>NC_143562.1:6747916-7063333 GCF_054136105.1 Typopeltis vanoorti
CATTTTAATCTCTTTCTGGTCCAAGACTTGTGCACATTTCGTGTGTGTGGGGAAGGTAAATCATCGAGTAACGTACAATTCACTGGAGACTCACAAACGCTGTGGGCTAAATTCATTCACGATGCCGGTTTTTGCTGTTAGAAGATACACACACACACGCACGCACGCACACACACACACACACACACACACACACACACACACACACACACACACACACACACACACACACACACACACACACACACACACACACACACACACACACACACACACACACACACACACACAAAAACCGCTATCTCTTCAAATTCCCGTTCATACAGAAAACATTCTAGTCTCTCTCTCTCTCTCTCTCTCTCTCTCTCTCTCTCTCTCTATTTTCCACTTTTGCAGTTTGCCGCGTGCTCACTTGATGTCCCTGTCTGGGGAGCGTTTAGATCGAAACTCCACATTGTTATCAGCAAACAGCTCCAAGGCTGCAAACTTCGCTCGCTCTCTCATATGGCTCGCAAGCACATCAGCAGCACGTGGTCGAGTTTTTATTGGACAATGTAGGCGGGAGAAAAATCACGTCTTGGAGGTACAATAAAGTGGGGAAAGTGGAAAGGTCAAGGGGACGGCTCGCAGTATCTGTTGGAGCACGTAACAAAGTAAAGCCAAGTGGACTGGACACCCATTTTAAGATAATATTTCTTCCTTCACTCATTAACTCTCCCAAGCACAAAATTCGAAGTTGTACCCCACACCTGTGGAGAGTCCGAACACTATGGAACAGTTCTAAAGAGGCGTCTGTTCTAATTTTCTGTTTCGGACAACCGTTTTTAGGCGATTTCTATCAGAGTGTCTGATAGGCATTCTTTTAAAAAAAGTGTTTCTTTATTGCAGTTGAATCAATATTAGCATCAATATTCATACGTACAAATTCAGATTGAAAAATAAGTGAGAAGAAACAGCATTTTTAACGAATTTCCATCCACTTTGAAGAATGAAATCGACATTCACAGTTCAAAAGGGAGGTGACATACACCAGTGCCGCGCCCGAACTTCTGTGTCCTCACTAGAGTTTGCAGTGTATTGATATGAACTGTGTTCAACTGATGAGTGGTTGATTTCAAAACGAATGCTATAAAAGAGCACAGATTCCGTTAAGTTTATTTTTTAAAAAACAAGAATCACTTTTCACATCCCTATGAAATGTTGAAGAGATATCAGCGATTATCATTATGAGAAGAAAAAAAACATCAACACTGCGTCCAAATAAAACCTGGAACCTAGGCAATCCCCACATTACCCGAACCAACATACAAAGTCGTCTTCAGAGGGTACAAAAAGACACCTCTCGGAAAAAGACATACCATCATACAGGAGCATTTGTGGGGTCCCGAATATTGAACTCTGAGAAGGTATCTGAATGTTCTTGAAAATGTAATATTTTCTATTTTGGGTGGCGTTTCTACGGAACTCACCATTGTGGATCATAATGTTGCCGTTGTAACTGCGTGCTTTGTGGACATGAACGCCATCACACTTGACTGGCTTCCACAGAGCCCTGATCTCAACGGGAGCGTCGGGTGAGGTCAAGGGACTTCAGCTCCGAAACAGTCCAGGTCCTCATTACATGCTTATAGGAGGAATGGTCCCAAATGTCCATCGAATGCCATCGCACGTTTGTGGAAAGTCTGCCCCGTAGGATTGCTACGGTCAACGCAGCGAAAGGAGGTCCTTCGTCTTATTAAGTTGTGAACGATGGCTGTTTGTTCCGCACACGATGGTGTCCGTTGACGTCTTTCTAAGCAGTGTATATACATTTCGCACATCACAAAACTGTAGCACCCATGTTTACATTCCATCCATATAAAGTACCAAACAACATAAATAGTTAAATAGCTCTTCATAAAAGCTAATCCTAACTTCGAAGTAAGTGGTATTAGCCCGCCTCAATCAACTAATCCTCATAATCACTATTACCACAGTTGTTATTAATATTGCTACTATTCACTTACCAATGACCGTATAACTGTAAATATCGTGAATAATAATAATCTCTCTGTGAAATGTATATTTATATAAAAAAATTATTGCACTCAGAATTGTGAACAGACTAACTCACCCTTCGTTGAAAAAGAGCACATAAAGTTCCTCTCGTCACTGACAGGAATCGAACCCAGGTCTTTCCGATCAGAGTGATTTGTCTATTCTGACTGAGCTACGGCGATTGAATGAGTATTCGGAAAAACTGCTATTAATAATATTAATAATAATTATTATTATTATTAATTTTACTTACTGTAACAAAACCGAAATACTTCGCAATGAAATCTTTGTATTGTGGTGTTAAAAAACGTGCAACTATTCTCGAAGATCAGAGATGGAGAGTTGTGGAGTAGGTACATCGATGAGTCTTTGGATCCCATGGAGGTGTCACGTAATAATAATAATAATACGAATAATAATAATAATAATACGAATAATATTTTATCGTTATTAAAATAACTCATTATTAAAAATTATTACAGATTTAAAACATGTATTATGAAAAGGTGAAATGAACGTATTCACTACTGCCTAAAAGAGAAACTCCAAATGTAAATTTTGAATTAAAATAAACTGCAAATTAAAATGTAAATGGTAAAATGCAGAAATAGCTGTTTTAACATAAAACTCGCAGATTGTTCTTGTTATGACTTCTATTAATTATAATATTATATTGTCCTAATTATAATAATTGTAATAACATGTAACAAAATATACACTCTAGTGATGTAATTTCTTTGCAAGATAATAAACTGTTGTTAAGTTTTAAAAATATTATTAATATTAAAGAGGATGTGTAGCTCAGTGGAAGTGATGTTTACACTCCAAGGCGCTTGAACGCACGAAGAGTCATAAGTTCAATCAAGTTGCTTACTGGAGGAACTTTTTCTAAGCCTCTTTTCGACCAGTGATCGAGTTACTCGATCTCTGCTGCATGGGAAAGCGTATTTATCGTCACGAAAACGCAAGAAAATAGACTGTAGAACCCATACTATCTCAGGCAATAAATATAGAGGGTTAGGATTAGAGGCCAATAAATGGCGGCACTTGTCAACCGTCTCTCTTCATCTGATGCTCGGCATGATTAGTGAGTCTTCGATTAGCTATCTCTTATTGGCTACTGGTGGAGATTGAACTTCCCACTCGTTCATTGAAAAGTTAGATAGGGCTAAACGGCCCCTACCACCACTCCATTTAAGGGAAATAAAGGCGTTAGCAGATTAGTATTATCATTATTATTATTTCTGTGTTAGGTTAACCGAGTTCACAGTGAAAGAGTAACATGAAACATTAAATGCAAATGAACCTAATTCGGGCTTTATCCAAAGACCTGAAAATCGATTGTCATAAAATGTGAGATGTCCTTAAGACTACAATATTCTGGAGTTCAGATCGTGCTATATCTGGGAAGCTCAACATTTCAGATGTTTAACAATTGTCCTTAGTTCCTCCTATCGCTTCAATATCAATTGGAACTTCTATTGCCTTCTTGATCCAAACTCGTTGAATTCCAATCTTCAGATCCCCATACTTGATTAGTTCTTCATGGACTTTGTCTTCTACTCTACTGTCCCCTGGCATTGTCACACCATATTTCCTGCAAGTTCCAGTACAGCTTTTGCTACCCTATTATGCCTATGTTTCTATTCTGTACGAGCGATGTTTCTTCAAGAACTAATTAGCTGGTCGACTGTCTTCTCTTCTTTATCTCTGCACAGTCCGCATTTGCTTTCGTTACAGATCTTTTCAATCTTCGCCTTTATTGCGTTCGTCTGTAGTGCTTGTTCTTGTGCATCAAGTGTCAGACCTTCAGTCTCTTTCTTGACGCTGTCTTGCTGAATCCGCTGCCAAGTTAAGCAACTGTGAATTTTCCCTTCAGTCTTTCAAATATTGACCATGTAGTATTTAACTTTTCCAAATTTCTAGTCTTTTGGCAATTTTTTCTCCTTGAACTGCTTTTTTCATATTTTTTCTACTGCATTCATATTTGTTTCTTTGTGAGAGCTTCTATTAACATCTTTTCTGCGGTTTTTATGTAACGATAGCTCTTCTTCTTCCTCCTCTTCTTCTTCTTCCACTTCCGCTTCTTTTTCCTCCTCCTCTTCCTCCTCCTATTTTCTTGCTCCTCTTATTCTTCCTCTTCCACTTCTCTTCTTCCCTCTTCCTCCTCCTCTTCCTCCTACTCTTCTTCCTCTTCTTCTTCCTGCTCCTCCTCTTCTTCCACTTTCCCTTCTTCTTTTTCCTCTTCCTCCTCTTCTTCGTCCTCTTCTTCTTCTTCTTCTTCTTCCTCCTTTTCTTAAACTTTCCCTTCTTCTTTTTCCTCCTCCTCCTCTTCTTCATCCTCTTCTTCTTCTTCCTCCTCCTCTTCTTCCTCTTCCATTTCTTCCTCTTCCACTTCTTCTTCCTCCTCCTCTTCTTCTTCCTCTTTCTCTTCTTCTTTTTCCTAATCTTCTTCCTATTCTCCATCTTCTTCTAGTGTTTGCTTGACTTGAAAAAGACCATCTCCTCCACTTTTGCTAGCTATATATAACCGATCCCCACCCGATCACTATTTGTGTGGAAGACATGATTCTAGGTAATTGTCTTGTTTTAAAATCAAGTGCATCCAAATAGGCTTGTGTCCACTTAATTATCTCTGCTGTGCATCTGATTACAGGATGGCCCATGCATTGATTTCTGTTACAGTTTTTTGTCTCCTTTCAGCTTGGACTTTAGAACTTTTCTGACTCTTTTCAGATATTCTCACACTGTTTGCTTATTAAGTTCTGAATTCAAAATGCCCTCTGCCTCAAGAATTTTTAGGATTCATGCCATGGCAAGTTTTTATCTTTCTTTCCATCTGCAAATGGGATTCTTCTGTTTTATTTCCACTCAAACTATGGAGGTTATTGCGGATTTCTCAGATCCAAATTCCATAAAAATGTCTTCACTGAAAATTCGGACTGAGTTGAGCAGTGACGCAGTTTCCGTGGATGACTTTCCATATAGCTTGAGGTCATCCATCAATAATAAATGAGATATTTTCCTACCTGTTTTGATGTTTGATATCCAAGGCTAATTTTCTTTAGAATTTATTTATTATTCCTAACATAACAAACTTGCAACTTTCAATGTATGCTGTGAATTTTTGCCAGAAAGAGATGAGTAGAGTGATGGTCAATTCTAGACACCCCAAAATAGTCTGTTCTGGCTAACGCATTTCTATGATTACTAAGAAGGTTTCCAAGTTGACTGTTTGTCAGTTGTTTTTGTAATCCTAATCCGCCGATCTTTTAACCTTAAAATTATCCAACCTTTTATCCGGGAAGACATTAAATCTTTATTATTAGTTACTTACTACTGTCTATTGTAAGTCTGTCTTCGTTCTTGTGCGTCTTTTAACTACTACACATCTTCAACTTCGCGTTCTTTCTCCTTACTTTTCTGCCTATCTGGGGAGATTACTCTTCGTGATTTATTGCATTCAAACCCTTCAAACACGACGTAAGTGCTGCTCTTCCTGGACTAGTGTTAAAAAGACTTCGCATGTCTCAAATCACCTTTTTTTTAAAACATTTATCCATTACTGTCCATGAAGGTGGGCACAATGAAGAACGTATGGCGCTCTTCCAATAATTTGGGATTCGTTGAGCATAATTTCTTTCGGTTACGTGTTTTGACAATCTCACAAAACCACTGAAGTAGAACTGGTCCTTCCGACAACAAACTCCACTGCATTCGCTGATGGCTTAGGACTTACGACAGTGCTGAAAACTGAAGGGAATTCGAGAGCCATCTCAGAAATAAATCTTAAACCCTTTTGACATTTCGGATTGCCTCTAAGTGCAAAGAGATATAAAGGTGATGTTGGCTCATATGAAGGACAGAAATTTGGTTGCATTCGCGTATTAAACGTCATGGACATTAGATAAAAGCATAAAAAGCGAATAGTAAAAGAAAAGAGAAAGTTGGAACTGATTCACTTCTTCTCTCTTAAACTGGTTGCCTTCAAGCGTATATTGGGATGCTAATCTCAGTTTTATCTCTTCAAAAAGTTTTGTTTCATTCCATCTTTAGGGGGATCGCAAGGGGAGTGCACAGAGCGTGTACACTGACAAAATCGATGTATGTGCGTGTTTTGGGGGGTATTTGTGTGTGTGTATGTGCGTGTATGTGCGAGAGTGAGAGAGAGAGAGAGAGAGCTACGATTTTTCAGGAACTCTCTCTCCGATCGAAGGAACTCAGAGATCGCCGTGGTAAAACTTTGTTGATAACAAGAGAAGAATCCGAAGGTCAACATTGGTTCGAAAATATCTTCCGCGACTGCTAAATGGACGAAGAAACGCTCCTCCCTGTTCAGTGACCAAAGAACACTTTACTGAAGAAGACACAGTGGGTTGGTATTGATTCTCTGATTTCTACACAGGAAGAAAGAGACCATCAAAATGAAGTGGTCTTCTACACTAACTCATCGAAGTGCGGGAAATATTCTGATGGAGCGAACTGATGACTGCCGGAACAGATTCCTGGCTGAAATGATCTTATGGGATAAGAAAGAACTTCATAACACACCTTTTGGTCACCCTGCTGGTATTACTTCGATGCGCAACCGGAAGCGGAAATTGCGTTTTATTAGTTCTGTCGTATGTCATCACAGGAATGAAAGATCGGCAACAATTTCCGGTTCCGGGTGATGACGTCACACGAATTCTTTCATTAGGAGAAACGGAAGTGAAAGAATGCAATAGTTTTCTCTTAAGTTTTGTGCGAGGTTAAACGCTGGCGAGCGGAGTACACGTACGGAAGAGCCCGAGAAAATTGAAATAATCGTGGGACATAAGATTTTAAGAAAAATATGTAAGTGCGTGTTTTGAGAGATTTCTGATATAAACGCTGTAATCACATTTAGGAGAACTTGCTACCAATTGGACTTATTCGTGATGAAGGAAATGGCATAACAAATCAACAAGGACACTTTGAAGGAACGGGATGTCATGAAGTGAATTTGAAAAAATTCCGATGGGTGAACAACCACGAAAGTCACTTTGATATTGAATTTAACTGTCACTTCCAAATCTATCTGTTTGTTCGGTTGTCTTTGTCTCTCGTGTGTGTGTGTGTGGGGGGGGTGTCGTTTGGAGAGAAAGTTCCATTGATGTAATTGTCTCGATCAACTCGCTAAACTGTTCTCGTATGCAAATGGAGTCATCGAAGCAGAAGCCTCGTGGAATCATCTGAGGTTGGCGCATTCTTCATGTGGCGAAAGCCGAAATGTTTCCGAGCACTTAAGATTGTAATAATTGCATCCACACTGTTCCTAATCTGTCGTTAGGTCCGATTCGAAATGCTGACGCTTAATGATGATGACCCTGGATCGCATCGGAACGGTCCATTCACCGAAACTGCCATCGTCTGCTCCATAATTAGAAGACAATCGCGATGAACGAAGAATATTCAGTTAGTTTATAAACCGATCGGCGGTTAATCTGGTGAGCAGAGTTCAAATGGATCGCGTATGATGAATTTTGAGAAAAATTCTCAAGCCGTATTTTAAGATCTGGAAATGCTTTTTAAAAATGTTTCTGAACACATTTTAAACACGTCTCTTAGAAGTTTAAAACACTACGGAAGTGATGAACTACTGTGCAGAATAAAATATTCTTATAATTCCAAAAATGCACCTTTCGGAGTTCGTATGAGTAGAGTTTAGTTGTTTCCTCAGAAGCAGAGTTTTAAGCAGATTACAAGAACCTTTTTAAAAAAATCCCACTCATTGTAATACGCTGCATTTATTATAAATATTTTCGTACAAAAGGGTTTAAGAAATCCTTTTATCACGATTGAATACATTTGTAAGCCGATTGCTTAAACATACCTTGAGAGGAAAAAGCCTCCGCATTCTCCGTCTGGGGGATGTTTTTACGTAACTCCCACCCACAAAAGGTTTTTCTGTAATCCTTTAGAAAATTCGCAAAGCACGTGGATTATGGATTATTTTCTATTTTTTTATTAATTTTTATATACAGTAAACCTTCGATTTAACGGACCTCGATTTAACGAACTTCGGATTTAACGGACAAAATTTCCGGTCCGTATGTCACTTGAAAATCAACACCCTGTTAATTTTAAAATGCTTTTAACAAAGTTTTGCTTATAATTAAATTATCAGGTTATTTTTTTGTTATTAATTTCCTGTTATTTTTAACAAATTTTGGCGAATAGGCCATCATATGTTGGAAATACACTGTAGTAATTTAGCTGACCTAAATGAGTCGCCGCTCATAAAATTGCAGTATAACGTTGCAGATATTTTTATTTTAAATAATTTGCGATTTAACGGACACCACTTAGCCCCTATTAGTCCGTTAAATCGAGGGTTTACTGCATGTTGGGTATTTTTATTGTTTTTACGTCGATTAATGAAGGCTAGAAATTGAACAGTAAATGCGAATACATCATCATTCGATAGAACATCACTCTGATCTTTGTGTCGTAAGATGAGTACACAGAGAGCGTTAGTGGAATTTCAGATAGGAATGATTATCGGGATTTATTTGAAGGAGGAAGATCTCGAAGTTCGTTTGGTGGGTCATCAAGCATTTTCCAGTTGACAACCAACTCGGACTAAGAAACTTGAGTTCCCAAGTAACACTGAACCTAAGGGAAAATGAAGAAAATTCACAAAAGTATGCAGGATGCGTACAGACAGAAAAAATCCCGAATGTGCAATGAACAGCCACAACCTGATAGCACCCAGAATATGGACCATGGAGGACTCAAGTCGTTTTGATGTACGTGTGTTTCGTATAGGATGGATTAGATTCGACAGTCGTTGTGTGAAGACTGCTACGAGCTACATTGATCTTCTGGTCAGTCGTCAGCGTCTCCTGTCCCTTCTTCTTCACCCATAGTCTATGTAGACCGTTGGGACACTGAAAGGTGACAGTCCTAGCATACTTTCTCTCCAGATATTTCCGTCTTGGGATCTCCTTAACAAGGTGGAGGATGAAGAATTTGTCCATTTTCTAATATTATCTCTCCAGGTGATTCTAGGTCGTCCCCGATGTCTTTTGCCGTAAGGCAAGCCGTCTACTGCTATTTTAGGTAAGCTATCTGATCTAGCTACGCGGCCTAGCCACCAGATCTGTTTCCCACTCATTTTAGTGACGATGTTTTCTTGTGTTCTAGCAGCAGAGAGGATTTTCCTTCTAACCACGTCACTGGTGACGTATGCCGTGTATGGTATCTTCAACAGTTTTCTGTAGCACTTCATCTCGAAGGTCAATAGTCTTTTCTCATCTTCCTTTAGCAATGTCCAACTCTTACATTCGCATAGGACGACAGAGTTAACAAGGGCATTGATGAGGTAGAGTCTTGTGGTCCGCTGTATTTTATTGTCCATCCAAAGTGGCTGCAACAACCTCTGAAGGGCAACAGTTGCTTTAGCAATGCGTGTTTTAATGTCCTGTTTAGAGTGACCATCTGAGTGTTGTACGCTTCCTGAGTATTCTTGTGACTGATGTTCATTCTCTGCTATTAGATCAATGTCATTGGCGAATTTGAGATTATTGGTTTTTCCCCCAATAACTGTAATTCCAATACCACTCTTTTCCGATGCTACGTTTATTATACATTCCGAATATAGGCTTAAAAGCATCGGAGAAAGTATGCAGCCTTAACACACACCTCTTTTTCATTTCAAAGGCTTGTTATAGTTGCCATTGATTTCTATTAACATTTCTGAGGAACGAATATCAAGCTCTAGCTCTAGTAGCTCTAGCCAGTGAGCTTCAGCCAGCCTTTACAAGTGTGCGTGTTGCTTGGGAAAATTAAGTTACAATCAGCATTTTATGACGATGTGATTGACCAGTTCATAAAGAAGAACTGAAGGGTAGAATTTGTATTCAAGTAGTTAAATTGAAAAAGATGGAATATCATTTGGAAACTAAATGTTGTATTTGTATGATTAAATGTACGTAAATTTCTAAATATGTAGTTTTAAATTATCAGTACTTCATTATTCCGCTAATCACACTTCAATCACACCTCTCACTCCCTGAATGACAACAAGAGCAAGCGTGAATTTCAAAACCAGCATTCGAACCTGGACCGAAGATTTTAATGGAGGCTGTTCCCAACCTGTATCTCTCCGAATTGTGCGTAGGGAATTGAAGAGGATCGGTATTGGTAGTCGCATGCCTATAAGGAAACCACTGATTTCTGCAAAGAACCGGAAAGTTCGTCTACAATGGTGTCAGGAACACCATGACTGGACACTGGAAGACTAGAAAAAACTGATGTGGCCCGACGGCTCATGGCACACCTTGTTCTATATCTACGATAGACAGAGCGTTTGGCGTGAGCACCATGAAGCTTTGAACCCTTGCCTTGCTAAACACAACACTCCAGGTAGTGTCATGGTGGGAGATGTTCTTTTGGGACGCAACGGATCCCCTGATATTGCTGGAAATTCAGATGTCCTACAAGGGATATTGTTGCCGATGAAGTCCATCCTGCAAAGCTGACTTTTTATGCAGCAGGTGATGGTTATTTCTTGGACGACAATGTCTGAATTCTTCAGCTATAGTTCAGATAATGCACAGCGATGTCCATTATCTTCCCTGGCCATCACAAAACCATATCGCGGATTCGAATCCCACTGTGAGATGTCTGCGAATGCCTTGAGGAGAGAACTGCCTCAGCCTGTGTGAGTCCACCCCACGCTTAGTTAATCCCGAAGTGAGTGAAAAATTGTTCCTCTCTGAAGACCGGGATTTCTACTCTGGATTGCGTAACCTTTAATTCACCCACCCTTTGCATAAATTGACTAGCGCTCTCGTGTGAACGGAAAGGAACTTTACCAGTTACTCTCTCAGTTTCCTTCAAAATCCCCTTGTTTTCTTGGTCTTCGGCATTCACTGGATGATCACAACCGAAGTCAAGAAATTTTATACACGTTCTGTTGGGGTTAAAAGCAAACTGACAGAACCAAAGCGTCGTTTATTATCTGGTTCAAAACAATGACTGTTTGCATCTTGCATATCGTGGGATAATCACTGCCTGGGGCTTTCTTCGTTATAATCCAGAGCAGTCGTGCGATGCGTCGAGAACCCGAAACACTCAGCAGCGGATATCCTGTTGGCTTTGATCCGTTGTGTGGTCGCTCGTTTTGCAGCAAATATTTGGTCTTCGAAGTTGTCAAAGGCGTAACATCGAAGCATTGCGAAGACCGGGAATCGACAATAAAGACGAATCCCATCATGCCTCGCTTCACACACACACCGAAGGTCGATACGGAGACGAATTATCCTCTTTCATGAGGCTCACTGACATTAAGAGGACGAAAGGACAAGTTCGGAAGTGAGTCTGAGGATTGCGTGTGAACGATGCTTCGTAATTGCAATACTCCCGACAGGAAGAGAGGTGGGGGATAACTCTGGGATTAAATATTCCTTAATTCACGAGCTGCTTCGTTTGCCTTTCGCGTTATTGAATCGACGAGTTGGTTTTGTTCGACTGACTCTTCAAAGTTGAATTTCGTGCATGAAAAAGAAAAGAGAAAACGCGTGCAGTAATTCAGTGAAGGTTGTGTGTGCACTCTTGTGGCGGAGGAGAGGAAGAAGTCTTTCTTTCTTCCTCTTCTGAGAAATGGGTCGCCAATATTTACTAAGTAGAGTGAAACTGTTTATGATCCAGGAATTGCAACGAATCCCTTCCTGTGTCTTTCAGAGAAGGATATTCCGATCTAAATATATTACATTCTTATCTTTGAATTCACTTCGTATTCAGGAACACATTTTGCTAAATCCCACGCACTCATTCTGCTGTGTGTCAAACATCTTTTTCGTCAGATCCCCTGTTGCCTTAAACACCCTTCCATTTCCTCCAGTCCGATATTTTCGGAGAGTGAAACCAACAGGAGGAGAAGGCCATCCAGAATAGTCCATCGGAGTTTTTTGGAAATCAATCTTTGTGAAGGAAAAGGGAATGTGAGCTACCCTGAGGGTAGTAGGATGGGTTGGGAAGGCAGAGGGTACACAACAAAAGAACTTCACTCGGTTAATAGCGTTGCCGAGATCCTTAAAAGGCTGAAATGCACGATTTAAGTGGCAGCTCTTCTACTATCCGTGAATAAGACATTTCTGATGGGGGTCATAGTTCCTCTTATTTCTGCATCTTTGAAACCCTTAAGAAATCCATTTCTTCCGCCCCACCCCAAACTTTTCAGGACCATTCAAGATATTCTCTCAGTTTATTTCCTTCCTCGTCAGTTTGTGGTCTCGTTTCCAAGGGAGGCTTTCTGTGAATGTGTCTCCCCTTATTAGAGCCGCGCGTTCTCCTACCGCCCGTCTAATTCAATTTCGCGCATTGCTGTCTGTTCAAGTCTGCTTAATAACGTCTTAAAAAATGCTTCGGCTTTGGACTTAAATGAGTGTGACAGAACAAGCACACCGTTTACGTTTCTAAACGTAGCTTCAAAAAAACGGTTATGCAAATATTTCCGGAGATCACCACAAGGTGGCGCCAAATTCGTTGTTACGAATTAATCGGTTCTCGCAGTCCATTGGAATTCTGACTCCCAAAACTCATGGATATGTTGAAAGCGGACTTTCAGCATTGACAGAATGGCTATTACTGTTATGCCACCTATTGGGGGACCGTGGAACTAACATTTAAAGCTGCTATATTAAAATATCTTTTTGTGCTTTGTGTTTCGAGTATTTTTGTGCCACCATTTGTGCATTCCCACATCAGAAAGACCCGAAGTTGCCTCGTCTTCGTGAGAGTCTCATTAAGATCAAAGGAGAGGACAGAAGGTGCCATGAGAATACTTGTCGGTGGCACTCACGGGAAAGGCTACGGGGATGGAAGGAAAGAAACAACTGGAAACCTTCGGTGAGAAAATCGGCTTGTGAAGTCTAGGAGGGGGGAGAGGGAAATGTGCATTTTCAAGAGCGTCATTAGCAGACATCTGATGTCCTACTGAAACCGCAATGGACAGTTCGGAACTCCAATACGAAAACTTTGTCCTTCCCTCCTTATTAGGGAAGGGCGAAGGTTTTTTCTTTCTTTCTTTTTCTTTTTATCCACGAGTTCATCCTCTGCGCTTATCAAGAAGATGGAAAGTTTCTGAATATCGTCTTGAAGAAAGTGGCCTTAATTTGACCGACTTAACGAATCCATCGAACTCTCATAGAAGAAGTTTGCAGAATCGAAAAGAATTCTTCTTCTTCACATGTGAGATACACTGCGTTATCAAAAGTATGGGAGAAGATAATGGTGTAGATAAGGTCGGACAGTGAGTAAATTGCAAGTGGCTTTTATTGGCGATCTTGCCCTCCAACCTCGTTATATTTCAGCGATTGTGTGCTCCGTGTATCCTGTGGGATGCATTAGAAAATTAGCTCTTCTGTCTATTAATAACAAGACGAAGAGTGTCCCCATCACGTCTCTTCACACTTAAATCTTTACGTGTAATGACAATGACCTCCCTTTTTCGTCACCGTGATTTGCCGTATACCAGTTGAACAGAACGCATGCGCGCTGTTGCTCTTTTAATTTTTCCCAACTTGTATTTATTTTCTTGTCGTCTTCGTTCTTTGCGGTGTTTCTTTCTTAATGAAACTTGCTCGGGTGACAATCTGTCCTAATGTCAGCCGAGCTTCGTTGCTAGGCTACCCATCATTATTTAAATGAGATCTCGTGTTGCGTTCGATGCCACGTGTCGTCCTCTTCTTGCAAATAGCTCCGCCGTGTGTGGGGATGGCGATTACCATTTTTTCTTCATTCCCCTGATAAATGGAAATTCTTTATTCAGCGCGATATGGTATAAGATATTGTGCAAAAGGCGTTACGTGTTGACAAATATTTATATTCTCGAAGGCATTATCCTGAAATAAAACAGAAGTGATATTTATTTGCACGACAGGATAAAGAGGGGGGATGGACATGTGGTTAAAGTAAGAAATATTTGAATAATCAAAAACTTATTGCAAATTTTTATTCTGTTTCTTTTGTTGCGTAGACATGTAAAGAATGTTTCCTTTTGTTTCTTTTTAATGGGCACAAATACACAACACAATACATGAAAAAGGCTGGTTGGAAATGCGCGAATCCACTTATACCAATAAATGTATTGAAAACCTTTTTGGAGATTTGCGACAATTTGAAAAAAATCGCAGACGAACCGCGCAACCTAGAAATATCGAAGAAATTAAGAAAACGTATGTGATGAATGTATAAAATACACGTAGATATATATTTGTCAATATTAATACTAGTCTATTTCATCATTTACTACTCTTGTTTACTACTCTACATTTTCTCTTACTTATCAAACATACACAAATCTATTATAAAAAAAGTTAAAAATTATCCAAACTTACGCACAAAAAACTCTAACAGACCGTAAACAGCCATTCGCAGTCGAGAGAATTGTAAACGCGTAAAAATGCAGTATTAAATCATCACTGCACAAAATTAACTGTTATTAATTAGTTAAGTTAATTAGCATAAAATAAAAATTGTATAACTATCCGTTCATTACTGTATATGCTAGTCTACCATGAAGCGATCATTTTGCTGCTTCTTCGTTATCAAAGCGCGAGTTGTTAGACCTGTAAATAAATACGAATAATTTCTTTCTCACATTATCTTTTCAGTTTTGATGTCTTGTGTTAGTAATACGCAACACCTGCAGTGTTTTGTATCATATAAGATAATATTGATGAAGGTACTGACAGACAGACGATTCACCTTGTAAACATACGACCTAAACTTACGGTACCGATAAATACAGTACATTCCTGTAAATGGAGTTTCTTTTTTCTAGCTTACTTTAATGTAAGAATGCAGAATACATAAAACATGCAAAATGTGTGTTAATTGACTGGTTATGTTATCGGTATGACTTCTGGACAACAGTAGGCTATTAGTAGTTAAGTGTTTCGGGAGTCAAAAGTTATACAAGGAATTTCTAATAACGTGGGGGTCGGTTCCCCTAACCCCGCATCAAATTGTCACTCTACAAACTCTAAAAGATTTCTTAGTGCAATCTTGAATAATCAAATGAGTCAGAAGTAAAGAAGTAAAACATAGATCCTAAATTTCTAGAAAAAAGTTTTTATTTTTTTTCAAAACTTCGATGCAAACATATTTCTAAAAGCCACAACAATAATTTCTTTTATATTCAGGAAAAGTCTGGATCGAACACTGGCGAGTTTTCCATCTTTGACTGCAGCTCTCTGATTCTCTCATTCGCTGGCTTTAATGAAGTCTTGAAGGGCGAAGACTGGCTGCCAAACTGTCTTCAAAACGTTAGGGCTGGAGGGACTCCTTTGAGAAACAAAAGGTGGAGGAACAGGACCTTTGTGGTCGGGAAAAAAGGGTGTTGAGCAGGACTGCAATTCTTTGCGCCACCTGTAAAAAGAAAAAAAAAGCATGATTCAACCAGATCTTTAGACGGGATTTGCCTTTCGGAAGGTTACCAGCACGAACAATGAGTGTCACCGTTTCCTCCCCCTCCTAAAGGGCAAACATGTGCTGCACTGGTGGCCCCACTCCGTTGTTCTGATCCGGTTGTGCTGATCGATACTCAGCTTAACTTATCTTAAAGAACTCACCCGGCTCGTGGCTTCCAGCTCAGAAGAGCGGCTCTACACGGCCTGGGACGAACCCCTTCGGGATGGACACGCTGAATTTCAACTACGCATGACGCTGCGTAGGAACAGTGGCCTTATCCTCCAGCTCCTAACGAGCAAAATTCGACTACAGCAAAGTACTGCTCAGTTGGAACCCAGCACGGCCATCGTTCGTGGCCGTGCTGGGTTCCAACTGAGCAGTACTTTTTTGGTACTTCTCAACGAATGAGAATGATCGTCTTCGTACAAAAGAAAAGCGACTGCAAACACAATACAAGAAAAACCTACACAACATCGACTTTCCTTATTAACTGATACGTAAAATTATCATCAAAGTTCGAGTAAAAACAACTCAAATAAATCGCATGCTTCAGAATAATTTATAAAATCTGCTTTCTGCTGTGCACATCATTGTGGCTCCCTTCATTTCCCTCGCATGCAGTTTACCGCCATCACCCTGACCCTTCCACTGTTTTTGCCATCTTGGTGAATGCGCTTGTGGCATAGTAACGATTTCTCTGAAAAACTCATCTTCTGATCCACGAACGGTGATGAGTGCGGTGTTCGCTCTTTGATTACAACAAACGAAATCACACAATGATAGAAAATTGGTGAATTTTAGCTTTCTTTTCAACAATTAAAACTATCCTTTAAATGAGACATGCGCTGTTGAAGCAACAAGTGCATTTTCCATTGTTTAGAGAATCTCTCCAAGGCTTCGCTTCAGTTAGTACGAACAAGATGTTCGAATTCCTTTTATAAGATTTCATTCATCTGAATATTAGTCAGTATTTGGAAAATCAGGGATAGAGGTTTTGATGGATGAGGAGTTGATTCGATACGTTTGGAGTTGAACTGTTTATGGAAGATAACCAATGGCTGCTCGTCTTCTTACATGATAAGAGAAAACAGGAGGAATAATAGTTGATCCAGGAAGGTAACTGTAAAAAAACACATCGAGTAGAAAACGAACGTCTAAAAATGCCTTCGGCATCGACTTTAACATGAAGAGAGTGACCAGGAAGAACCTGGCTTCTTCCATTCATCCCCGGGAGAGTGGAGACCCCATGAGAGCATAGCCTGGTGAGAGGCCCTTGATGCCAGACACGATGAGATGTCTTCGAAGTATGAAGAGCGACCACGTGAGTTTCTTCAAATCTTTCCAGGCCGGAGTAACTGGCGAGGAGGCCTGATGTAGAAAATGAGCGACAGAATTCAAATGTGGATTCGCTAACTGACCGATGAATGTAGAAGTAGCCAAGAAGCTGGTTGTTGATGTTCTTTAACATTATTTTGACAGAAATGAGTTGAAAGCAACGAGACTATAGTTTGACGGGTGACTTTTAACTCTTAGGCTTGCTTCTCTGCAATACAATTGTGCTGCTCACGTGATGATGATGGCATCGTTTATGGGAGATAAAGAATGTGTGCTGATTGTGGGCTGCAAGTTTTGAGTATAACTGGAGACGTCGTTGAGATTAGAAGCCATTAGTATCAAGAGTAACTGAAGAGTTTGCTGATGTTCTTATGGTAAACGATCAGAAGAATGCCATGAGTACATCGTGCTTTTCCGTGGTCAGCTGTAGAAGACTTAGAGAAACGACTGTTGCCCGGAAGACTGCCTTATCTTTGGACGATGTTAATCTGGTAAAATGAGGAGGGAGACATTTGGAAACAAGGAAGGGAAGAGCTTGTGGCCAATAGCTTTGGTAAGAACGTTTTGGAACGGAAGGCTTAACTGTCAGTTGAACATCCGAGGTCAGGTTTGGTTCTTTTGACGTTGTTGAAGTCTGAATTGGATTCTCTGACGATTTTCTTCTCGATTAAGTGTTCTGATGCTGTCCAAGTGAGATGCTGGACTTTTTTCACTTGTGTTACAATCACAAGTAAATCTGGCCACGGGATTGTTCTCCTTCAACTCAAAATTGCCCAAATTGTTCCGTACAAAACCAGCACAATAAAGAAAGTTATCGGAGAGTCGGGAATCATTTCTGTCGTTCCCATTGGATAAGAAGAATTCTTCGTGATGTGATCGTTCAACTTTCAAAAATTTAGCTGAAAGTAATCAACCTCTCTCTCTCTCTACAATTTTCTTCTAGAGTATTTGTTACTGTTTCATAATATGAGAGTCTTCGAACTATCTTTCATCCGATTGTAATTCAAACGGGTCTCTTGTTTTCGCTTCTCACACAGTCCACTCACAGTAGATCGCTTTGTATATTCGGTCGTTTACTGAATCTTCTGCCCATTCCTTGCATCAATCATTTCTCTGGTGGGCTACACCAACTAATTCTCTTCATCTCCATCTAATTCTTATTCACTATACGACGATGAAAATCTGAAGGGCCTTTGAGTATATTCCAAAGCACTTCAGAAAATTATCTGAGGAGGATTTATGGTGAACACCCCTTTTAAATTTGTCATTTAAGTTTCGTTAGCAAACTACCCTGAAGGTTGGAAGAGAATGTGTAAATCGAAACTGTATAGTAAGCTAAAAAATTTAAGAAGGAAGGACTGGGATGGATATTCATGAGTTAAGGAGGGCAGAGTCAGAAAAGTCTAGAATAAGAAGATTGTGTAATTTAATTGCAGAACTATCGTCAATGCATTTGCCTACTGAAAAATTTTAATTATCAGAATGGAGCAGCCTTTCTCTCTCTCTCTCTCTCGAACTATCCTGGCTAGTAGCGAGGACAGTGCTGTTGACTCCAATATTTGAAGTAACCCAGTGGAATTGATTTTCTATCAGAGGGTTTATTCCAAATCGATTCTCCTTTTTCTTTTCATTTCTTGAGTTCGTCTACTTGATTCCAATCGTCTGCAGTTTCCACCGTGTTAAACACATTTTCTGGAGAATTCTTAAGACGAGCTCATTTTTCTCCGGTACCTTCGCAGCGCAAGTGATGAGTGAGAAAGAGGTCTTTACTATCTTCCTCCTTCAGCATCTTATTTCTTAATGACCCGAAAAGATTTGCTATTCGATTTCTTTCTTTTGTCATGGAAATGCTGCCAGGGATTTGGATGGGAACAAGAGTTGATTGAATTCTTTGAAGTGTGGAAAGGCGAACGAATGTCCTTCGCAACGATTGCTGGGTGTCAGTGTCGTTGAGAAAATCTAAGAGTGATAAATCTCATCCCTGGTGTGATGTACTCTTTCTGTCGAATTCAAGATTGTGTGTGTGTGTGTGTGTGTGTGTGTGTGTGTGTGTGTGTGTGTGTGTGTGTGTGTGTGTGTGTGTGTGTGTGTGTGTGTGTGTGTGTGTGTGTGTGTGTGTGTGTGTGTGTGTGTGTGTGTGTGTGTAAGAGAGAGAGAGAGAAAGCACTTATGAAAACGTGCAATCCTCAACTTATTTCATTATATTGCGCATCGAAACCGTTCACAAGCATGACAGAATTGGACGGTTTTCTGAAAAACAGACATGTGTGTTTCCCCATAGATTTAGTTTAATTAATTACAATAACTTTACGACGTAATGTAAGTAAATATAAAAAATAATATTATTTCATAAATAATGTGAAATATTCTTAACAGATGGCAGCAGTGGAGATGATCCCATGGGAGAAAGGAGAGCAAGAACATAAAATGATTGTTTTTTTTTTACTAAAATACTTTGAATCCATGACCATTTTGTAATTTTAACAGGAATCTCCATAAGATATCGTTAACATCAGAACTGATCCCGATAATACTGTGGATTAATTCTTATGGGTTCAAAGACTAATACCGTTAACTGACTTAAAAACTCATTTAAGGAAGTTGCAAGAATTGCCAATAGATGGCAGCAGAAGCGCTTGTCTTTATGCCATACAAATGGAGTTTTTCGTATCAGTAAAGTAAATGTTTTTTTTGTTTTTTTTTGCTGTATTTTATTTCTTTCTGTCTTTATTGAAATGTCGTGTAATTTTGATAAATAGAAAGAGTTTTATATTTGGAAAAACTCAGAGATTCAGATGATTCAAACTGCTTTCGCATTTAACTTCAAACTCAATTATTTTAACAGGCCTAAATAAGTGCATCATGTTATATTCGAGCAATAATACCACGTCAAAGAAACGAAAGAGTAGCATTGAAAACACCAAACACGAAGATAAACTTCTTGATTGGAAGGCAGTTTCAAGTAGAGCAGTTACGCGGGCAAACTTCAAAATGGGGAACTGGGCAATGAGACTTATTTGTGCCTATGGTTCCACAGAAGGTTCTACTAAGGTAGAAGTGGTGGAATTTTTTGACTGATTAGAACAAGCCGCTGACATAAAAAAAAATGGAAAAAGACAGAGGCATATAGAAACATTCTGGAAAAATTTGGAGAAAATGGCCAAGCTAATAATAATGATAAGTATTTACTAGACCTCTTCGCATGACAAGGACTAGTCATTACTAACGCGATGTTTCAACATGAAGATGTGCACAAATTCACATAAAGAGAAGACACAAGAAATAGGAAAAGCATCTTTGACCACGCCATTGTTGATGGTGATAGCAACATGCTGGTTCAGGATAGAAGAGGGTGTACAGAGGATTTGAAATTGGAAGTGATGATTATTTATTAGTACGGGATGAAAGTGGATATCACATTGAAAAGAAAAGTATGTAAGAACGTTTTAAAAAGAACTAAAGTTGAGCAGCTTTTACAAGTAAGCCGTAGATTCGACTATACAAACATTATTGAAGAAAAAATGAAACAAATTGAAAACAAGAACCAATTCCCACATTCGCATGTTCTGGCTTTCGAATCTGTATGGATCATCGTGTTTGTTCTACTAGGAATAATTTAAGAAGTTTAACACATATCGTGACAAATAGCCAAGAAACGTGAAGCAGTAATTCTTACGCATGACGAATTAAAAGCTAAGTTGCAATCAAGTTACTCTAGAAAGCTCCCGCCTATCTTGGACTCCAGATTACTAATTTTAAAATTACTTTGTTTGGGGCTTGGTTGTTAAAGTTAGTACCGCACTCCCTGAATATGATGCTGTAGCACAGACGAAGAAATAGGAACTTTACCGATTCATTCTTCGTGTTGTTTTCATCGCATTTAATCCCCCACGTCATTTAGAACCAGCAGATAAGCCTAAACGCAGAACAGAACACTCGGCACCCTCCCCCCTGCATCTAATCAATTTGCGTAATTTTCCTTGGGTGCTCTTCCTAATCTTTTAAAAACATTACGGATTTACGGACTTCCTAACTGCATAGATCCGCTGATATTTCGGTGGACAACATTTCTCGCACTTTATGCAAGGCATTAAAGAAACTAATTTTAACTCTTAAGCAGCTCTTGTGAGAGCAAATCAATCCCCGTCTAAACTTTTAAATAGCCCACTTAAATAATTTGATTCTGCTAGCATAAAAGCCTCTGATTTTTTTTTCAGACAAAGTCCAATTTCGATCATTTGAGCTTCCGCTAGGTAAACATACCAAATAAGGCTGTTATGATTTCAACAACGCAGAGGAGTGTCGCATGGTGTTCGAATTACAAGCGAAATACTGCGGGTTGAGGGGGCTAGTGGGATTTAAGCGTTGATTGAGCGTGTTGTTCTTGGAAGTTTGCCTGATTTCAGAGATGAAAGATCCGATTTAAAGAAAGCATGCATCTTCGTATGATATCGTCTTCAAATTCAGCAGAAAAGCCCTGATAAAGATTTCCTTGTTTTCTCTAACAGCTGCCTTTCCAAACAAAGTTCAAATTCGTGGATATATAAATGTTGTTTTCCAGAAAACCAGCCAGTGAATACACACGTAGTTTAGAAACGTTGTGTGCCTTATGTTGTTTTATGCTAATGGAAAAACATCAGTCAACCAGCGGCATTCGCATGTAAAATAGCACAAGAGACATGCAATTAATATCGTTCGCACATTGCATAAAGAATACACAACCTGCAGTGTTAATTATGGACAAATGACTTTATTCAAGAGAAAACAATTGCTATTCGTGAAGAAGAAGACGAAGTCCTTGGAGGTTCGTAGAAAGAAGAAATCAGCCATCTAACCATACGGGCGATGTAGCACCCCCCAAGCAAGAACTTTGAGCTCTTGAGGTGGGTTCTGACACTTTTCTCGTTGAGGCACTTCCGCACCGGCCAATGTAGAGTTGCACCAGGATGCGTGGTGATCAGCTGCCATCCGCTTTGCTGCAAAAATAAAAAATCTCATTAATGATAAGCTGGTTTATGGCTGCAGCAATTTCTTTCTAACTTTTTTTAAATAGAGTACACTGATATCGTGGATCGGCGAGTATGAATGATAATCAGGCACAAACGGACAAAACAACAACAACAACAACAAAATCGATCACTTTAATACAAGGGGATGTTTCCATCTACGGCTCACTGATGGAATTCAGCTTCTTTCTCGAATGGTTCTGCAAGAAGATGAAAATATTTCGTTCGCAGAAATACGTCGCGATGTCCCTTTCTGTTTCACATGAAAACTGGTTCAGTGTTTTTGTTTTTTGGGTTCCACTTTTTAGAACGAAAGAATACAAAACTTTTACAGCAGTTTCCTCTCATATACATTCGGTTTTTCGCCATCCTTGATATGAATGACCCCGAGTCATTTCCGTGTAAAATATTGTTTCCCACCCCATTTGGAAAAGGCGGAACCCTGCCAACGATGCTAAGCATCGTGTTTTACCGGCACAAAAGTACTACAGGATATTTACGAGTGTGACACGAAGCCCATTCCTTAAAACAAAAGGTGCAATTGCATTCTTGCATGGCGAAGACAGTCTTCGTTCTCACCACCGTTGAACGTGTTGTGGTGAAGGCACAAAATGTGACTTCATTTTATTCTATCGAATTTTTCCATTAAAATTATTCAAATTTACTTTGCCAAATGTAAATTGAAATCCCTGTGGATTTCAATTTACATTTGGCAAAGTGATTTGAAGTCATTCTTTTTTCAAAATAAAAAAAATTAAAAAGCAGCCCGAGAAGTGACCACGACGCTGCTCTTGGATCTAAACGTTGCTTTTGGCTCGCATTGGGCACAGTGCAGAGAGGTGGAGATCATTTGCAGTGACAGAGGGTTCACCGTGAGCGATATCAGCATGACAGCTTTACCTCTGGCTAAAATAGGTCATTTCCACATAATTGCTTCAGGTCTTCATAAATAAGGGGAATTTCAGAATACATTCACAGTGTGGCCATTTCCAACCCAACAGTGATTTGGATATCTGAAGTCTATCGCAGAGGAGAGAGCACTTCTTTGACTCTCCCGACGAATATATTTCATGCCTCCTCCAATTCCAATTAAAAAGGATTAAGATTTTTCAGGCAATCAATGAACACACCTTGCCAATCTTCCACTCACTCCTAAGGAAGAGGTAACAAAATCCTTACTTTCTGGGAGAAATAACCCTATGAGACCTCCCTCCTGCCTCACCTTTCATTGAACGACCTAATACGAGTTCCTCGCGCGATATATGGGGATAAGATTCCAATCCAAATCTTTCCAACCAAAACACTTTGTCGAAACAACTCAGCTACGGAGTTGCTGCATCGGATACGACGTCATTTATTGTTATTACTTGGTGGCACTCACCTGCATTCTTCTATGGACCCCGCCTGTCTCATTTCGCCTTCGTTGACAATAAATTTCCATTCGCTGTTCTTATCTTTCGAAGCCCTCAGGGAGATTGTTCATGGGAAGGACGCGCAAAGCCTGCACATGTAAAATGTCGTCTTCCGATAGCCTACTAAAAGGGATGATATCGTAAATGTATCCTCTAAGGAAGTTTAAGGCGGACGATTTGATGCTCAGATTCAAAGGATGGTTTTTCTGCAGGATGAGCAAAAGAAGGCTTCTCTTAAATAATCATTTCAAAACAAGTTTCGTAAGAATTCCTTGTAGCTCCCTAAAGGAAGAAACACAAGCAAGAATTACACGAAGAAAAGCCGCAACACAAAAACCAAGTTCATCCGAGTGACAAGAGGAGAATCAATGGAAATCAGATAAATCATATAAAAGTAATCACATAATAACCGATTTAAGAAGTGTTTTCTTATGTAGAAAGGGTTGAAAAAGTTACTTGAGCTTTAATGAGAAGGGTCAACATCACCGTGATGATCTGCAAAAAAACGAAATCTACAGCACAATGTTGATGATGTGGCAGATTAGATTACCTTCAGAGCAAAATGATGGTGATCCAACCAAAGATTTCTTACAAATCATAGAGGTGATTTCAAGGGTTTTTCGCGAACAGTGAATGAAGATCTTAAAGTATTTGCTTACGGATTGGCAAATGTTTTTTTAATCCATAAGAAGAATACTTATGAAATTCTTCAGAAAAAAATCAAATGAATGGTCCTGAAGTCTATTTTTAAGGATCTCATAAATCTGTGATGATTTTAAGGATTCTCCAAAAATAATAAAATTTTCTACAAGTTTGTAAGAATTTCTTATAAATGTGTTAGTCAGAAGTACCTTCAGTTTGCGATCAAGTTTGAATTTGGAATTAGTTCAAATATGAAGCAAAATGAAAAGAAATGCAATGAGATGGATTGATGGATGACACACACACATGCACACACGCAGAGAGAGAGAGAGAGAGAGAATTCAAGTGGCACACTCACAGTGGATAGTTGGCGACAGCCTCGGAGTAGGTTTGGTTGTTCGAGCAATCCACTTTGGGAGTACTTGGGACAAAAATGGCGTCGCCGCTGTCTCCTTCTTCAACTGGGTGAACCTCCGCACAGCTGGTCGAAACGAAGAGCAAGCATGGAAGGGATGCCTGCGAAAGAAAGGAAATTCGCTGACGACATTCGGTAAATGCCAGTTAAAATATTATTACCCCGCATCTTTGTTCTGTGGGAGTTCATCTAAATATTCTCGCTTGACGTAGGTGGTACATCGTGAGTACATCGAAATTCTTACTTTGTGCGTATTTCAAGAACTTCTTTTAAGATTAACTACTTGAATAAAAAAGAAAGGAAGACCGAGATTCTTTGGAAGGGGGGGGGAGAATAGAAGGCACGGGTCCACACGAAATAGACACAGGAGCAACTTAAAACCATGTTGGGAAGGGGAGAGCAGTAAAAGCAGAAGGCGTGATGGTGGACTCATCTACATTACTTAACGACATCCCTGAAGTGTAATTAAGTCCAGCAAGTTCTCGAGGAGGGATCAGAACCATTAATGAGGGAATTCCCCTTTGACCCCTAAATCGCCATTAATATGTCACCGATTCTGGAGTCTCTGGTGTGGTCGAATGAAATGTCCCTTTCGCTATCAAAGAATAATTCCCAATCCTGTTCAGTGCATGGTAACTCAACGAAATGAGTAAACTCGTCAACAATAAAAAACTAAGCAACCAAAATAAACAAAACTTCTTTAAAAACGTTAAAAGGCATTTGTGATCACAACGAAAGATGATCCTGACTCCTTTTAATCCAGTTATTGCGCTGAAGGAGGTTACTTGCATAACTGTGTTGCCAAAAGTATTGTCAGAAATGAGAAAACAGACAAAGATCAAATATTCAATTCTTCATCATGCGAACCTTCCAGAAATACTCCTCCAGCGCAATATTTTCCCTAATACTGCGCAGAATGAATTGGGCGCTTTTATTGGATTGTATGATTTTTTTTTTGGATACTTCGCGTACATGAACTATCAAGTGGTGTATATTCAAGTATTATCAAGTGAACTATCAAGTGAACTATCTAGCTGTGCCATTTGAATCCAGCACATTTTCCGATGACTCCAGATTGTAATATGGGTGATCTCAGCATGGTTCCGAAGAGGGCTTCAATTACAGCAAATTTCAGACATAGTTCCGTATCGCTCTTATAAGGACGCGCTCAGGTCGTCTCTGTGCATTCGTGGGAGGGTAAGCAAGCACTCAGAGTTGATACTTCCGAACAATGGCACCCCCTAAGGGGTTTTGCAGGTATTTCTGTTGGGTTTCCTGTTCAGAGCCAATCGAGAATTGCATTTTTCTCTTTCTTCGTTCCTTTTCCTGTTTGAGAACAAAGAAAGGAGTGAACTTCAATCAAATCCACTGTTCATGCCCGAGTACTAAACTAATGAATGATCTCAGCACGCATGCGCTGATTCGTGAAGAGGAACAGAACGTTCGTGTTGCTGTGACTCGCTTGCCAAGACGTCAATCCAGTGAACACTAACGCGAGGTGAGCTCGTGTTCCAAACAGAAATGCACCAACACGAAAAATATTTTTTTTAAATTTCGTATGGGGTTCTCCTTAACCTTCTCCGTCTCTTAGGACGGGTTGAGCCCTCGAAATGAGGGATTAAGTATATATTTTTCATTACTGTAAAGCTGTATATGTTCATGGGCCGGTTTGCCTGTTCTGAGGGACGAAAAACACAAGTTTTAGGGGGGGGGTTTCACCCGGCGAGTTAGCCATATGAAATCTGCTAACTCACCTTCCGTGGAAAGAGACCACATAAAGGTTCCTCACGTCACTAACAGGAATCGAACCCAGGTCTTTCCGACCAAAGGGCTTCATCTATACTGACTGAGCTACGGAGGCTCCAACACGAATAATAAGTGTTCACTACTAGACAACCCCATGGTTTGTAACCACCTACTTTCTCCTACAATTTGGGTTCCCTTAAAAGTCTTCAGTATTTTAACCCATTGCTGTGGCTCAGTTCGGAGCGGAAATCAGTCGGTGCTCGCTGTCCCCCTTACATGGCGAAGTCTTCTTTTCATTCGAGAGGTAAAAGATCCCATGAAAGAACGCGTTGGTTTAGAAAAGATTTTTCTTAAGAAAGTTTCGTTCTTAAGAATGATATTTTTGAGAAGTTTGTTTCTTGGTGATTTTCAATTCCATTTTCGTACGAACAGTAAGATATTTCTTAAGGATTCTGTTGCAGAAATATATCCTAGCAACAAACAGAAAGAAAGCTTTTCATTTGTTAAGAAATGTGTGCCACACACGCATGCAAATGAAAGTCATCGTGAAAGATTCTTGCAAAAGGATGAACTTTAGAAAATGTGTTAGAAAGAATCCTTCCATTTCTGAAATTTTTTGTAAGAAATTATTTTGGGATGACACTTACGTACTTGGGATGTTATTCTGAAGATATTTCCTGAGGATTCTGATGTTTCAATAAAATTTTACAAAGTCAAAAGGCGACGCCATTAAAAAACTGCGAGAGGGACTCCAAAGGGTTCTTTAACTTAGCTTAGCTTTAAGATGGGGAGGGGGGAGATGTGTTTACTGGAAGTGGAATTCTAAATAGAGGTTTAGGAAATTTAGAAAAGAAATTCAGTCAGGATTACTGCGAAAGCCAGACCAGCTTCAACACACCATCCAACAACTGCCAGGAAATAATGATAATAAAAAAATTCCCTTTCCAAATTGATTGAGAAGCCATCTGGTGGCAGCACATTTAAATAACGAGAATAAGCAAACGAATTAACTGCTAGTATGAACTTACACACCACGGCCATATCTTCATAGTGACCTTCTACAACCTCACTCTCCAACTAGCAGCACACCTCTGACTGAAGATGTCAGACGGTGAAGGAAGTCAAAGGACATTCGGAAGAATAGAAGATCGATGTAATCAGCGCGTGATGGAATGTCGGGGGTCATCCTGCTGGGTGTGCAACCATTGAGAAGAGACGAAACAAATTAAAAAAAAAGGACAGAGTTTGCTGTCCCCAGCACATCTGACGAGGAAGAATGGTGATGTCATCGATGACTCGGAAATGAACGCACCAGTTTTTTGTGTTAAACCCAAGATGCTGCGCAGTCGTCACACAGACGTCACGGAAGGGCGGTAACACGTGCTCGTTTCCAAATAAACACTCATGGGTACCCAGAAGCCAATCCCAAGAAAGAAGCAAACACGAAAAACAACGATTTTTTTAAATAAAAAGAAAGAAAGAAAGAAAAAGAAAAATTGTGAAACATTTGGTGAGAATTATTTTTCAAGTGGAGGGTGAGTAGATGCGGGAAGCGTTTTGAAGATAGTTTTCTCGATGCACGTGCAGTTGCACAAGTTCCCAAACACACTGGAATCGTGAGGGAATTTCTGTTTCCTCTCTTCATGTGTGAGTTAACTTCGATCCACATTTGTTTATCTCAAGATACGAATGAGAAGTAAAGCATCAGAAACGCCTTTGCAATAAACAAGAATTACAAACGCGTTTCCATAGTTAAAAGAAAACGTGGATTGTCACAAGAAATCAACGAAACTCTTCAGCGGGTAAAAGTAACTTCATAAACGCAGTTCTCTTCTCTCCATCTGCAAGATGCGTTATGCTATATAACCATAGAGGTTTTGCCACTGGCTGGCATTTGCCGTCTTCTCTTTTCATTTCGTTCTTCGAAACAATTTTAGAGTAATTTCAAATCACACTACGGTGAATCTGACAGTCTTTTGTCGCTCTATTTTCCTCGAGATATCTCCTTGGAAAGAAAGGGCAAAGGCATGTGATGTAATGGGAACCTCTTCATCATCTGTGCACTGCCTCAAGAAAAGTTTAATCTCCCACGCCAGCTGATATCGGCACTGCAACGGAAATGTCTTTTTATTTCTTGACGAATGCTTACGGCTCTTCTTAATGATTCCAGAAAAAATTCCTGAGAAAAGGCGTTTGGTAAACAGCCCTGGGGATAACACGAAATGGCAAGACCGCTTTCCATCAGAAACACAATTTTCTTAATTGAAAAGAAGTTAATGTTTTACAAGAAAATTTCAGCAAGGTTTAGCATTTAGGATGAACAGCATTTAAACCAAGATCCACCAATATTTAATTCATTTCTTTGCATCTGAACTGGCATCAAAGAGAAAGAATTATCTCGGGACAAGAACTGGCAAATTATTCCCCAGAGAAAGGATGGGGTTGAAATCACTGGAGAATATCATCGCTGGAAAACAAATAAATATTCCTTTTTATTCTTGGTAAATGGCCTTAAGCCGATCTCAGTTTTTAAATCCACTACTGAAAGCTGAAGGAAATTAATCTTCACAGAATAATTTCTTTTTCTGTATCAAGATTCGCGTTAATTGATTCGCCGATGGCAGCCCATCCGCCAAGTATTTCTTTTGTGACTGCAATGGTGTCTGCAATAGTTTTTGGCAAAAGATTTCAAATTCAAACGAAAATAATACTTTTTATAAAGCCATTAACAGCCTGGGAATTTTGCTAATTGATATGCTAAAGAATAACGAAGTCTCGTCTCGGAGATTTTTCCATTTAAGTTACCTGGTGACTTTGCGTGTGTGTTGTTCTTTTCTAGGCAGGCACTTTTTATTGAAGACCCTTAAGTTCTGATTAAAAGACTTTTTTCATCCACAATTATAGACTTCTCTTTTGTTACCGGCCAGATTCTTTTAACTTTCTCGTGTAGCTTCGGTTGCCAATAGCAACAAAGGGGTGTCGCACAAAAGGCATCGTTAACACTCTGTTGAACGAAATATCTTTTGTGAAGGAAGTTCTAAGGTGAAAGAATCAACCTCGGATGCTAACGAATATCAGCCTTCTCTGCTGTCACCTAATTAACCTGCCGGGGATCAGAAGTGGCCGAATGGACGAGTTAAACTTGCAACTTGAGAAGATTTCCCATTCATATGCGTGCTCGGAAAAGATCAAGTTGCGATGTTGTGTGATGTCGACCTGTTCTAAGAAACTCACGAGAATACCTGTATGTTCTTGTGTTGATTTCAGCTTTCTTCTCTGACCAGGAAGTCTTCCAGGGATGACGTTATTGAACTTCGGCAATTTCACGCATCCACAACAATGAACAAAGTATTGCGCGTGACGTACTTCTTCCATTTACGGTAACCATGACTACTGAGTAGAACAAATAACTTGATATTTGAGAAAGAAAAAGCTTTGGAATGCCTTCAATGTTTAGACGTTCCGTTCAGAAAATTTCAACGCTTAGTTAGACGAGCTCGAACTTCTCAGTAAAAAAACAATTTTTGAAAGGAAGAATTACCGAATACACGCAGCTCGAAATAAACGTGCTTGTTTCTATTGCTTTATTAATATTTGTGTTCCTGTTTGCTCAAATTGGCAATCCCTTCGGCGAACCAATTCTCTGCCGAACCATAAACGTAGTTTTCAAAAACGGTTGAAAGAATTTCAACAATGTGCATGCGCAAACAGAAAGACACTATTTTTTTATAATCGTTGTTCGACTTGGTTGACAAGTAAATAAGGTGTTGAGGAAAAGTTCTCCTATCCTTAATATGCTTGCCGACAAAGAATTCAACCAGTCTGTGCTGGTCTGTAAAGATCACAAGGCATTTGCATCGAAGCATTCTTTGGTTTGAGATATTTGATCTGTCTTCGGTGGTGAACAAAGAAAATTTCTCGGTCGGCTTTCCTCTCTATCGGTGAATTTATTTTGAATACAAAATCGATTTAATGCAGAAATCGTAAAGATTGAATTAATTCGTTTTTCTTTTTTGTGTACCAGCAAAGCTCTCTTGTCAGTTAAATTTTATCTTCAGTTTTACAAGCGAATCGTAACATTTGGATTATTGATCACAGCTCTCTCTCTCTCTCTCTCTCTCTCTGTCTCTCTCTCTTTCTCTTTCACGCGCACACACATATGCCCAAAGTATGCTGATCTGTTATCTTGTTATCATAACAGAATAATGGAGCCTCGGTGTACAAAAGACTTCAGGCGATTTGGCAAACGCCGATTTTAACCTGAGGCGAATCTATGTATATTATAATAGTTACACATAAAGGGAAACTGCTTACACCAAGTCAAGTAAACAGTGGAGCTCACTGAATAGAGTACGAACATAATTTATTAAGCGGAAACGCTCATATCGTGATAACACTGCCACCTGGTAAACATTAACATAACTCATTCTTGCCATGGGAAATGATCAAATATCCGTCGAATTACTCGCCTGGACTGAGCAAAAATTCGTTATATATATATATATATATATCCCTCCAAAAAATAAGTGATATATATATTCATTCCTCCAAAAAAAGATAAACAGGCCTATGAACACACATATGTAAAGATATAAATATTATTGGACAAGGAAGGCAAGATGAAAATTGTTCTATGATAAATCTTGGTAGAGTAGCATTTCCTCCCCACCGACCACTAGGTTGAGGGGAATATTTAATGTACCTTCGGTAAGAAAGAAGACTTTCGATTTTTGTCTCAGTACATAAGAAGAAAGAGTTCCTCAAACACAGCCAAAATTTACTCATCATGAAACACAGGATTTTTCCTTCCCTTACAACTACAAACCACTCTAAGAACTCATTAATTTAAAACATGACACAACAGCCTCATTGCCTTAATAACCTCCGCCATAACTGACTTCGGAATACCATCATCAACAAAAGCATTTTCTTAAATAAATAAAAAATTAAAAATCACTGATACGACACATTTATGTCCCAGAACATAACAGTAACAACTGGCACTACTCCAACGTTCACATATTAGTTAGTCCACCGTTTTCATTTATTTCTATGTATGTACTAGTTCTGAGGTTCTGATAAAATCTGCTGCAATTGCAGATGCTAAGGAAATTATTTCTAGTATTTTTATAGATGCCTTCTACCCCTGATGATGCACGTCCGACGACTTTCGAAATTTGTTGGGTTATATTATGTTAACAAACCTGTTTTATGTTTAGAGACACGTGGTCTCCATTCCGAAAATTAAATAAAAGGTTTTAATACCTTTGGTGGCTCTAATGAAAGTGTACATTTACAAGCTTTCCTGGGCGATGCACTTAAAAAACGTTTCATTTGCATAACAGATATGTTGTGATTTCATTCAGGTTCGTTTTACTAAACGTGCTACTATCCAGAGTTAGTTCGAGCAAACGTGTTTACTGTATTGCGTTATTGGTGTTTCTATTGGTTGCGATAAATTATTCCAGGATCTACGAGTTTTCCTAGTCATGCGCTCAACCAGGATTATCAACCATTGGCACTATTAGAATATCGGCAATCCCGTGCGAAACACAAACCTGTCTTCGAGTGTTCGGGACAATCGATCCATCCGATATTAGTGATCGCGTCAAATCCTCCAAACATCGGAGAGCTCTCAATGTCATGCATTCGACCCGAACAAACGTAATATACATTTAAAAAAAAAAAACTTGACGACAAATGAAAGCAGCAACAGAAGTTCTCTGTCCTTAATGACTGGTTACGTCCTAAAAAGCAAATCCATAAGATTCATTGTTCACTGCATATATTAGAGAACGCTGCTCAGATTATGCGTTGCCAATTTAGATTGTCTTCCACTTGCTCTATCAGATTTCAGTGCTATCAAGCTCATAAAATCCTGGCATGGAGGATACTTTACAGCTTTCTTTTTTTTAGAAAAATAATCTCAAGGATGTTAGCTATTTGGAGAGGAAATAAATTTTCGTACTTTACACGATCGGCAATTTGAAACTGGATAAAAACTGCCAAATAATAACCGACACCCCACTAACAATGCTCGAGAAAGTGACTGGCGAAGTCAACGAAAAGAATGGTGAAAGAAAATTGAAATTCTGAAGAACCCTCCAATCTTCTCAGAAAGAGAAGAGAACTGAAAAGAGATCTGCACATGAGGAGTGGAAGAAAAATAAAAGAAAAACGAAAGACATAACAAACTAGAAAGTTAAGTAACAAGGAGAATTAGAATTACTATAGAGAACGATATCAGTCTAAAAGAAGTGAGAAGAAAGTTGTCCATAGGACAAAATAAATTAAAGACCCTTCAAAAATCGAGCACTAATTAAGGACAAAGAACAGATCATAAGAAGAATAAAATCCTTCTATTCCAAATTAAATGATGACTCCCAAGATTTAAACTAATAAGAAACCAAAAATGTAAATAAACCCAAACGAAAGAAGAAGAAATATGCCCTCGTGTTTTAAAAGAACATGCGATGGGTAGCCTGAGTAGTGGAAAGAAGCCAGGTGAAGATGAGATACCGATCGAAGTTATGAAAGCAGGTGGGGACCCATTACGTTAAGAAGAGAATACCAAACAGTTGGAATAATGCTCTCATTATTACAGATTTTTAAAAGGGGAACAGAAGATATTAAAATATAATGCCATATCAATTTCCTTTCAACAATATAAAAACATTTCGCAAAAATCATTAGCAACAGAATACAAAACAAATTAGATTTATTTTTTCCAACTTCCAAAACAAGCAGGATTCAGAAGAAAAAAAATATTTGTAATAAGACCAATCGTTGAAAAGAAGAATGGATTCCACAAGTCACGTTAGGTCAGGCTTTTGAAAGATATTTGATTCATTCTCAACTTTAGCTATTTTAGAAGCTCTAATAAATCAAGGAATTGAAAAAACTTGCATTCACATACTTAGTCATATATAAATAAAAATTCACCTGCATCTTTAAAATCAGGAACAGATACGAAATGATCCATATAAAAAAGGGAGTTACACAGGCAGATGCCATATCGCGTAAACTATTTACAGCAGTCACAACTGAAGATGGGAACTCATTCCATTTATTTGCAATTCTCCAAGCAAACAAATCTAGTCCCTCACACCATTGCTAACCACACTGTTACCCAACTTCTGGGGATGACCTCTTGTTCTTTCTCCTTTAGCTAAGTGCTGAAGCATTTCTGCATCAACCCTTTAAGTAACGTAAATGTTTTTATCATACCCCCCCCTTTTCGTCTATTAACCAACTTTTGCAATCCCCAAACCCTTAATCTATTCTCATATGGAGCACTCCACAGACCACTCGCTTCTGGATCCTCTCCACCACCACTTCCTCATTCCCATGAACCCCACAAAACCAGACTTGAGCACAGTAATCGATATGTGGTCATATCAAGGCTTTAAAAGAGGAATGACAACTCCCTTATCTCTGTTGTCAGCGTGTTCTTCAATCACCAAGTAGTCCTGGGAGCTACCCTGGTTACTTTAGCGATATACTCTCCAAACTTCAGCTCTCTATCTACTACCACTACTCCTTTACACTTTTCCACATTAAATCGACATCCGTTACGTTTTGTCCATACCGTCAGCCTATTTAAATCATCCCACAAGCCACATCACCTTGATTAACTATTACTCTACCTAACTTTGCATCATCAGCAAACAACTAAATATCTCCCTTCAAATTATTTCCTATATCATTTATGTACAAATTAAACAGCAGTGGTCGCAGCCCAAACCCTGCCACACAACGCAAGACACCTGCTTTCTCCTGGATTCTGCTCCTCCATATACTTCCTTTTTGGTATCTTTCCATCGGCCATCCTTTTTCCATATATATCACCAGTTTCATATCTGTCCTCGTTTGCTTCAGTTTGTATAACAGAAGTCCATGTCATAGCAAACTGTCAACTTAGCTGTCATTCTGCTATAAAGCGTTAAATTACAAAAGGCATGATAGGTCCTTCAGAAAGTCATGCTGCCCCTCATAGAGTATCATATTGCATCTACCCCTAACCGAATTCTCTTTTTGACAAATTTTCCAGTACTTCTTACATAGTAACTGGTTTTTAATTTGATACCACAGTCTTAGATCCTCCTTTATGAAAAGAAATAATTTTGTTCTCGTTCCACTTTCTTGAGACTTTGCCAGAGCTGAGACTTGAAAAGCTTAGTCAGAGGCATTGCCAGTTTCCTTGCACATTCTCACAAAACCCGAGCTGATATCCCATTCTAATCCGACAGCTGTATTTGCATTCAAATTCTGCAATATCTTAAGACTAAATTCATCAACCTCTATTCTCATATCAGACCCTGTCACCTGTGCCATAACAATATTTTCACTTGCATGATTCGAGTATATATGCTTGCAAAGTGGTCACTCAGTAACTCCACTATTTCAACTTCTCCTTTCTCCTCATGACCATCAGCACTCATTAAAGTTAATCTTCCATAGTCATTCGTCCTCTTACTTGTCCCGAAATAACTTTTTGGGATTTCCTTTCGACTGCTCAGCTAATCTCTTCTCCTAATCTGATTTTGCCTTCCTTGCCATGCTGGTCACCTCTCGCTTTATATACCTTCCACAGCATTTCCTTTTTTTTTTGCGTAAGGATATTGCTCGTCCATCTAACTCCTTCCCGATTTACTCTCCTGACCTTTGTAATACAGTGTGATATTGTATCATCCAGATACGCCTTGACTATCCCGCATGCACTCTGAATATCCTTCCCTTGCAGCTCTTAATGCCACAGTACTGCTTCAAGCTTCATCCTAAGCTTGTCATAAATCACCTGCCTTGTAGTTCTAGTATACCCTTTCTTAACTGGAATATCCACATATTTTGCTATCACCAAAGTCAAGATCACGTGATAAATTTCCCAAGTCAGAGGCAATGTGGCTACCTTAGTTATGCACAGGTCTTCTGCTCCTGTAACCAGCTTCAACACTCTCGTACCCTGAGTCTCTTCTGTTACAGTCTGCTTCAAGTAATTCTCTCTCAGAAGGTGCATAAACTCCTTTTCCTTCCTACCATGTGATCTTTCCTTCCAATCTATGTGTCCGAAGTTGAAGTCCCTCATAATAATCACTCGACTCCGCACTCACTGTGCTAATATGCTGATTCATGCCTTCCACACACATTCCTGCCACTGCCTGGCCTTTAGCATCGACCAATTTCGAATCTTGTCCTAGTGGCCTCAATCTCAAGCCAGACTGACGTAAAGGAATGGCCATCTGTTCGATTAAATTTTAATCTTGTTGGCTGCAGTTCATCCCCTGTCATCACCAGTACTCCTCTCCCCTCCTATCTCCTCCATCTTTCCTGAAAATACTAAACCCTTTATATTCCTTCCTTGTAACTGCATCTTCTGCTTTAGTCAAGTCTCATTAACGCCTGTAATGGTTGGCGAGGTTGTACTAATCAATGCCAAAAACTCCTCCTTCTTGTTCCTGATGCGTCTAGCATTCGTTTATAGAAATTGCAGCATCCCTTTAGTTTCCCCACCCACCTTTACTTCCTGAATTGACTACCCTATTCAATATTTTTGCTTGAGAGACTAGATTCCTCACTTGGTCATTCTCACACACACACACACACACACACACACACACACACACACACACACACACACACACACACACACACACACACACACACACACACACACACACACACACACACACACACACACACACACACACACACACACACACACACACACACACACACACGTCTGCATCATCCACCTGACTTCCACTTTGCATTTTCGCACTCTCAGTGAACAAAGTTCTCTCCAGACACATAACTTCAAATGAATTTAAGTGCAGCACTATACAAATATTTTCATCCATCAAACTCACGCAGGTCCACAAACTCTACATCATTCCTTCTGCATATCGATTCATTAGCCATCATCGCTCTCCTTCCCTCTTCGCCTGTATCATAGCGTGGCAGTAGACTTACAAACTTCACCCTCTCGCTCTTCTATTTTGCTTCTTCCAGCAACTCTTTCATATAGTGCCTCATACAATACATCTCACCTCTCAGGTCATTTTTCCCAGGCAGCCAAAATAACCAATTTCTTTCACCTTCCCGTTCTGCATTCTGACAGCATTACTAATATTATTCATTTTCGCACCAGGGAAACAAGATTTTGTAGCGCTTTCGTGAAGTACTCCCCTCATCATAGAATTGCCTTAAAAAGCATCTGCTTCAGCTCTTTCTGTCATTTATTCTTGCAGTTTTCTTTGTGGCTTCGGACCTATTTAATTTCCGTTTTCAGTTCGACTCATCTGTTGCTCTTTCTGCAGATTTTCAACCTCGTGCTTTGTCCCGTGAAGAACTAATCGCGAGCGAGCTATTCCTTTATCCCAGTTCCAGTCTTCTACGTTGTCCTGAACTTCGGGCAACTCAACATACGCTATCTTCCCGCTACTTTCTCTCACCTCGTTTATACTCTCTCTCTCTTTCCCATTTCTTTAACTATCGTTTAAACCCGGAACTTCATTCATTCCAATCAAAAGCTTAAAATCAGCGATGGGATTTCTGTCTACTCGAAATGCATCCCCACTGCAGACCATAACTTTTAGGAAAAAACATTATTAAAAAATCAAAAACACATGAGAGAAAGAAAAAAAAAATTTGTTATTTGAATACGATCCTCCGACATCTAGACACGTTTTATCGCGGGCGTTCTGGTCGTAATATTCTGTCAAGACGTGACACGAACTTCTCGTTGCTCAAGGCATCTGGGACAAAACCCGTTCTTCACGAAATCGCGAGTATACCAGCTGAAGATTAGATCGGTTCAAAGCCTTCTTTCCTTACGCCTCCTTTTGTAGCATTTTTCGGTTCCTATAGCAGAAAGATCCACTAAAACAAAATCTAATTTCAATTCTCGATTCACTTTTCATATCCATGACACACACAAAGAAAAAGCACTTCACACTACACATTATAATTTGCAAACTAACTTTTCTCTCAGGGGTGTAGACATTAGTTGGTATTACTCAATTAGCGCCTTTGCCGATAGCGATCGTACTGTAAGCACAAGAAACCAAGTCCTAAAACTTATGGATGCCACTCAGTTATTTCTGAATTAGCATTAGGTGCATCTTCGAAATCCTTTTCAAGAACATTAGGATTTCTTATCGAGGACACAGGCAAGTGGTTTTCTCTGTCATCAGTGAGGTAGTAATTTTATAGAAGGCTATATCAAGCGATAAATGAAGGAGAAGATGATCTAAAAATCCCCAAAGAGTAAAATAAGATGGCTTTGAACTCGCTGTTAGAAGAATCATTAGGCAAAGGCTTGAATTAAAGATCAGTTTTGATGTTATGAGAAAAGATGAAAAATAGTATGCTTCCAAAGTTTAATAGGAAAGATGAAAAGAACTAAAAAACCTAGCTTTCCAACTCTTTCTGCATCTAAAGATTGATTAAGTTCAGAAGGTTAATATTTTTTCAATCCATTACTGCCGATCTAATGTAACTTGTAAAAAACCTTACGTTTCTTATAAAATCAGTTGCTGGTAAACGGATGTTCTCAACTATGAAACTCTATCTCAAAGCCTTATTTGGAATATAGATTTGAAAGAAAAACTGAAGAATTGAGAAGGACGAAGAAAGCCCTCCGAGTTAAAGATATTAAATTTTTCGTTTGGCTTTATTTAGACTACTGGAGCAAAAACAGCCAGAAATCGAGTGAAAAATCATTGCAATTGTGAGCTTGTTAGATCGTACAAAAAAAGTCACATCTACGTCTGAACTTCGCTACAAGAAATTCATTTCATGACTGGAAATGTAACACCAAGAATGAAACCTTCACGAGCGTCGTTCTACAGAATAAAAATGCAAATACAGACGGTTCTTTGAATGCAACCCATTTCAAAGAATCTTCAGTATTTGTAATTCTAATATTGATTTTGCCAAAAAGAACTGGTGAAGTCGAATGAATATTCAGTACATGAATAACAGAAAATCTAAACTAAGAAACAGAATGAAAGCGAAACTGTTACCTGCTTTATTACCTAAACTGTGATTTGATATGGCACAGCAAATGCCGCAGTACCTGTAAACTGGCAAAAAGACTTTGAGAGCTATTTGAACATTTGAATCTTAAGAAAAAAAAGATGACGAAAGCCAAACCTTAATAGGCTGACCATATTTCTTTGAGACAAAAACGGGACGAGGATTATGTAATATTCGGTATTTATGAAAAAGTAAGACGATTAAAAAAAAAGTTTTACTTTGCGTAATATGTATGATGATAAAACGTTGGTAATTATTGCTTCTGATTTCGTACGTGCTGAAGAAAAGTTTGGTTCATAAATTTAATTAATCAATGTCGACAAGCAGTCATTTTCGCGAAAACTTTGGTCGTGACCCTTTGGCCGAAAACTTTGGCCGTAAGATAAGCAACAAGAGCTTTACTTGCTGCAATTTTATCACTGTCGCTATCACCATCACGTCTCACCATAAACGAGCCGATGTTTTTAACTGAAGCCAGAGTCTTTTCAGCATCCTTATTTTTCTGCTACGGAGATGTTGGTTGATGTCGCTTCTGCCTCCATGATCAACGGAAAACTGGATATTACAATTTTGGCATACCAGTTTTGTTCCATCTCTACACAGCTTGTCCAGTTTAATAAATTTGAATTCTTTCTGGAGATCATTGGCGCACCCAGGGACGGGACCAAGGGACCCTGGCCCCCTCCAAAAGAAAAAGGAAAAAAACAGAAACACTAGAAAAATTTCCAAAAATATTTTCCTACTTAAAATTTTATTTTATTTTTTTTAAAATTTATGTTGTGTCGTGTCCTCTATTTCTATGCTACTTATGAATTAGCCGTTCCATAAGGTGGGAATACCTTATAGCGCTCGGAAAATCTGGCCGCTGTGAACTCAAGGCGAACGAAGTAGTGCTCGGGCGTTACTTCATTTGCATGAGCCGGGCCAGAGGAGATCAGGGGTATCATGTATTGGCGATCACTGCAGATGTTCAGTCTATCTCGTATGCAATGCGTAGCGTGTATTCTCAAATCGTTTACTGAACTCCCCCCCCCCCAAGATTAACTCTTGAGTGCTTGACCCCCTCCAAGATTAAATCCTGAGTGCGCCACTGCTGGAGATCATCATTAAAATTGTAGTTTCGCCTCTTTGATTGCAAGGATAGACTTAGAGCTTTAAAAAATAAGACTTAAAAGTTTAAAAAAAATATGAAATTTAAACCCGGCATTTAATAACAAAGCCACCGGTTAGCATCCTTGCGAAACAAAAACTAACGTTACAGCAGAACCGACGCCGCGTCTGAGACGCGCAAGTGTTGCCAACATGTGATTTTTATTTTCTCTGAAAAAATCATTGCAGATATCGATATTAAGTACCGAACAATGCGACTGCATGGTTATACAAATTACCCATGATATTGATATACGATTATAGGTTATGAATAATGATTTATGATTGACCAATATTAAAGTATATTTATAATTTTTATTAAAACGAGGACGGCCGGAAAATATGAAACAAAAACGATAGTTTCCCATTCAAAACGGTAGTATGGTCAGCCTAAACCTTAATCATCTCTTCAGAACCTTGTCCTTCTACACCAACTGTTAAAATTATAAAGGGATGAGTTTTTATTTTGTTATAGTTTTAATTTAGACTTTCGTAATTCAAAATAATAATAATATTATCATCATCATCAAACCTTCACTGAGTAAAAAGACTCGTCGCGGGAGGTTTCACTGTCACATGCAGAGTTCATCATACCGTGCCTTAAATACACTCACCACACTCTTGGTCAATGCACTGCAATCACTAACTACTTTTCATGCAGAAAACCTGCTCCTCACCTCTTTGTTCTCACTCTCCTTATATAGCTTCCGGGGATAACCTCTTTCTCTGCTTGTCTTCACCCATTCTATGCAAACCCTCCTCCACATTAACCTGGTAATAACCCTTTAACAACTTATATGACTCAATCATATTCCCTAATCCTCCTATCCACCAGTTTCTGCAAATAGCATTTTCTCAATCTATCATCATACTCAGCATTCCACAGACCAGAAACTACCTTTCAATTGTCTCTGATCATTTACGATGCATCATATTTTGGAAAACCAGTTGACCACGTGGCTTGATCAAAGCTATAATTTTAGCTATAGATATAATTAGCTTTAATTTTAGTTTGTTAATTTTAGAGTTAAAAAGAAAATAAATGAGCATATTTTAGCTTATTTTATTAGAACGTTTAGCACGAAATAACAAATTTGAGTTGTCAACACTTGCAATTAATGTGTCTGCCATCTGACGGCCTTAATTGTCACTAAAAGGAATACTATTAGTAAAGAAGTTTAATTTCTTATTACAATCAAACGTAAGTAGAATGAACTAGGCAAAGAATTGTAGAATTACTTTATTGTAATAACAAATGACTTATGCGTGAGGCTCATGTTGGAACAAAAATATTAATCCATTAATAAAACGGACTTAGACTGAAGTACTTGGTCAAAGATGTTTACCAAAGAGCTTGTGGAATTCTTAAAATCAAAGACATGGCTGTTTGGTTGCAGTGCAGTTTATTAAAATATATCGGAAAATATTGTTAAAAGAGACATCAAAGAAAATATATGTTCACTAAAATTGCAGTTATTTGGCTTACCAAAACTATTATCGCTTAACTTTATTATTCTGTAATGGCGTCACACTTCGCCTTCGATTTACATTAAATTGGAATTATCGTCTGCTGAACACTTGAAAGAATATTGCACACAATTGCATATTCCAAAGCGCCCTCTTTGTTTGTTATTTAATTCTGCCGATATTAATTATTCCATATGTAATAATAGAATTTTTGAACACGACAGAATTTCCATTTCTTTCTGATATTAATTACCTGCATATGTAGCTGAAGGGAAAAAAACTTAGCATTAAATGCAAAGAATAATCAGAGATATTCAGTGAAAAACAAAGAAAGGTATGAGTTTGAAATACGTTTTAAGCTTCCGATGGCTGAAATTTAAATAATAATAATAATAATAATTTCAGTCTTGCTAAATTAACTTTCAGTAAATCACTGCACTTTTAAATTAACTATTTCTCTAACGTCTTTTCTTTCTAAGTGATTTTTTTCGAAATTAGTCTTAATTTAAGAAACGTTTTTAATTATCTCCTTAAAGAGATTTCACACTATCCACTCCCCCAATGAACCCCTGGAGACACCACACAATAATGTCCTAGCGTACTTAAAGCCATCAATATCCTTGAGAGTATTATTCTGCAATTGTCAACAAAAATATAAAGGACGCTTCACGACCCAGCATCTGCTACGAGCCATACATTCTTTTTATTTGTTAACTGCACGTGTTTTTGACTGGTTTGCTACCGTCATATAGATACCCACTAACTCACCTTCGGTCGAAAAGCCCTGATCAAGATTTGCAACAGTTTAAAAATGCACGTAACCGGATTAGCCTTATTCATAAAACACTTCGAAAATGACGTCATTGCCTACAGAGGAGCAACGTTTGAAAATTCAAGGTGTTGATTAGTTATAAACAGTCATAATTCGTCTAAGTAATTGCATTTTCAATTTCGCCTTAATATTACTTTCTGTACACATTCTACTGCGTAATAAAAGTGTTGAGATTATCATAGTTAATAATTAGATGTATTAATTATCAAAATAACTATTTGTTGTATTTGTGTTAACGTTCATTATAAAACGAAGCATGAATCAATACAAAACATTTCATAATGCTAAAAGGACTTCTTGATGATGTATAAGAAAATTTCTAATTATAAATTTCCTGAGAAAATGGTAAGGCCAAATAACCTCGTGTGATTCTTGCAAAAGAGTCATGAAGGCACCTAATACGATTTACATTTGTTATTTTCATTGTCATTACCCACTCGACGATTCCGAAGGGCATTCTGAGGACATATTTTTTTATCAAAATTCCAAATCATTCAAAGTCTGGATGATGCTGTCACCAGGACAGTCTAGAAAACATTTCACTTTAATCCTCTTTTGTGGGTTGAATTAAGATTAAGTGCTATCCAAGCGAATCCAATTCTTCAAACAAACTACTCCGTGTGTGAAATCACTCACTAAGGAGAACGTAAGAGCTACTCGCGAATCCCTAGTGATTTTCAAATGATTGATTATTAGGATTAATGCGGAACTTGAATGGCGATTCTAACAAGCTGTAAGCAGTTCTCAATTATTGTCACATCCGCTGCGAGAACGGGCTCTTGTCACTGGACACTTTGAGACGGGGGACAGCAGGGAAATGTGAACATCCACGCTGCATGTAAGAGCAATCTCGTGCAGTTGGGGCTCTTTTCTTGACTCGATGAACACGAGAACAATGCCATTTTGCTGCGACTTGACAGTGGGCTTTATCAGGTCGCCTGCACGCCAGCAACCTCGCGATTTGTGAAAATATTACGGGATCGTAAGATGTAGCGACTTGTGACAAGCAGACGTATTGCTAATAATAACCCCGCACGAGTCATTATGTTCACAGCTGCTCCCTAATTGGCAACCTAAGCTGCGAAAGGGATTAGGGAATTGGAGCACACGAGATTTCATCGACGTCGGAATGGGGAGGGAAAATTGCACCCCTAGAAAAATTGCAACCCTATAAAAATGAGCTACCACCAATAATTTGCGTAATCACTGTATGTTTCTAAATAAAGCTCATCTGTTTTATTAACATATTATAAGGCTGTATGTTCCTATATCCTAAATGATATAGGAAATGACTTGAAGGGAGATGTTCAGCTGTTTGCTGACGATGCAAAGTTGGGAAGCGCAATAAGAAATCAAGCCGATGTTGAGAGTTTGCAGGATGATTTAAATAAGCTGGCAAAATGGGCAAAAGGTAATGGATGTCAGTTCAATCTGGAAAAGTGTCAAGTTATGCATTTTTTGGGGGTTAAAAGATTACCAGCTGTGTACCACATTGATGGAACGGTACTCCAAGAGATTGATGAGGCGAGGGACTTGAGGGTGTTAGTGGATAGAGAGTTGAAGTTCAATTCAGAGGGCATATTGTTAAGGTGTCCAAGATAGTTCATAGGATTACTTGGTTATTGAAGAAAGCACCAACATCCAGAGATAAAGAGGTTATTATTCCCCTTTATAGGGCGTTGATACTTCCACATTTGGATTACTGTGTTCAAGTCTGGTCACCTGGATTCCTTGGAGGTGAGGAGAGAGTCCAGAGGAGAGTGACCAAGTTGGTGAGTGATGTAAAAACTGCTCCCTACATTGATAGATTGAGAGCTTGTGGATTGTAGAGGTTGGTTGATAGGCGGAGAAGAAAAGATATGATAGAAACATTTAAATTACTAAAAGGATTTTATAAGATTGATGCAGGGGAAATATTTCATCTGTGTGATAGTGATGGACGAACAAGAGGTCCTCCCTGGAAATTAAGGAAAAGTGTGGTTAACAAGGGTGTGAAGACTAGTTTTTCTCTTGGAGAGTGGTGAAGGAGTGGAATGCAATTGCCTGACTCAGTTGTGAGTTCTTCGTCAGTAAATGTATTCAAGGAGAGATATCATAGATATTGTTTTGATAATTTGGGTCTCCCGTGATGAGTCTACGGACTCCATGGAGATACCCGAATAATAATAATATGGAAAGTACTGAAGTATTCAATGGCTCAATTTTCATTTTTGCTTGCTACTAACCCTTCGTTAGCCACACCTTTAATGAATCATCTCATGAAATATTGCGTCCATAAAAATATATTTAATTACCAAGCTTTTATTCTTTTAATATCTGTTAATTACTAAACAATTGGTAAAATAGCTATTTCATTATTTATTTAGTAGATATATTTGTGTAATCGCTTACACTATCGATTATTCATGCGTATTTTGTGTGGAAATACAATTGTGGATTACTGAGAGTAGAAATAATAAAATCAACTTCCTGTTGCGGCTGTTCTTTTAAGAGTTCATAAAAATAACAGCCTCAATTTTTTTGGATTGTTGGATGAACGCGGAAAAAGCACTAAAGTTTCGCAATATTTTTATAAATTGTGTTTCACCATACAATATTACCAGATCTCTTTCTTTTTTATATTCATAAGCAGAAAAACAAAATTAATTTGTGTAAATAAATAAATAAATAAATAAATTTGTAACAGTAGTTTGTGATTTATTTCATCGACTTTTAATTTTAGTTATAAATCCTATCAACAGACGTTTACGTGTAGATTGAAGATGATTTCTTTGATCACCTTTCAAATTCCAAAGATTGTCCATAAAATGCATTTGTTAAAGCAAGCCATCATGATGTAAAATCACTCTAACGAACTTAGTTTAAAATATTTCTGCACTAAAACGTTTTAAAAATTTCTTGAAGAAATTACTTGAAAAGATTTAATTCTTCTTGAAAGAGCGATATTTGCAGTTGATTAAAATAAAACATTTTATTTGTAGGAGAAACTCTTACGACCTTACCTGCTATCTTACCGCGAACTGCTCCGGAGGAACATCCAGGAGGTGGTCCGACAGCTCACCACGACCGATCACGCTTACTTTCTCTCAGTTTTGGACCTCCTGCAAGCCCCCACCTGCTCCGTGCTCGACTTCAAGAAGGTGGATATGATGTTCAAAGTGAGTGTTTAGCAAATCTTGACCTTCCAATGTTTTCATCCCACCCCGGTTATGATCTATTGTGGAAGTGGAGCAGCGTTCCTTTTATCGAGCCGCTAAGTCTCCCTCCCTCTCTGTGTTCACAGGAATCGTCAGTCACGTCTGTATTGTCGTTCTTATCATCTCCCGCTAGATGGCGATACCTACTCCCTCCGGTTTCAGTGGAGTCTCAAATGCGTCGCGGTGAAATGAATTTATTTACAAAGTAGGTCACTCTCTGTTACTTTGACAACAGATTTCTGCATCGAAATACTGTGTGTGTGTGTGTGTGTGTGTGTGTGTGTGTGTGTGTGTGTGTGTGTGTGTGTGTGTGTGTGTGTGTGTGTGTGTGTGTGTGTGTGTGTGTGTGTGTGTGTGTGTGTGTGTGTGTGTGTGTGTGTGTGTGTGTGTGTGTGTGTGTGTTTCTTCTTAAAGCCAAATTTCATCAGTCATTCTGTCAATCTCCCAACTGTGTGAATAAAAATGCATTAAAGCGCTGTAGAAGCACCTCGAATACCCTCATCTGCGTTTCGTGTTCATATAAGTAATTGTTCTGAAATGTTTGCATTAAAAGTGTATTTATTTTTACGATAAGGTAAACTTTATTCCTCATTTTAACTTCACTGAAAACTGAAATAAAGTTTCAGTAAAGAAGAGATGTTTGCTTCATCTCGCGCATGAAATTCTTTCTCGCGCATGAAATAAATATTTACTTGCACTTATTCTGGGGATTTACCCAAGCACAATACGTAATGAAACGTGCTGATGACATGAAGTCACCTTTTGTAGTATCCTTAAAAAGGAAGAAAAACCAGAAAGTAACTCACCCACTAACAATTTTAATATAAGAGTTACTAAAGACTCCATTGTTCTGTAAAATGCTAAAAAAAAGTATTATAAAGTTGAAAGTTATTTTCACTTGGTTATACTATAAATTAAAGATGCCAAGAAATTATATTCTCAGTTTCATCCTTTATCCGAGTGTAAGCAAACAAAGTTTGCTCGTGAAGTAACTTCACGAATGGGCATCTCATGTATAGAGGCTAATGTGCATGGCGTTAAGAATATGAGCTTTGCATTATGGGATAATAGGGCACGTGAAGTTACTTCGCGTGGAAACTTTGTTTGCTTACACTTGGATAAAGGACTAAGAACGTAATTTCTTGGCATCTTTAACATTATAAAGTATTTAGTCAATCACAAGAGCAGACAAGATGATGGTTTTACAGTAAACAATTTAATGTTTATGAAAGACCAAATTTCAACTCAGCTCTTGAGACACCAATTTTTAACGTAGGCGAAAAAAAACTCGGGAAGTCCTGCTGTCATCACACATGCTTTATTATACCTCGCCTTAAATAAGTTCCCCGGCTCCGCACTCACCACAATCTCGAGCAGTGCATTCCAATCATTCACCAGTCTCCGTGCAAAAAAAACTGCTCCCCAACCCCTTGCTCACAACCTCCTTATACAGCTTCTAGTAATGACCTCCTGTTCTCTCCTTGTCTTCACTCATTCTATGGAAAACCTCCCTGACATTAACCTGATAATAACCCTTTAACAACTTATATGTCTCAGTCATATCCCTCCTCCTCTTCCTCGTATTAGCCAGTTTCTGAAAATTGCATTTTCTCAATCTGTCCTCACATTCAACATTCCAGAGACCACAAACCACCTTAGTCAATCCCCTCTGGACTCTTTGCAGTACATCTTCACCTTTTCGAAAACCTAGCGACCAAATCTGTGCATAGTAATTCATATTTAGCCAGAACAACGTCTTGTACATGGGAATTCAAACATCCTTACTTCTACAAGTCAGTCCTCTGCATCATTCCCATTATCCGCTGTGTTTTCCTTACAATTTTAGTAACATGTTCCCGAAATTTTACGTCTTTGTCTACAATCACTCCCAGATTTCTCACATCCTCTACCACTTCCAAGATACTTCCACCCATTGTATACTCTATATCCTATCTTTGCTTCCCAAATTTCAAACCTTACACTTTGCAACATCCAATTGAAATCTCTACTCATCTGCCTATTTAGCCAGTGTATTCAAGTCTTCTTGCAAAGCTACAGCATCTGCTCTACTCCTGATAGCACTCCCCAACTTTGCATAATCTACAAACAACTGCTATCACCATTCAGACCTCTCCAAATATCATTTACATACAAATTAAGCAGCAATGGACTCAAAACAGACCCTTATGGGTACACGACTCATAACGTTCCTTCTCTGGGATATCGCTTCTCTTTAGACAACTTGCTGATACTATCAGACAGTCAATTACCAATCCAGCGCACTAATCTATTGTCTAGTCCCATCCGTCCCAATTTTACCAGCTTGGAATTCGGCAATCTATCAAAGGTCTTTGCAAAATCGAAATATATCACTGTGTATGCAACATCATTATCCAATGCATTTGTCACTTTATTATAAAAAGTAAACAGATTGCTAAAACATGATCTTCCTTTCACAAATTCATGCTAGTTGCCAAAGTGTATTTTCTGTTATCAATCCAATTCTGAATCTTAGTCTTGACTAAACTCTGTAGACTTGAACCAGAACTCCAAAGTTAATTTTAGTTATGGTTAAAGAGAAACACAGACTGGCTTATAATACAACGCTTCAGTCTTATCACCTTCCTTATGAATCAGAACAATTTTACCCTCTTTCACTGCTTTGCAACTTGACCCAGTGCAAGACTCAAGTTAAAATTGTTATGTAAAAGCTGTTGTTAACTCCACGAAGCATTCACTCAAAGCAGGTGGTAAAATATCTTCAAGTGCTCCAGTCTTATTATCATCAAATTTCTCCAATTTCTCAACTACCTCCTGCTCACTTACCAACAGTTCTTCATCCTCCTTTCCCACTGAATTCAAGTTTCTGCATGATGTCACATATACCTTTATATATTTCTCATTCAATATTTCAACTACATCCTCCGCAGCGGTTATCATTCCTCCGGTTTCACCAGTCAATCCCATCCTACGATAAGCATTCTTTCTTCTACTGGCTACATATCGAAAATACTCCTTAGGATTTTTTTTTCTGCTGCGCACTTTTTCCACCCTTTTCAAGCGAGTCACTTTCTTCGCTTGCTCTTTGTACTCCTCGTGCAACTGGTCGTTATAACCACTCATCTGGTGCTTCTTCAATAATAATACATTCTTTTTCCAGATTGGAAATCTTATCTCTTAATTCATCCATTTCACACCTTCTCTAATTACCGTCTTGATCTTTGGAATACATTCTGATATTGCCTACACAAAATAGTTCTTGAGTCCAAGCAGCATTGATATCCTTTCCAACTTGTTCCTCATTCCAAGTTATTGCCAAAAGCTGTTTCCTTAGCTTTCATAATTACCAGCCTTATAATTCCACATATATGATTTTCTAACAGAAGTCCTCATATGACTGGCCACCCTGCAAGTAATCACCCCCATGGCCACTCTCAGCAATGGTGGAAGATCTGACCACCCATTTATAATAACAATGTCTGATGAGATGATCAAATCCAATATCATTCACCCTCGTGTACCCTCCTCGTGTAACACGTGCATGAATGCTATCTTTATTATTTTGTGCCTGTTATTGAAGATTAGTATATTTCAAACAAATTGGTTGGAGTCCCATATTTTCAGTTTAACTCAGATAACCGAATACTTTAAAATAATCTTTACAAAAGATACAAATACTTTAAAACTCAAATTACCATAATCAAATGTTAACTACATCAAGATATACCGCAACATTGGTTTAATGTTGCGGTATTAAACCTTAGACTTAGCAAAGCTATTAGCTCGGATGGCATAAACAAGAAAATTCACCAAAATCACTTAAAAGTATGTAGAACTCAGAATAATGCTTACAACATTCACACGTAACAAATATTAATAAATTAGTACCTATAACAGCATTACTATGATCCCCCAAAACATCAGAGTATAACATTCAGCCCATTCTTCAAGACGCGACATCATAATTTTTGTGCATCTTGAATTACCCTCAAGTGTACTCAATATTGAAATGTGGAATTTGCAGTTAGGAGGAGACTATAAAATCCTTTACAAAAACAGACATTGAACAGTGAACATTGCAAGCTTCTCAAGCATGTCTTTCCTTCAAACTCACTTCCTTTGCATCGCAAGACTTATAAACCGATACATATTTGTGCGTTTACCCAGTAAGAATAATTTCAAGAGATAATCTGCATATTTCGTGAAAAATTGAATAGGAATGCATCCACACGAAGCGAGAAAGCAGTCAAAAATAATCAGAGGCGATTTCCTCATCTGAGGCGTGTGTGAGTGCGCGCGCACAGTATATCCTTTTAATCGCATCTCGCTCAAGTTTCCACGTGCTCATTAAAGAGTCTGATCGCCACCTTTAAAGCCTCCTGGTGCAGGTGTGCGTGTCTAGTCAGGAGCACGTGCCGAAAGTAATTGATGCTGATTAATGTATCGGACACGGAGACCGCCTTGTGTTCAGCAGTTAAAATGCCCGCGACTCGACGAAAGCCACCCGAACTGCAGACTCCCATTAGCATTGGCGTGTTTGATGCAAGTATTGTGACTTGGCGACACGCGACCAAAATTATCCTCCCGAGCGAATTTGTCACGCTGTCACCTGAACGGTGAACGAATTTGTGTTTGGCAGAGAAAAGGGAAGTTCCCACAGGGTGGGGGGGTGAATGCTTGTAAGAGAATCAATGCGGACATTTTTTGTGGTTAACAGTAAAATGGAACTTGAAATTGTGAAGTCACTAAAAGATGTCCTGCATCTTATCTGTTAACCGAGCGATCTTATCTGTTTCATCTGCCTTTTCCGATGCAACCTCTTCGCGAAAGAGGGAAGAGATTAGGATTGATGAAGCACAGATCGACTTAGCAATACGATGTTATAATCGCCTTTTATTCTCACTACCTCACGATACGCAACATGGAATGAATGTCGAGCAGAGAAAACCCTGTCAAAATATGATAAGATTTCAGAAAAATATAAAAACGCGGGTGCTGAACATGATAGAGAGAAAAATTCGCACATAGAGCGAATGAATCATTAATTACAGCTAGAGGTGACACCCTATTAGCGAAGAGATGCTGTCCTATGCGGCAAGGATATTTCTCCATCGGCATCTTAAAAGTCGACGATCCGCAAAGCGATGTTCACGACACCTTGTGGAAAGAAAAATCAAACCTTGTGATCAAAGAATCCATTTTTCTAGGATCGACGTCCCCGTCAACTCCCTTTTTTCCCAATGGTTGTTTGTATGAAAAGCAAATTCAGATAACCGTTTGAGAAAAGGTCTTCGCTAATCGTAAATGAATCCTCTGACAGTCTCCTGTTGTTCTCCTCATTAGAATGTCCCTGCTTCCAATCAGTCAGAATGTGGGATAATGAAACTTGGCGATGGAGGATAACACAGAAAACAGAAACACAAATTAAACAGCGTTTCTCATGCGAGTGTCCGTAATAAAAAGGGGGTGTGGGAGCCAAAGAGACGCGTCAATGGTTTTGCATTTGCCTTTGGATACTTCTTTCTCTAATTCACAGAAACACATCAAAGAACTCTGACATCAGGAAAAGAGAGAAGGATACTAACAGTGCCAGCTATTAATAGTCTTGAGACACGTGATCACTTGTATTTGAAGCCTTACTGGTGAAACACTGAAGCCATGCTACACACGGGAAAACACTGCAATCAATTTTGTTGCAGCCGATCCACAAATATCTTCATGAATTCATTGAGTACCACAACGGGTGACGATTAATAGGAACTTCATCTGAAATACTGAACTAATTAAACACGCTGTAGAATGACGTGGAAGGTTTATTACACGCTACTGTTTAAGTAGCATGTAATGAACCTTGTCCTATGTATGTAATAGAACGAGTCCTATGGTTGTTTGAAAGATCTGAGTTTGAATCCAGGATATGGCCAGAGGAATCTTATTAGCTGTTTTGATTCAGATGGTGAGATAGCCGGTCTCATACGTGAATGAAGAGTTTTCTCTCGTATCGCTGGTTTTTCGACCCTCCAAACACGCAAACTGCCCTCGTGATCACACATATCTACCGATATTGGATGCTGACTGCAAGGTGGAACATACGGGTGATCCCTAATAGTCAAACTCCTGGATACAGGACTCTTTAGTAGGATAAAATGGGCAGATTAAGTTCGACAAAATCACAACATCGAACGACAAAAGAGTTTTTCAATTCCTTGAATTTCAGGGCTTCTAAAATAGCAAACGTTGAGATTGAGTCAATGCTGTACCTTTTCGAAAGCAACAAATGCCTGTTTGTAACTAAGTAACTAAGTATTCGTTTGTCTTTTCAACGATTTGTCTCATTACATAACAATGTAAAAAACATAATGTTGAATTTTTTTCTGAATCCTTCTTGTTCTGGATTAGCAAAAATCTAATTTCGTTTGTATTCAGTTGCTAATGATTTTTGTAAAAATGTCGTATGTTGTTAAAAGGAGACTGACAGGGCGATAATTTTTAATAAGAACAACATTATTCCCATTCTTTGGTATTCTCTTCTTAACGTAAGCATGACTGCTTCCCCATGACTGCTTCTATCGGTATGAGATACCGATAGAAGGTATCTCATCTTCACCTTTCCACTACTCATGCATCCAATGCATTCTTTGACTTTTAATCAGTGTCTTTCGCAACTTTTGTTAATAACAATTTTTGATTTCACTAACCTGTGGTCACTACCTGTATTGAAACTATTTATTGCATCTGTCTTGGACAATATACAGTATTTTCTATTGGATAAAATATTATCAGTTTCATTAAACACCTGTCCATGTGCTCTTTCTCATTTCCATTTCAATTTTTTGAAGAAAATATTCATTATATAGAGGCTCTGCTTCTAGTAAATTCATTAGTCTTTCTCTGTTTGCATTCCTCTGGCTTAGTCCATATTTTTCAATTGCTGCTAGACGTGCATCGCTTACACCTGCTTCATCATTGAAGTGTCCTATCAAGGTCGTAACGATCTTGTGGGACCCAACTACTCCAGTTTAGTAGTTGGTCTAGCGTTTCATAAAATGCATCTATTTCTTCATCTGTTTGGTCTGAGGTTGAGGCATAAACTTGTATAATTCTTAATTTCTAACGTCTATTTATTTTAAGGTAAAGTTCTGCAATCCTGCCTGTGACGTACAATATCTCTTGTATTTGATCTTTTATGAATTGATTAATTAGGAAGCCAATTCTTCATTGGGATATTGGGCTGTCACCTAACTATATACATAGTAGACGTCCATTCTTTAGATCGATACTATTTCCACCATCTTCTTCGAGTTTCACTCAATTCAATGAGGTCTCATTTCATCTTTTCATGATCATTTCAAGAAACCAACTGGTCAGTGAGTTACAATTATTCATTTACATCGTAAATTAAAACGGTCACTCCATCTGCTGTAGTTTAGAAAACCTTCCGGTATTATATTGCAGTAAACAATATATCTCTGTGTGTGTGTGTGTGTGTGTGTGTGTGTGTGTGTGTGTGTGTGTGTGTGTGTGTGTGTGTGTGTGTGTGTGTGTGTGTGTGTGTGTGTGTGTGTGTGTGTGTGTGTGTGCCCAAGAACTCTCTCCGGATGGCGAAGGAGGAGTCATTTCAAGCAGTCCCATTTTTAATGAGTCTGATAAGAAGGACGTTTCAGCTTCTCTTCGCAGCATGGGTTCCTCGCGAGTAACAAGAAACGGTGTTGAAGGACCACTTAACACGAGACAAAAAAGAGGCAACCGACAGATGTCGCTGTCGTTTCTGAAAAGACACGAGAACTGCCGGAATACCAAACATATGTCGCGTTCGTTCGTCACTTTTTTAAGTGCCACCCACACCAGAGCCTTCAAAGTGGCTTGCTTTAATTGCAGGTTAAGTGTTGTTTGAATACCTGAAGTAAAGACATCGCAATTCATTTTGTGTCTTTTAATTAAATTTCCTCCTGTTTTCTTTTTTTTTTTTTTTTCAATCTGACCGAGTCGTGTTGCGATCGTTTCAGAGTCCTGGGATTGACCCTGCGATTAAGGAATTCTGGAAGATTTGGGGTCACGAACAGATCGCGCGAAGAGTGTTTCCTGTTACCATGGCAACGACTCCGCTCACCAAACTGGGTCCGCTGTACAGCAGACTGGGTAACAGCAGCGTCTCCCCAGGTGGCGCCGAAGCCATTGTCAGCGTGGGCTCCCTGTCTCACGTGCCCGTGAAGGAGGGATTGCAGAGCGTCATCAAGTGCCTCAAGTCTCAGGACATTTCGCAACCGAGTAAGTTGCGATTTACGTGAAAATCTTCTTTCCCTTCCCCAGTCCTTCCCTTAACTAATCCCAGTGTTTTTCCCTTCCGTGCAGAAGAGCCCAAAGAAGATCAGCACGAGAATAAACTGCATTCTTGCAGCTGCAGTGTCTGCAAGATTCAGTCTCAACCACTGAGGACTTCACGACTTCGGTTCTACGGAGACTTACCGGCAAAAACAACTCAAGGTGAGCACCGCATCGAGTTCAGTTCTGTTAAGCATTTTGTTATTATTTTGAGTCTAATCATGCTGTGATATCAATCATTTCTCTGATATTGCTCCTTAACGTGTCTTATTCTCCGAGTTTGTCATGGCTGGATGTGAACCCTTCAACGACGTCAATCTGAATTTCTGCTTGCGCTGCTACACATTTTGGTAATAGAAAGAGAAGTAACATTGAACCTCTCTCAGCTGATGTGTCTTCTCTGCGAAAAGAAATCAACTACAAATTATCTTGTGGTGGAGATGAATTCAGAATGCAACCTTCCTCACCACGAAGGGGGGAATGCGCTATACCGATTGAAATGTTGGGTGGGGATGATTAGAAGAAGGTGATTTGTCAGATACACTGAATGGCGAAGGTCAGACGTAAGAGATCTTGAATCTGTACCATTGGTATTTTAAATAGAAAATAGGTCGTTTTCGCTATTGTCAGAGGACACTAATTTTTCCTTTCTACTCTCATCCGATGTCATTGAAATAGACGTCACGTGTACACCCTCCCTTCTCCGTGTGGTTGCATTCAAGGGATTGTATTCCCTAATTTTGTTTGAGTCGTTCTTCGGTCATCAAAGAACCATTAGAGCTCATCCGCATGCCTCTTCAGACACGTTTATGGGCATTTCCCTTTCTTTGCAGTTGCGACCAGTTTCTTCAGCGCTCTCAGCCAATTCTGTTGTCGTCGTGGTAATAAGACATCGAAATCCAACTTATCAATTCAGGCAGTGGGTGGGAGTAAGCTCTGCCAGTGGAGACATTGACCTGTCATAAGACCCTTTTTAAGGGTAACAACACTCTACCAAACTATTCATAGACAGCTTTACGTGATTGTGTTTTTCTTCATCTTTAAAACATGTCTTGGATCTCCTCGGAGATGGGGGAGGGGAGAATCTCTCCATTTATAGTAGGAAGATTTTCTATTTTCTTAAAGGCATTTGCTTCCTTTGATATTGCTAGGAAGGAATCCCTAACATGAGACATTCGCTGAGGCATGGATGTTGCCGGCTTAGAAATTCCCGTGAGAATGCCACAAACATCTTTCACAGTCTGTCGTTTTTTTATTCTCTTCACTTTATACAGAAAGTGAAGTTGAATTCTCTGATTACAGAGGCGGCCACATTGAAGATGCTGAAAGCGTTGATCTCTTTTGATCTTTGATGTCAACAACCTCCCCCCCCCCACACACACAGAGACATAGCTTAGGAGCCCTTGGGACGTATTTCAATCAAATATTTCCATTTATACCGACGAAAATGGTTTTATGTTGTGAATGCGAACGGCAAAGAAACAGAGAAGTGTCTAAGCGCATAGAATTTTAAACTGGAATGCGCCAAGAGATCCCCTTTTCATAAATAAAGATTTCTTCTTTTCACTCTTTCCAAATGGAATAAATCGCCTTATGAAGAATCAGAAGTGTTTTCTAATGCAAGCTACACACCTGACACATCGCTGAAGCAAACCGCACTCTAAACTGCGCAAGAAGGAAAAACGCACTGTTCTTGGCTTGTCGTGTAGTAAAGGAATTTGGTATTGCCGTTAAAATATTGACAGGATTAATAGGAGGAAGAAACAAATTTCATGTTATTGTCCTGACAACGCTTTGGGCAATACCATCCACAGATTCGAATTGAAACTGAAAAAATGGATTATTCACTGTACGAGGACGTATTCACGGGACATGAGAGAGAGAGAGAGAGAGAGAGAGAGAGAGAAAACAAAACTTTGATCAGTACTAAAGGATTGTTTTAATTCTCTTTCAGGTACCACAACAGAGGATTCAGCCTTTCACCTTCCTCTTCAGGCCAGAGCGACACCTGGCGAACACCGGGAGTCATTCGGTTTGTTTTGCTAGTGTTTAAATTAAGATGAAGCCTGGCTTTCTTACTTTCCATCTTAACCAATACAATCAACCGTTGCAGATCTTCCTCAGTTTCTGTTATGAGGGTGGTATCATGTGCATATCTTAAATTATTTATTTTTCTGCCACCAATCTTAATTCCAGCTGGATCTTTGTCGAAATCAGCCATTCTCATAATATTTCACTATAAAAATAAAAAGGTAGGTTGTATACGGCAGTATACAACTCCGCCGCATCCCTTTTGCCACTCGAACCCTGTCTGTTTCTCCAAAGACTGATTTTATTGAAGCTTCTTGCAGCTCTCTTATCAAGAGAATTAGATGTTCGGGTATTCCCATTGATATCATTACAATCCACGCAATCAAAAGCTTGCTTATAATCTCTACAAAAGGAAATAAAATTATTTAACTTTCAATCCCCTCGTTGAGGTAGCTTTCATTTCTTTGAGCACAACTCCAGAAATCATTGCTCCTTACATGAGGGCTGCACTGAGGAAGAAGAAAGACATTATTAAAGACTGCATCTTCCATTGACGATCATCAGGACCTGAAAAAACAATTTCTTGATAAGCAATCGCCTTACAATTAATTATTAAACTAAAAGGGCAAAATAATATAATGCAAGTACAAGTAAATTCAAGAGAGATATTTGGAATTAACTTTTCCGGCTGTGCTTAGTGGATCAGGATTATCATCTCTTTCCATCTTGCAGGCCACGCGGTAGAATCTCCACTTCGAGTATGAGTGGCTGCGAATGTCTTTCGGCAGCAGATAAATTTCATTGGTCAGTGTGAGAACTATTATCTCTACTTACTGGAGGTCCGAAGTAGATTGAAAGGTTGTCGTAGCACTCTATATGTGAGGAGTTCGTAAATTATCTGATTCCAGACCGAACAACTCCCAATGGCACAGTCCTGCAATGTAAAAGCAGTTTGCCAAGAAGCAATCGAAAGGAAGGCATTTCTTTGGCACAATCGTGGATGGCGGTCAGCGACAGGCCACTTAACCTTGTCCGCTTAAATGGACACACAAACATCTCTAATGGATACTGGAGGATGAGAGAAAGATCGCTTCGTACTCAGACGTGCCACTCGTCTCTTCTAAGACAATGTCTCAATAGGCCACCAACTAATACTGACGTAATCTTTTCTCAGACTTCATTAACCGCTCACTCGGGCTGTGAGATTGACAAACAAAGTATCAATTCAATTGATGTCTTCCTACAATGGAGTCAACGCATGCGCAGAAGTGCTCTGCAGACTACCATCGCAAAATGCAATGTTTGTGTGCTAATGATAAATTTATGCCCATGTTTGCTCACATTAACCATGAAATAAAAATTCTTGTGTCTGTTTGTTAACTGAAATGGTACCGTCACTTACGCAATGACATTCCGGAACCAGCACTGACTTATTCGTAAAGAAATTTAATTTCGAGTTTTTGCCTTTTCCTTGTCCTCAGATTGCAATGAAGACGACTGCCCCATACATTTCACATCTCTCCCTCCTTCTCTCCAATTTTTTTCCTTCTCCCAGGACCGTTTTTAAACACAATCAACGTTTCCCTGTTCGATGTCATCAGAGCTCGATTTATTTTCTTCGGTTTGATGGACGTTCCCCTCGAATCCGCTAACAAACTTTGTGGTGTTAATGTATTTTTAATGTATTCCGACACACGTCCAGCGGCTCGACGTTGCATTCGCCCTACTGCTGACATCGCTAGCCCAGTGTGGAGTAGGCAAGAAACAAGATCGAAGAAACTCAACGTCTCATCGAGAAGGAAACAACCTGAAAAATTCGCACATCAGATGAAATGACCCACTTGTGAGGTTATTGTGTTGCAAAAAACTCGCTAAAACGCTAAGTCGACTTCATGTACAACGATAAGCGATGACACGGTCAAGTGTCATCGCTTGTCATTGTAGCCAGCTAAGGTTGGTAGATTGGTAGAGTCTCTGCAACTAATGGCTCCCAAAATGTTAAACAAGTTTGAGCGCGGTTGGTAGTTGGAAGGGATCAATCGTTCGATGCTGTTTGCACACTCTTCCTCAATGAGTCTTTGGACTCCCTGGAGGTGTCACATAATAATAATAATAATAATAATAATAATAATAATAATAATATATAATGTCATCGTGCACTGGCTGTAGCTCAAACAAAACAGAAACAAACACACCATCTGTTAGCCAACAGTTTCTATATCACACACTGAACCTTCAAGAAAACAGACACAAACACCATTATGTGAAGCATTTTATTCTTCCATTATTACATTAGATGTATAATAAATAAATGATAACACGCTTTATTAGACCTAAATAAACGAAATTCTTTAATTAAATTGAAAATTATCGTTTCATTGAAATTTGATATGTGCACGTAAGTATATTTCAAAGCAAAATCTTGTATTAAAGAGTTCTTTGTCCTTTGGTAATAACCACGTGCATCGCGTCATGCACGAGACTAGTAATGTTAACCTGCCCATTTATTGAACGAGGCATTATTTATTATTTTATGTCCTATGACAATCTTGCACTGACTTACAATACGAAGCAGTAAATTCTATAAATCTCTCCCACATCGTGCCCATTTCTTCCCGAATTCAATATGTTCTGGAGTGGAAACTGCAGAAAAGGAAAACCAGTTTCTTTCTTAAACTGTTAACGTTTATCTTCCGCTGTTAAACAAATACTTTCCCGGTTTGATACACCCACCCGGGGGGACGTGGAAGCGGTTAAAGGCCTCCTTTACCCCTGCCAGTAGTTTCTTTAACTGCCAGCACTAAAGAAAAAGTTGTTTTTTTTTTGTTAGCACGCGCTACATGAGAATTCCCTTTCGATGAAGTATCCTAGCAACCGATGAAGATACTGTCCGTAGGTTTCAAATACTTTGATTAGGACCAGGCACGGCAGAGAGAGAGATAGCGAAAATACGTAAACAGTAAACAACACGAACGAATGAAAGAGTCACCAAAATGGGTTTTGCGTAAGAAATTTGTGCGTGTGTGTAAGCAAAGAAATCTAATTAAATTAATGCCGTTATTATCTGCTAGACCGAATGATACGGTGCATTTGAAAGTTCTGTTTTGAAAGTCTAAATAGTACGAAGAATTAGTTTTATTGAGGAAGACATCCAGAGCGATTACTTATGGGAACTATTGCTTCGATAATTTGGATGATAAAATAGGCTTAACAGACTTTCTAGTCTCGTTTAGTTAATAACGTGACGCATGCTTAACGTGACGAGCAAGTTTTTGTACGTAAAAACGTGGAAATATTGAAAACCATTCCTGGGCTTTTTTTTTTTTTGATCAACCTATAGTATGTTAGTACTGTGTATGGGTTGGGAAAGAAGATACTCGTTCATATTGGAGTTGAACGACTGTGTATTGTATTCTTTGGGAAATGCAACAGGGGAAAGATTGTTCCACAATACAGCAGTAGCAGGGATGAAGGAGGAGGAGGAGGAAAAGAAACTTGTTCTGTGGGTTTCAAGGTGTACTGTGACAGGATGTTGGGCGGCAGCTGTACGTGCTCCAATGGGCTTAGTACGGAGTGGGGGAATTATTGATGCTGTTTCAGATGAACATTTCCGGTGGAAATATTTATAGAATATACAAGTCGCAGAGACCACCCGTCTATGTGAAAGTGAGGGGAGCGAGCTGGTGAAAGATGGGTCATTTATCAGTCTAATTGCTCTCCTCTGTATTGAGTCAAGCATTTTGAGGGAGCTTTTAGAAGTCCCACTCCAAATGTGAGAAGTAGTATTCGATAGCTGAGCGGATTTGTGATTTGTATATAGTGTTAACATCTGTTTATAGGTGAATTAGCATCATGAGCGAAACCCCATTTTTTGGAAGCTGAGGATGCAATGGTTGTGATGTGTTTATGCCAGGAGAAGCTTGGTGTCAGGGTAATTCCAAGAAGAGATATCTCAGATTGCCTGGAAATTTGGGTCTTGTCAAAAACAATACTGGGAGAAAATGGTTCTTTTTTATGAGAAATAAGACAGTACTGGGTTTTATTAGCAGTGAAATTGACGAGGTTATCTGAACCCCATTGGAGGATGGCTTGGAGGTCTGAAAAGAGAGTAGTGGTGATTGTAGTTCTGTAGGGTGAGATGAGTTCTGTGGAGTAAGGTCTATCAAAAGAGAGGGAGGAGTGCAATGTGCTGTCGTCTGCAAAACTGTGTTGGGTAGGAGGTAAGCTGAAGTAGGTCATTCATATATACTAGGAAGAGGGTTGGTGAGAGGACTGAACCTTCAGAAACCCCGGCATTGGTTGAATGGTGAGAGGATAAGGAGCAATCCACCACCACACACAGTGTGCGTCCAGACAGGAAGCCAGCAATCCAACTACAGAGGTCTTATGATTGACCAAACGAAGGGCAGCTTGCTAAGTAAGCCCTTGTGCCAGACCCGATCCAATGCCTTGGAGATATCAAGTCCAACCGCTCGAGATTCGGCAAACTTTTCCATGGCATTTGTCCAGAGGTGGGTGACATATGTGAGCAGATCTCCTGTTGATCAATAGCGACGGAATCCATACCGGCGGTCGTTTATTAGACGGGTTTTGGAATTGATTTTTCCATTACTTTAGACAGGACTGAGGGTGAGCGAGGTGGAGGTGGTAGCTGGAGGGCAGTGGCTTGTCGCCCTTCTTGGGAATGGGTTGAATATAGGCGAATTTCCAGGCTGTGGGATAGATACCAGTGGAGTAAGACAGTATGTATAAGCGACATAGGACAGGAGATAGTTCTCGTGCGCAAACCTTCAGGACAATGGGAAGAATGCCATCAGGGGCAGGAGAGTAGGCCGATATATCATCCGAACATGAAGAAAATTTATACTATACTGCGCCACTCCGTGTTCTGAATTGCATGAGCAACTTTGATAAATCAACCTTCAGCTGTACCAGGTTATTATGAAGCTGATTTTAGGCCGAGGTTCTCTTTATTATATAGGGTTCCCGCTAAGATTTGAATTATTTTAATGAGCGGTGCAATGAAACAATCAGGCAAATACAAGATTCAATTCAAATAAAATTATTTAATGCAGTGTCACATAAATTACATCATAACAAAGCACTCCAACAGGGACATTGCAATTAAACGAATATAAAGCTCTCATTAAGATTCTAGTACACTACTCAGCTGAGCTTAAAATTAAAAACTATATTAACAGATCTTATTCTTCTTGTTACAAAGAACTTCTATCATAACTTTACTCTGACCAAGGTTATGTTTCGAAACATTTAAATATCAAATCAGTTCAAGATATTCAGAATGAATACAACTCGTGAACCATCAGACATTCATTTGTAATTCTCTAAGCTCAATCAATCAAATTTAGTTCTTGTAAGTTCGAGATTCCTAAATTACAACAAACAGGCTTCTCAGTATTCTCGTTCAGTCAATGAACACCTAATTCGATAAAATAGCATTTGTCACTTGAAGAGGGATAAGTCTTAGCACATCACTCATTCAATCTTGACTCCCTGAATACAGCAACTAGGAATAAATTACTTTCGGCAGAATTAATTTTCCTTACTTCACACTAAGTATGGTAAAGGTAATCTTACCAGGATATAGCTTCATCGCATCATAAGGAGATCGAACAATAATTTTAAAGAACAATAATTTTAAAATCTTATACGGTTCTGGATCAAGGAGAGATTATCAGAGATTTGATTATTGAACTTACTTACCAGGGAACTTGAAATAACTGATATATGTGCGCCAGTATCCAAAAGCATCTCACAAGGAACCTCCTCGACTAAGTTCTGTACGAGTGACAATGGCAATCTCCCGGTTACTTTGGCTACAGCTACGTTTTGCATTTTTAGAGAATTGAAACCGTGGGAATCTGGAATGTCTTTACAGCTGATAAAGTTATCAGATGATTGATCATATCTGCAGGGGTTTAAAGGCTCAGCTTGTCCTTTTAGAGTCCCAAGGTTACAAGGGATTTTGTCAATAGACTTAATTGAACTGATCAACTTAGGGTTTGTTATCTCGTGAGGGTCTAATATAGGGTATTCATCGTCCTTTCTTTCAGGTTTGAGTGGCTTCCCTATCATTTTTCCACCCAGAAATAGTTCCTGAGGGACAACAAAGAGCATTTTTTGTGTTGCCTTTGGTGGGTGAGTGCCACCTGATAGACACATAAGAGTTGATAAGGAGGGGACTTCAGCATTACAATCTTGGGCTAACATCTGCCTCATGGAGGAAATTTGATGCATTTCCTCAATGTTCCTCTCTCTCCTTTTTGCTAGTTCAAAACACCCCTCCAGATCCCCCTTCTTGTGAATTACTTCCCTTAAATTATTATGTAATTCTATTCTAAATTGCTGGAAGGTAATCCATTCTAAGTGGCGTTTCTCAGCAAAGGATATCCTCATTGACTTGGCAATGTATAACAGTCTACTGAAATAGGTAGTCACACTTTCCTTATCACTTTGAACTCATTCAAGTAGTTGTTTAAGGATTTGGTATCGATTTGTGAGAATTCTGAGATTAGCACTTCTTTAAATCGTTCGTATTCTAAGGTTTTCTTAAGGACAGGGGATGAGAATAAATACACTTTAGCCTTACCAATTAATTTATTTCTTAGCATTATCAGTAACTGAAAGTCGGTCCAATTTGCTGTCTCTCTGAGTTTCTCAATGTAGGTAAAAAAAGACAATATATCATCTGATTCCTCTCCTGAAAATTGAGGAAATACCCGTTGGGGGTTCACCATTCTGAAGAATTCACTGTCTTCCATTTCTGTGCTAGATGCAAGAGCCCTATTGGATTGTCATTTACTACTTTAAATTTTACAACTTCAAGTTTAAAGCTATTCAAATTATAATTCTTTGCCTGATTTGTTTCACAACCAACTCCCCGTGATTCGCTTAACTTTACTACTAAGTTTTAGGAAACAGATCCTCTAGTTAAATATAAAAAAAACTCAATCTCTCAATTAATACTCGTAAACAGCATCCTGTCGACTGCTGCGCCATTTTGTTGGATCGTAGCTTCTTCTCAATCACGTTTTATATCAATCACTGAATGATATGTTAACAATTTCCATTTCTCTTCATTCAGAATGTCTGCCATCTGGAACCGTTGGGGACCATTAGTCATTGTCAATTATGCGTGCATTGGAAGCAAAGTGTGAGGCCAGGAGATTGGTGGCCTGTTCTGTAGGACGTAGGTGATGATGCTGATGCAATGCAACCATTGCATCATCATCACCTACATATGGGCAGGACAGAGGTGGGAACAGGGTTGGGTAGAAGTTACGAGCGATTGCTTTGGCAAGGCTGCTTAAAGGCTCGGCTGCCATTTCTACAGGCTGCTAATTTCCGGCTTTATGCTCTTTCGAACTCTGTTTTGGAAGCACTGATTGTGTTTTTTTTTTTTTTTTTTTTTTGCAATTATTTAAGGCTTGGGTATAAGCTCTAAAGAAGAATGTGGTTCTTAATTTGAGCCGTAATAGTGTTTGTTTTCTCGTTTTTTCGCTGCTCCTTTTTTAAAAGACTACAAAATATCGAACTGAGGCATATACATCTCGAGCTTGTTTCTAGCGGTGTTTGTTTTCTTTTTCTCCCCCTCCTCTCCCTTAACACAGCCGAAAGATAACGCAATTAAGATCTCCAAGTGCTAACTTCGAAGTCAGCTGAGCGAAAAACATATTTCAGAAAATGGGTGTGTTTCGCGTGAAGAGTCAATCCCGCTGGGTTTCGTCCGAAGAAGGGGGTGAAAAGAAAACTCAAGGAAGGTAATTCGATTAAGGGGAGACCCCCTCGTTGTACGTGTCAAGAGTGTTATAAAAACACCATCAGCAGAAATACTTGCTTTCCTTTGTGGGTGTAGCGAATTTCTCAATAAAGAACTGAAAGGCAAAGGCGAGGGATCCTCCAAGGATTCGGGATGTCACCCCTGAAATAAGGAGATACTTCGGAAGTATATTCATCTGTTTGTCAATCACGAATGTAATAAAGACAACATTAAAGAAAACTAAACCCAAGACGAACTAAATTCATAATCGACAATCAAACTGTAGAAGTTCTTCAAGATGGAAAGTTGAACGTCAAGGACGTAACAAATTACCCTTTTTTCAAGAATGGGGGAGGGATTATAAGATAGACAACGAAAGGAAAAACGAAGAAGGATACGTGGTTAAAATTTTATTATTTCCTGTTTCTAAAGTTGGGTAAAGAGGGGAAAGGATGATCACGAATGCTAGCAGCCGAAATGAAATTATTGGAGGGAAACAAAGCCAAATTATGAAACAATAAATGAGTAAGCCTAATAAACAATAAAATAAATGACGAGCATCGAAAGAAAAGACAAGATGCACAGCGAATCGACGAAGGAAATATCCGAATAGTCCTGAAGTGAAAAGAGATGAAGGAAGGACTGGGAACACAAGGAGTGTTTAATCCTTCATTTAGATGCGGAAACCGAATTCTAGCCTAGATCGAGAAAGAGGAAGACAAAGAAATATATATTTAAATATGACTCCGGATACAAAGATTTGCGTACAAGATGAACTCTTCCATTTAATCCAACACAGCTGTGTAGGATGTACACCCGGTGGCCAGTTTAATCGAAATCCAGTGACCGAGCAGGAAAAATAATGATTTTTTCTTGCTTTCCTCGAATAATTTACGCTTCAGGATTAGCTCACTCATTAAGAAAGCAACCGCAACCAGAGAGAGAGAGAGAGAGAGAGAGAGAGAGAGAGAGAGAGAAACTGTAAGCATTAAGGGATGAACCTGATCAGCAATGTTCAGATAAGGAATTAATATTCCGACATCAGGAACCTAATTTCGGGGGGGGAGGGATAAGGAGACACTTCACTGTATCCTGCATTGTTGTCTGTTAGTACGTGAGTTTCTGTTGTTATCGCCATGGCAACGAACAGCTGGACAACACCGATATGCTGCTATGCATTAAAGGCAAGGGCCACTACCCAGACCGGTTTCGACCTTTATTGATGCCTCGTCAGTGGGAGCCAGACCCTGAGATGCCAGTGTTGAAGTAATGCAGAGCTTATAAATTTTACCTAAACAAGTTGCCACAAGGTGCTTTGACCTCACTAAATAAAAATCTCAGGATGAGAGAAAGATGTAGAAAGTTTTTTACCTTGAGTATATACTTATGTTAAAGATACCAACCTTGTGGAAACTTGTTTAGGTAAAATTTATAAGCTCTGCATTACTTCAACCCTGGCATCTCAGGGTCTGGCTCACACTGATGAGACCTCAATAAAGGTCGAAACCAGTCTAGGTAGAGGCCCTTGCCTTTAATGCATAGCATCATACATCTACGCAAGCGGGTGTGCTTTGCATTAGGGGAAAATACTAAGGAAGGTGATCGGAGCATACGCCACCTTTACCAAGAGTTGCCTCAGACTTGAACTATGTTCAGGCGCAAACTTGACTTACTTGTCTGTTTGCTTACTTGGGAAAAAAGGATTAAAACCAAGTTTATAAAATTGCTTGGTAACTTTAACGCACAGTATACTCAAGGTAAAAAACTTTCTGCAACACCGATATGCTTTTAGGGAAGAATTTCCCAGCTCTCAACTTACACAAGTGGAACTCGGTAAGGCAATAGCGAATATCCTACCCCTAACACGATCTGATGCGCATTCTTGACATTTGAAATTGCTCCTCAATAGCCCCTGTTGCACTGTGTTGCCACAGTGAACCCCTCCCCCTGTTAAACTGCGTGAGTCTTTGTTGAAGTCTCACATCAGCAAGCTCGTATTTGCGGCCAATTTGTACTGTTCTCCGTAAATATGTCAGCAATATTTGTGTGTGAGGAGGTTCTACATAGATTAGTGGCAACATCACACAACGTTCAAGAACACTAGGATCAGTCTGTAGACCAATCATCGCTGCGAATTGCCCACATACACACGTGATCTTTTGGCATGCACGCACACCGCATTTTTATGGCCTGAATGGTCACGCGCCATTCTCAAACTAAGCCGTTTGTTTTGTGGAAGATGTAGAACATGGCTCGCTACTTAAGCTATTTATAGTATTTCTATTCAGACCTCGAATTCTATATCGATTTCGACCGCTTGTGAACGCATCTTTTATTTCAAAGAATGTCGTACAAACCTCTTCCTATGTGTAAAATGAAGCAGGGAAGAAATATTAATTTTTAATACGAAAATTCGGTAGAATCCACCTCAGTTTTTTTTTTAATCTGTCAACTGATATTCTGTACGGCTCTGAGAATGATCTACTGTGGATGAAACGTGAGAAAAAGAGTCTATCCCAAGCGCTGTTCGTCTAGCAATAGTTGCCACTGATACGTGTGAACAGCAACAAATCGAGTAAAAGCGATCTGTGAAAGCAGTTTAATAATAAAAAAAAAGCTCTCAAATGAAAGCATCACTGGAATTGAGATGAATGTCAAATGAGCGCATTCCAGTACCGACCAACATCCGCAAGTTATTTCAGATCCAGCGAATGAGTGCGACAGATGCACTGGAAGTTGTTTGTCGCTTTCCAGTGAAAAAATGATGATGATATCTAAGCCATACATTCTATTCAATTAATCGGATTGCAATTGCGTTAATGTCGAAGAATGCCAAATGTACATAATGGAACTGTCATTTTGTCTTTTTAACTTCTCGCTGATGGTTGTCGTGTTTGTACCAGATGGTAAGAAGGCTTCGACAATACCGGTTTATAAAAAGGATATAAAAATACAAAAGAAATGATTGAAAATTTGAGTAAATGAAGTATAAAAATACTGATAAATAAATGATATATAAAGTGCGACGCTAAACTTTTGCATTTAAAGCAAACAGGAGGAATTCGGAAGCAACAGAAAGATAAAGCGGATCCTAAATTGGTTTTAAGGTTATTTAAAGAAATGCAAGATCCCAAACTATAAAATCCAACAAAAAGCAGTTTTCTAACATTACGTTGTGGTCCTAGCACAGATCCATCCCTGTTCTGCTACAGAATCTGTGTTAGGACCATTTACATAGCAATGGCTTTTGAGAAATAAAACTAAATAGCAAAATTGGTGCTTCCTTGATGACACTATCTTAGCGAATGTAAAACATTATAAGTAAGAGTGGCTTTTAAACCTGAACAGACCATTCGCCAATTTTTACGATGTCCGAAAGGCAGTCATCCATTTTCTAAATATGTCGGAGTTTACAACATACCTTGCTCGTGCGGCTTGAACTACATTTGCCAGACTTCAAGAAGTTTGGAAATCAGGAAGAAAGAACACATAGGAGATGTCAGTAATAATAGAGAAGACTAATCGGGGTTAGCCTTTCATTTTGCTAGGACTAACCATGTTATAGAATGGGATAAAAGCTCAATGCCCTACTTAGAGGAGGACTTCCGCTCCCGAATTATAAAAGAAGCCACAGCAGTTCTCCGTTCAGAACAAAACCTTAATAGAAACCAAGGGTTGATTCTGCCCGAGATCGGGAAGACCCTCATTAGATCTTCAAACATTCCAGAATTAAATTTTGCTGCCAACTACAGAACGTTCCTAGATAATAACTAGTAGATCATACACGTGCTATACGTGTGATGTACGCGTTCTTCTGCTTTTATAAAAAAATGCAATTGTATTCGGTCCATTTATGGTTTCAGTGCAAACAGTTTTTTAGCGTTTAAGTGTTCTTACATTTGTATAATTTTAACCCCGATGAAGCCAACAGCCACAGTTGGCGAGACTAGTTGGTATAACTGTGTTTTAAAATAAAGTTGACCCAAAAAAACCCAAATAGTAGTCATTTATTCTCTCCTATAATTAAAAATAACCGTATTATCATCAGAATTAGTCTGTTCGTATCACAATAACAAAATAAATAATTTTTAACTCGCGAAATGTAATACGCACAAAGAATTCTTCAGTGCAAATGCTGACATTGCAATTATAGAGCAGGTAAAGCACCCTTTAAGAACTGATTTTTTTTATTATTCGCAAACATCATTTAATAAATAGGAAATGTTTGCTGATAACAAAATAAGAAGGGAAGATAAAGGGAAAATATCAGAAGATGTAGTGGAAAAACAAAATAAAGAAATAATTCAATAAAATCAGTGAATATTTTCTAATTAGAATAAACGAAGATTGCATCATTACTCTTTATGGCAATCACATTTTTACTTGATAAAATTATTTTGTCACAAAAAACACAAGAAAAAAAAAGGAAACAAAAGAAGTATTAAAACCTGCATCACCAGAGACCAAAAGCGTTCCTTGAAATACTTCAGGCCTCCAGTTGGTAGGCATTCTCGTAACGGGTGTTGAAAATGATTTGTAAGTAGAAAATGAATGCGATCAGCGACTAAATATTAATGGCAGATTGAGCATGCGTATAACCTCCTAGAATATGGAAAAGAAAATTCTCATAATCAAGTATTTTGAAAGAACCTCCTTAATATGTTCTCCCTAAGTTCTGGTCTGTTCCAAGACATTTATTGCGGGCGCCGCCTCAAGCGAACAAAGTCGAAGTCATCGGGAGGATTAAAGACGCTGTGAGGAAATGACGGCATAGTTTTTAAAAGTTGGAACACACACACACACACACACATACACAAACCAGGGTTTCTTCAAATTACAATTTCTCTCTCTCTCTCTCTCTCTCTCTCTCTCTCTCTCTATTTTCCACTTTTGCAGTTTACCGCGTGCTCATTTGACATCCCTCTCTGGGCAGCATTCAGATGAAAACTCCACATTGTTAACAGCAAACAGCTCGAGGGCTACAAACTTCACTCGCACTCTCAAACGGCTCGCGAACACATCGCCCGCACGTGGTCGACTTTTTTAGTGGACAATGGAAGCGGAAGAAAAAGCACGTCTTCGTGGCGCAATAAAGCGGAGAAAGGAAGATAACTCACGGCAGCGTTTTTTGAAGCGCAAAGGAAAATCAAGTGAAGTGGACACCCATTCGAAAAAGTTTTCTTCAAACTTTACACCCGCTTCAGAATGCGAGTGACTGAACCACGCTGGTTGAAAGTCCGAAGACCTGTGAAAAAGTCATAAAGGGCCCGTCTGTCCGTACGACACTTGTGCGATTTCAGACTCCATTTTCGTAGTGATGTTGCTTTTAGTTTGTCTAATTAAAGAGTCTGTTTTCTTTCGATGCGAGTGTGCTTTTAAAAACCGTTTCTCTTTTATACTTGGATTGAAAATGCCATCAATAAATCGATAATTCCAAATCGAGACTGAAAAATAAGTAAGATCATATCACGCAGATTTTCAAAAAAGATTTCTGGCTTCTAGTTTGGAAACAAAAGGTTTGTATTGACAGTGGAAAAGAGATGTGGCTTATACGTCTGTTGGGTGACGTCATAATAGTTGCCACGTGTTAATGCAGTGAGTTGGAATGATCGCTGGTTTATAGGTTTGATCTCCAATTTGTAAACTGAATGCAATACAACAGCACAGATTTAATTTTATATATTTTTGTAATGTAACCTGCTCGAGATCCCTGCAAAATAGTTGCCTTATTATTATTATTATTACTTCTGCGTAACAAAACAAAGTCTCCACTTTCAATACGTCGATTCATTTTCTGGAAATTGTGTTTTTCAATCTAAATACTCCAAAACGCCTTCTCCTAAGGTGTTTCTGTGATTATTTTGAGGGGGTTTTGCGCTTCGGAGTTGACTGTTTTGCGTGGCCTTTTATACTGTCGTGTTCGGCCGACCTTTTAACCTGGAAATTAGCGAATGACTTCTTCCTCAGGAAAGAATTTAATCTTTATCATCATTTCACAGATCGATAAAATTTCTCAAATATCTACTTCAACTGTCTTAGATTCTTATATCTGGAACATTCTTCAAAGCTCATAAAACTTAATCCTGAGAAATGTTTTGCAGAACTGTTTTTTTTTATCTTTTTTCCAACATCAGGCCTCTCCACAAGACGAGATTGCTCTTCTTGCAATAACTCTGACATACGATTATTCTTGACATAAACTAATTGCAAGTCCTCAGCATACAAGAATTGACACCCCGTACCTCAAGATGTTACTTTTTCCTCCAGTAGTCATCAGTATGTTGCAGAAATCGCAAATCCCTCAGACCATTGAATTTTGTTCTCCCATTTTGGTGCTGTGCTCTTACGAGTTCCTTCAACACACTTGACTTAATGCAGAAGCGGACACTGAGTTGCTAATGATCCACATATCCACTTCCTGATGTTAACCTACTAAGATTTAATTCATCTGTGTTGTGGAAATACCATAAAAATGTATTCTGTAGTCAGAAATGTTCTTTCATGGCAAAACGGTTGACCAATAATTGTAAAATCGTGTAACCATGATTTATCGCACTGAAACGCTTCAACCACCAAGTAAGTGCTGACTCTTCCTGGACTAATGTTAAAAAGACTTCGCACGTCTTAAGTCACTTGCCTTTAAATATTTATCCATTATTGTCTATAAAGGTGGGCATAATGAAGATGTAGAATGGATGGGGGCTCTTCCAATTCGTTTGGGTTCGTTCAGCAAATTTCTTTCGGTTACATTTTTGGCAATCTCACAAAACCATTTCATTTATTTGTCACTTTTCAAATATAGACTTCAAATTCCACTCTAATCCGCTTCCAACGGGTCCTTCCGGCAACAAACACTACCACTGCATTCGTTGACGGCTTAGGACTTACAATAGTCTGGAAATTGGAAGAGAATTCTACAGCGAGCTCAGAAATCTTAAATCCTTCTAACATTTTGGATTCTCTTTAAGAAGTGCAAAAAGGCGACGATTGCTCACGTGATAGACAGAAAATTTGGTTGCCGTTCGCTTGCTAAACTTTATAGAAATTGTATAAAGTCATACAAAGCGAATGGTGTCACTAATAAAAGAAAAGCGGAAGTTGGAATTCCTTCAATTCCGCTCTCCTTGAACTGGTTGCCTCCTTAGAGGAAGACTACTTCAAAATAAATCTCCGCTTTATTTCGTCAAAGTGTTTTATTCTTTGATTTCCATCTTTTGGGATTCACAAGGGACATATCCAGAACTAGTACATTGACAACGTCCGTTTGTGTGCGTGAGTGTCCGGGTTTTGTGTGGGATAGTTGTTGTGTGTGTGTGTGTGTGTGTGTGTGTGTGTGTGTGTGTGTGTGTGTGTGTGTGTGTGTGTGTGTGTGTGTGTGTGTGTGTGTGTGTGAGAGAGAGAGAGAGAGAGAGAGAGAGAAACAGAGCTAAGATATTTTCAACATGTGTGTGTGATGTGTGTGTGTGTGTGTGTGTGTGCTTGAATGAATTGACAGGTCACCATTGGTAAAACCTTGTCGATAACAATAGAAGACCCGGAAAATCGATAACAGTCAGATCGTCGTAGACGTCGAGATTCTGCTATACTATCTCTCTCTCTCTCTCTCTCTCTCTCTCTCTCTCTCTCTCTCTCTCTCTCTCTCTCTCTCTGTCTCTCTCTCTCTGTCTCTCTCTCTCTCCTCTCTCTCTCTCTCTCTCTCTCTCTCTCTCTCTCTCTCTCTCTCTCTCTCCTCTCTCTCTCTCTCTCTGTCTCTCTCTCTCTCTTCAGTTCAGTGACCAAAGAACACTTCACTGAAGAAGACACAATGGGTTGGTATTGATTCTCTGATTTCTACACAGGAAGAAAGAGACCATCAAAATGAAGTGGTCATCTACACTAACTCATCGAAGTGCGGGAAATATTCGGACGGAGCGATGACTGCTTGAAGAGAACGAAGCGCTCCTTGCTGAAATGATCTCATGACTTAAGAAAGAAAGACAGAACGTTATAACACACCTTTTCGTCACCCTGCTGACATTACTTCGATGGGCAACTGGAGAATGAAATTTATTACTTCTGTCGTGCGTAACCTAACAGGAAATGAAAGATGTGCAGTAATTTCCGTTTCCGATGATAACTTTACAAGAATTCTTTCAACGGGGGAAGGGAAGGCCAATGAATTTAATAATTATTCGACATTTTGTGAAGATTCTAATGCTGACGAATGCAGGACACGCAACGAATATAGCAAAAGAATTGAAATAATCATGGCATGAAAGATTTCAAGAAAACTATAAAGTGGCCTGTTTCGAGAGATTTTGAATATTTTCCTTAATGCCATTTAAGGGAACTTGCTACCAATTGGACTTATACGTGATTATTAAAATGACATGAGAAGCAGCTGTGAAGTTTTACAAGAAATCTGAGAGTCTGAAAGAACAGAATGGCAGAAATTAATTTTAAAAAATTCAAATGATTTAACAACCACGAAAGTTACTTTGATATTGAATTTAGCTGTCACTTCTGACTTCAATCTACTCCAAATCTGTGTGTGTGTGTGTGTGTGTGTGTGTGTGTGTGTGTGTGTGTGTGTGTGTGTGTGTGTGTGTGTGTGTGTGTGTGTGTGTGTGTGTGTGTGTGTGTGTGTGTGTGTGTGTGTGTGTGTGTGTGTGAAGAGAAAGCTCTATTTAGTTTCCATTAATGCAACGACTTGAACAACTCGCTAAACTGCTTACGTATACAAATGGGGTCATTGAGGCTTCAGCCTCAATGACTCCATTTGAATAGTTGAATAGTTGAAGATTGACACATTTCTAATTTTGGGAAATCTCAAGGATTCAAACAATCTCATGTGGTCGGAGATGTTTCCGAGTACTTAAGATTGTAGTAATTGCTTCTGCGCTGTTCCTAATCTGTTGTTATTTTCGTATCGAAATGCTGACGCTTAACATTGATGGCCCAAGATCAATTCGGATCGGTCCATTCACCGAAACTGCTATCGTCTGACCCATAGAGGTTACGTTAGATCTTCCTCTTTTCTTTTATTAGTGACACCATTCGCTTTGTATGAACGCGAGGAACGAGGAATATTCGATCAGTTTACAAACAGATCGATGGTTAATCACTGGAACGAAGTTCGGATGGACTGAGCAAGGTGAGTTTTAAGAAAGGTGCTGAAAAAGTCTCGAGACAGGATTAAAAAAAAGTATCTGGAAATACTTTGTAAAAATTGTTTTGAACACCTTTTAAAGACGTGTCTGAGAAGCAACTTCATGTGTGTTTAGGTACCACAGAAATGTTGAACTGCATGGTTTAAAAATTCTCGTAAATCAACAAAAGACACGTTTCAGAGCAACTGTAAATATATTTCGGAAATTTTTGCCTTAAAATGGGCATCAATAAGAACTTCAAACAGACTTTTTCTAAAGAAACCAATCTTTTAAGATACGTATTTCCGAAAAATATAAAAAAGTGCAAACAATGTTTGTAAGATTCCTTGGGAAGTTAAAACGTGATTTGAAACATGACTTAAGAAACTATATTATCCTACAAGGAATTCTTAGAAAATAATTACAAAAAAAACTATTTTAAAATCCGTACGTATTGTAACAGAGTGTGTAAGTTTAATGACATTCTTAGAAATGGGTTTAAGAAATATTTTAAATTATGATTAAAGACATTCCTAAAGAAAATCAGGTGATTCTATGCCTTGGGAGGAAACTGTTCAGGATTCGCTGTTTTGGAGCACCTCTGACTGCGGAATGTTTATTTTTTATTAGCTCTGACCCGCGAAAGGATTCTTTTGTAAACCCATAAAGCATTCGTTCAGTTGGAGGGCTAAAGATTTTTTTTTGGTTATTCATTTTTTATGTATGTTTTTTTTTATTTTTACAAAGATTAACGAAGACGCTCAATTTTGCGAATAACACGGGAGATCGTCATTCTGATCTTTGTGTTGGAAGATGAATGAACAAAAAGAGCTAGCAGTATTTCATGTAGAAATGATAATCGGAATTCATTTGGGTAGATGGATTTCGAAGTTCGTTTGCTTTGCCATTAAGCATTCTATAATCCACAATTGGCAAACTAACTCGAAGTAAAGCTTAGTTCCCAAGTGACACTGAACCGGAGATAAAATACGGGCTGATAGGAGCGGATTCTTCCTGAGAAAGTTACCTCATCAAACCCTACAGAACCACTGTTCGTAGATGACAGCAGCCATAAGAAATCCATTCGAGTTTCGACGATAGGGAAAGAGAGAAAGAGATTCCAGACTGCAAGGAAGAGCTGCAACCTGAAGGTACCCAGAACATGCCCAATAGAGCATTCAAATCTGGTCTGCTCAAGAGGGTCTCTTTGCACGTTCTTTCAGTTTAAGGAATGTGTATACTCATGAGAGAAAACATTATGGACGCCCGGCCTGTTACTGGTCAATAACCTGACTATTTGTACCGGTACCCTCATGTCCACTGAACATGCAGTGACTACTACTGCTTTTCTCGGGATGGTTTCGGATTTGCGTTTCGCTACCTAATGAGAATGTGGTCAGAGGGATTTAGACTCTTCCAGCAAGACCACGAAACTTTATATCACAAGGTTTCTGTTGAGGATGTATGGATCGAAGAGTATCTACTCATTCCAGGTGCTACTTTTGTCGTTACATTCTCCTGATTTGAGTCCCATTCAACATTTTTGGGATGATGCGGACCTCCACTGTAGTTCCTAGCTCGAGATCGTATTCTGTCCAGTTGGTCCAGAATAGCTCTGAACACCTTTCGTGCTCAGTTGGAGACAGTAACAAGACAAGTGAAAAATGTTTTTTCACAGTCACAAGAGGTCCAGCAAGCTACTTGGGGGAGGGGGGTAGTTATTATTGTGACTCATGAATGAATGTTGAGACACCTTTCTTGGTCTAAAACATTTCAAGAAAGTGTTAGTGAAAAACGACATCCGACAACGGAAATGGTGCAAAAGATTTCCTTCTTTAGGGAGGGGAATGATCTTCTAATTGGTGAAAGCTATTTCTTCGGTATTTCATTCTTGTGAGTGTTTTAATAACGGCTGACGATTTAGTTTCCTTTAGTTAATAGGATCGTAAGCATCTTCTTTGGGTAACTGAATGGTCATTCAACCACTCTCGGTATGAGCTCCGCAATATTTAATGTCGCTGCGATGATTTCATTTAATTGAAACAAAGATTTCTGAGAACACGGAATTGATATCGTTGGCTCTGTTTTCGTCTGGTCACAGGAACTCATTGACGCTGAACTGTCACTCCAATCTGGTATAAATATCGATTGGCTAATTACACTTCGGATAAGATAAAGAACCAGTTGAATTGCCACGATGTCTACGGCTATGGTTCAATTAAAATACCATTTTTTGAGAGAGAGAGAGAGGGGGGGGGGGGAAGAGCTATTTCTGGGCTCACAACTATGTAAATATCTGATTACTCACACAAAGTAAAAGTTTACTTTTTACGTGATTTTACACAAAGCGACCCTTTGTTAAGTGACTCTTTGAAAGTAATGAGATATTTCGAAGATGCCTTTTTCGCGAAACAAGCGAAATTCTCCGTGCAATTTATCGAATGGCACATTAATTGGATTACCTTAATCCTTACCTTACCTAGAAGACGCACGATGGAAAAAGAACTGCTCGTGTAATAACATTTAATTCTTCTTCTCCATTTATGATTAGAATTGAAGACAAAACAAAGAAATCAGCACCCAAAGGGGTTCATTGAGGGGAATAAATCGGGGATCCCTCTTTACTTGGTCCATTAATTTGTTGAATTTCCATTTTCAGCTTATTCAAGGCTTAGAGAAGACTTTAATGGGCCTTCCGCGACTGCTTTTAAAACACTGACAAAACAAATGTTTTTAATTTGGTTTTTGTTCAGTTGGATTTGATTAATGATTCATGAATGTAATAATACATCGTTTATATTCGGGTCTAAAGGCCATTGTCGGAGGGAATACGTACATAGTATTTTTGATCTGATCGTGTGGCTTCCTCTCTTTGAGAGGATTGCAGCTGATTACTGGAGAGTTAATGACGCAAGGTAGTTTCCCTTTGCCTTCTTTGCCGTATTTTTTATGACTGTAGCCTGTGTGTTCACGGGTCCGGTTTGCCTGCTTGCGGGATGAAAAACCCCAGATAAACTGTGGAAAAAACGCTGCTGTGCACGCCCAAGACCGGTTAACTTGGCAATGGCTGAGGAAGATCCTTAAGCTCCTCGCGTCGTCGACGGGAATCGAACCGAGGACACCCCTTCCCCAGGCATAGGGTTGCGAAGCCCAAAGCCACTCCGCCAACCGCGCGGACGCATAGTATTTCAGACAGGAATACTGTTCTGGAGAACACTGGTCGTGTGGGTGAACGAAAGTTTTCCTTTCATACCATCAGTTTGGTAAATCACTCGGAATATATTTTCACCAGACATTCAGAATGCGGAAAGCAACAAGATTAAAACATTGTGATCGGGGAGGTTAAAGAATCTGCGCTTTACAGATCCTCTTCCTTTAATTGAAACGTCCGTCCTCCTTCCCCTAATGCCGAAGCTTAGAATTGCAGTATTAATGATTTTTCCCATTTTTTCGGAAAGTGTCTGCTAAAGACAGAGATTCAAGTCGGGGTCGCCTCCATCTTGTGTGGCAGTTTCAATTATGAAAACGACTGAAATGCGTGTGTGTCGAAAGATATTTCACATTCCGGCTCCCAGATCAGCTGTACGAGTTGTTCAAGTCGCATCCTTTCCAATTCGTCGTGTTAAGCAGGGATGTTGTCTTGCAATGAATAATGATTCAAAAAAATGCCAGAATTCACGTCGACTTGGTGAACAAGAGATTCAATCCATCTGTTTTGTTCAGTGGAGGTCTTATTGGCCGATTACAAAGCACTGCTGTCGATCAATCGCAGATTCGAATCTATCCCTGGGTCTGGATTTCGTGAATGATATTGGAGATCCTCTTCCCGCTTAGTGGAGGCGTCAGGTGGCTCTACAAAAATTCATATCTTTTCTGAAGCGCAGGATTTTTAATCTCACCCATAATCCACCCGCCTTGCTTATAAGATTTGTCCTCGCGCTCTCATCTGAAGGAGGACTTTTCCTGCTACTCTATCGTGTTTCCTCTTTTTACACGGGACTGTCAACCCTTCTCTCATTCATCTTTGTCATTCTTTCTGTATGGAATCATAACTGAAGGGAGGGTCTATAGAACCAACTTTGTTGTTCAGAGTAAAAGCGAACTGCCAGAGTCATCGATTATTCCTCGGTGTAAAACGACTGTTCACATCTTCTATGCAGCCAACATTCTCATCGGTGTGTGAAAATAGCAGCCTGTGGCGTTCTTCGTTATAATCCAGAGCAAGCACACAGTGCTTCGAGACATCCTCTCTCTCCCGTAACGGATATCCTGTTAGCTTTGATCCGCTGTGTAGTTCGCTCGTTTTGTAGCAAATATTTGGCCTTTGAAGCCACCAAAGGAGTAATCGGCCTCAGAGCACTGTGCACGTCAGGAAATAAGGCATAATCCCATAATGCAACAGAAGTCTATGAGAAGTGAAATTATCCTCAGCACGAGGCTCGTTGACTTTAAGAGGACAAAAGGACAAGTTTGGATCGAATCTCAAGATTGCGTGTGAACGACACTAGCGAGATCGAATCTGAAGGGGACGAAGGAAGACGGGAATGGTTGTAAGATTAAACATTCCTTAATTCATCCACTGCTTTGTTTGCCTTTCTTCTTTTTGACTCGACGAGTGCTTTTGTTCGATTAATAGATAAAAGTTTCATTAGTTTTGTAAAGAACAAAAAATGTGGTGTGTTATTAGTCGAAGAATTCAGTGACGGTGCATATTAAGGATGCACATCGGTTGTGTGTGTGTGTGTGTGTGCATGTGTGTGCATGTGTACGAGAGAGAGAGAGAGAGAGAGAGAGAATGACGGGGTTTGAGCAGATTTTGACATCTTTCTTACCCCTCTCATGAATATTGAATAAATAACGATATTTATTAAACTGGCTGAAATTCTCTGATTCAGGAAATCCGTAGAATTCCTTTCAGTGTCTTAAAGGTGAGCATTCTCATCATAGAAAGATCTTCTGATGTTAAAATAGCGCATTCTCTATGTTTTGAACGTACTGCGTATTCAGGATGTTCTTGATAAATTCAATATCCTCATTCTATCGTGAGCCCAACATCTTTGTCAGGGATTTCCTCGAGTACGATATTTCGGGATAGCGAAACTAATAGTAAAAGAAAACAGCCACCCCGAACACTGCGATTTGAACTGCAGCACGCGATGGGAAAAGGAAGTCAGATTTTTGATTCAGCTTTAAAGTCCACAAGATTTTTTGGTTCACGACGGAAAAGAGGAATATGAGAGACGCCTCGATTTAGGGAAGAAGGGTAGGTACGGGGAAATTAGGAAAGACGGAGAACACACACGCGCACTTAATTCTTCTGTTGCCTAGCTAATTACACTTCCGAAATGCTCCGTTTCAACTCTTCTACATTCCAAGAAAAACAACCTTCCAAAAGATTCGTCGACGTCCTTCAACCGATTCACATCTCGATCCCTGAAGCATTTCAACTTCTAAATCCATTTCTTCCGCCCCACCCCAAACTTTTCAGGTCCATTCAAGATATTCTCTCAGTTTATTTCCTTCCTCGTCAGTCTCGTTTCCAAGGGAGGTTTTCTGTGAATGTGTCTCCCCTTATTAGAGTCGCGCGTTCTCCTACCGCCCGTCAAATTCAATTTCGCGCATTGCTGTCCGTTCAAGTCTGCTTAATAACATCTTAAGACGCGTGTTCCTTCCGCCTTAGAATTAAACGAGTGAGGCAGACCAAGCACACACCGTTTTCTTTTTCAAAGTGTTCTAAAGAAAAAGCTTCTGAGTATCAGTGCTAATAGGCGGAGCGTCGTGCTGCGTTTTCGATGGGTCGTGGGGGGGGGGGGGGGGGGCGAGACGAAAATGTTCCGCAAAAACAGAGCTTGCAAAAAATGACTATCCAAATATTTTCGAATATCACCACAAGGTGGCGCGAAATTCAGTGGGGTTAATTAATTGGTTCTCGCAAACATTAGCATCCCCCTCACTGCTCTGCGTAATTTTTAAAGTGAACCTTCGCAATTGCTAGAATAATTGTTAGTTAATCTTTCTACTAGCGAACCTGGCAACGAACATTTAAAGATGCGATATTAAAACCTGTTCCTTTGCTTTGAGTCTCGAGTATTTTTGTTGCTCCGTTTGTGCATTCCCACATCAGAAATAGCCGAAGTTGTGTCATCTTCGTGCGCGAGTCTCATTAAGATCAAAGGAAAGGAGCAGAAGGTGCCTTGAGAATACTTTCCGTTGGCTCTCACGAGAAAGGCTACGGGATGGTAGAAAGGGAACAACCTTGCCACGAGAGCTTGCGAACACTAAAAATTAGATGGGGGGGGGAGGGTTTGCACGAGCATCATTAACAGACATCGGATGGGATTTTTCTTCTCGCTAAAATCAGACTGGAGACAGGTGGGAACCCAAATGGGCATCTCCGGTAGGTGGAAGAAGTGTTCCCTTCCCTCCCCACCCGTTTTATCTCATCTCATCCCAAAGGGGAAGATTTGAAATGCTGCCTAAAAAACTTCCCACGTTACGAATTTATCTTTCTATCCACGAGTCCATCAGCTGCACCTCTCAATAATGTGGAAGCATTCTTAACATCGTCTTCCAGAAAACGGTCTTAATTTGACCCACTTAACGAACGAATTAGCCATCGAACTCTCATAGAAGAAGTTACAGGTAAAACAATTCTTCTTCTTCCGATACGCCACACACTGACCTATCTAATGTATGATAAAGAGCGTTCAAATCTGCTCCCATTCTTTTGATAAGGTAGTGTACTTGTCTGAGAGTGAAGTAACTGCAAAGGAAAAGTATGTTTCCCCCCCTCCAATCTCGTTATATTTCGGCAACTGCTTGTTCCATGTATCCTATGGGATTCATTAGAAAATTAGCTCTTCTGCCTATTAAGCAGATGTTATTAGTCTTATGCAGTTCCTCTGTGCATGGGCAATTATCCTGCATGTGATCAACTCAACGCCCACACACACACACACACGGCGAAGAGTGTCCCATCACGTCTCTTCACACTTAAATCTTTACGTGTAATGACAATGACCTCCCTTTTTCGTCATCGTAATTTGCCGTACACCAATGAAGCAGCGCACATGCGCACTGCCGCCCTTTCAATATTTTCCCAACTTGTATTTATTTTCTTGTCTTCTTCGTTCTTTGCGGTGTTTCTTTCTTAATGAAACTTGTTCGGGTGACAATCTGTCCTAATGTCAGCCGAGCTTCGTTGCTAGGCTACCCATCATTATTTAAATGAGGTCTCGTGTTGCGTTCGATGCCACATGTCGTCCGCTTCTTGCAAATAGCTCCGCCGTGTGTGGGGGATGGCGATTACCATTTTTTCTTCATTACCCTGGTGAATGGGCCTTCTTTATTCGGCGCGATATTGTATAAGATATTGTGCAAAAGGCGTTACGTGTTGACAAATATTTATATTCTCGAAGGCATTATCCTGAAATAAAATAGAAGTGATATTTATTTGCACGACAGGATAAAGAGGGGGGGGGGGGGTGATGGACATCTGATCAAAGTAAGAAACAGTTGACTACTCAAAAACGTATTTTTTCCCTCTTTTTCTTAAATGTTTCAAGCACACGCAACTCAATTGCAGGTGGCGCTAGCAGCCCGATCAGTTGTAATCTGAAAATACGAAAGAATTTAAGAGGAGAGTATTCATGGTGTGATAGTAGTAAGCTGGTAGTCTGATAAGATTGAATTCTTCATCAAGTATGTGTGGCTCTGTGTAAATGACGTTTGCATCTATAGAGCTAGGTTGCCCGTTGAAAGTTCTAACGTACCTTACCTCCCCATAAGGGGTCGCCCGGCCGTTGTGTCATCATAAGCTAAATAAATAATCATCTGGGGAGGATGGGAAAGACTATAATCCCTACTTGTTGAATTTCTGAAGAAGATTGAAGGCAATGTTAGTTCTCTAAAGGTGGTGAGCGAGTAAACTTTCTGATTCTTGACCCAACAACTCTCAATGGATCAGCCCAGCAGTATACGTATGTTGTGTAGAGGAGCAGTTGAACGACATTCAGTTGAAACCGATCATGGACTGGAATCAGCAGCAGGTCCTTTCACCTTGTCAACTTAAATGGAAACAGAAACTCGAAAATGGATGTTGGAGGCTGGGAAAAAAGATCGCTCCGGTGGATAAATAATAATTCGAGTTGTGTAGCTCTGGGGGTGAAAACTAGAATTTCGCGACAGCAAAATGAATCAAAACGTCTTCATGCCAGATGAGAATACTTCAGTGAGACGTAGTTTCTTGACACACTCCAATTAAGTCGACGGATATTTGCGGCACAATGTCTGATTGCCATTGCTTGCGTAAACCGTTGTTCGTGATCATAATTTGCTCCCCTGGTGGCAGTTGGGGAGAACTGCGATTAGACATCGGCACGAAGAAGTGTAGAAGACACGCAACATCTTTCGGATAGCGATCTGCCATTTTACTCTGATGCAGTGTCTCAATAGGTCACCGAGTAACAGCAGGATTGCATTTCTCCTAATATTTCAAAAACCAATCAGTTGGGATGTGAAGCTCACAAACGCTCATTTTTGTTTTAATGCTGTCTTTTTTGAAACATATGAAACGAGAACTGCGCAGTGTTCCATACACCTTCAAAGCAACGTGCGGTGGTTTATATTACATAATATAAACGTTAGGAGGGATAGAATGGCAACTCCGGATGTTCAGAGTGCTAAAATAGTTGAGCAGGTCGGATCTCAGGATGGACGCAATAACCCTTAAGATCAAAATCATTCTTGAAATATTCCTTCCTTAAAACGAAGTAAAGAGAGACAAATTTTAGGATGACATGGTCCTTGATAGCTCAAAAATATATTATCATAAGAGGAAATGGGAACAAAGTGTCAATTACACTTGATGTCTTTCTACAACGAGGTCAGCGCATGCGCAGGTGCTCTGCAGACTACCTTCACAAAATGCAAGGCAATGTTTGTGTGCTGATGATAAATTTATGCCCATCATCATTCATATTAAGCACGAAATAAAAATTCTTGTGTCTGTTTGTTAACTGAAATGGCACAATCACTTACCACACCAACATCCTGAAACCAGCAATCTCACATTGATTTATTTCTATCCCGCTAACAAATCTAATTTTGGCTTTAGCTTGTCCCATATATTCTGCCTAATCTGCCTCACTCCATTAGGGTTCTTCTCACCAATTTTTCCTTCCCTTTTTATACACAATCAACATTTCCCTGTTCGATGTCATCAGAGCTCGAATTATTTTCTTCGGTTTGATGGACGTTCCCCTCGAAGCCGCTAACAAACTTTGTGCTGTTAATGTATTCCGACACACGTCCAGCGGCTTGACATTGCATTCGCTCTACTGTTGATATCGCTATCCCAGTGAGTAGTAGGGAAGAAACAAGATTGAAAAAAACTCGACGTCTCTTCGAGAACAAACATCCTGAAAGATTCGCCCATCGGTTGGAATGGCTCACTTGGGAGGTTATTGTGTTGCAAAAGACTCGTAAAATGCAAAGTTGACTTCATGCACATCGATTAGTGATGACACCTGACTCCGTTTACTAGCTGCAGCTCAAACAAAACAGAAACAAACGTGCCATCTGTTAGCCAACGTTGAGTTTTTATATTACACTGCGCCTTTACGAAAAACAGACACACAAACACCATTTCGTGAAGATTTTTTTGTTCTCTCATTATTACATTAGATGTATAACAAATAAATGATAACACAGTTTATTAAAGTTAAATAAACAAAATTCCTTAATTAAATTGAAATTTATTGGTTTATTGAAATTTATATGTACATAAATTACATTTAAAAGCAAAACTCTTGTCTTTTGGTAGCAGTCACGTGGTGAACTCATTCACGAGACTGCAGTAACGTAAAACTGAGTATTTATTATTATTATTATTAAAACGGTGTGTCTATGGAGTCAAAAGACTCATTGCGGAAGACCCTACATTGAAACACTAAACATTATTTACACAATACCTCTCGTACTTCTCCTTAAATTCGTTCACAACCATTTCTGGCAATGCATTCCACCCATTCACCAATCCCGAAGCAAAAAAATGAGGTCCCAACCCCCTTGTTAACCATACTCTTACACAAACTTCAGAGATGGTCCCTCGTTCTCTCCCTTCCTGCACTGTACAGAAAAAATCATCAATCCCATAAAAACCCTTTTTAATAAGTTATATACTTTTATCATACTTCCTCTCATACGTCCATCATCTAGTGTTTGGAGCGCAAGGTCTGCAACAATCTTTGTAACTCGCCTCTGAATTCTCTCCACCATTTCTTCATCACTAAGGAATCCAGGTGACAAGATCTGTGCGCAATAGTTCAAATACGGTCTTATTAATGCCTTATAAAGTGGAATAATCACTTCCTTATCCCTGCTTGTGAGTGTTCTTCAACAACCATGTAATTTGATGTGATTCTTGGCAACCTTTTCATTATGTTTTAAACTGAAGTTCTCCGTACACCATAACCACGTACGTCCTTGCTTCGTTAATTTCTTGTAGTTCAGTTCTATTAATTTAGTAAACAGCATGTGATCTTGTCCTCCCGAAGTGCATTACCTTACACTTAGCCACATTAAACTGACAGCCATTTACCTTATTCAAATTTATTGAAATTTTAGGCCCATATCACCATCCTATACAAGTCATCCTGCAAGATATCTACATCATTTTAATTGACTATCGATCTTCCCCATCAGCAGAAAAGTGGATATTTCCTTTCAAATTATTTCCAATATCATTAACGTACAAATTAAATAACAGAGGACCAAGCGCTGAGCCCTGTGATACACCACTTATCACCTACCTTCTCCTGGATTCAACTTCTCCATAATCCACTCTTTGATATCTATCCACTAGCCACCATCTAATCCAAATCACTAGCCTCGGATCCATACCCATTTGCTCCAATTTATGCAATAGAGTCCAATGCGGAATCTTGTCAAACGCTTTTGCAAAGACCAGCGGTATCATCGAGTAAGGATTTCGTTAATCCAACTCTACTGTTTCTTTATTACAGAAAGTAAGTGACTAAGGCAAGACCTACCCCTTCACAAAACTATGTTGCCTCTTATAAAGTATCATATTGCTGTCCACCCAGTCCTGAATTCTAATTTTTACCAATTTCTCCAAAACCTTAACCGCCACTCCCGATATACTGATAGGTCTATAATTTGCTACTTCTGTCTTGGAGCCTCCCAAGCAGTAAAATAATTTTCCCCTCTTTCCACTCTATTGGGACTTTACCAGAACTGAGGCTTAAATTAAACAGCTTGGTCAGAGGATGCCGATATGCCATCTAACCCTATGGCAGGGTTAGCATTAAGGTTCTGTAATATACTAAGCACCTCTATTTCTTCTGTCTCTAGACTCTCATCAGTCAATGACACATTCAGCACTCCAGTATCACAACCAAGATGACACACGTTTGTAAAATGATCACGAATTCAACTATCTGATTTGCTTCTATTACTTCCCTACAATAGTTTTAAAGTCATCCTTCCATAGATATTCCTTCTTTTAGATGCCACATAACGAAAGAACTCCTTGGAATTTCTTTTTGACTCATTAGCTAGCTTTCTCTCATAATTAGTTTTGACCTTCCTTATCATACAGGTCACCCTTTTTGCTCGTACCTTGTACTGCTCAATGGGTATGCTGGTCACCTTTTTTCTTTATATTCCCTCAACAACTTTTCTTTATCTGCAACTCCTGTCTAATAATACTATTCATCCATTTTATTCTTACTTGATTTCTCCTTCTGACTGGAAATACACTCTGATACAACTTTCTTTAAATACTCCTTGACAATCTCCCACGCACCATCAACGTCCCCCCACTTCAAATTCTCGTGCTATAGCACTGCTGAAAGCTGAATTCTCAGCTTGTCATAATCACCAGCCTTGTCACTCCACATATACCCCTATTTAGCAGAATATTCAGCACTTCTTACAATCTCCCAAGTCAAGACCACGTGATCGCTTTCCCCAAGTGGAGATATTGTAACTAAATTACTTATCGATATGTTCTCCGATGCTATGACCAGATATAACACTCTCGAATCTCTTGTTCCTTCCATTACATGCTGTCTCAGGTAATTATCTCTTAACAACTGTATAAGCCCTATTTCGTTCCTTCCTTGTGACCATTCCTTCTCCCAATCTGTCTTCACAGATAAAATCCCCCATAATAATTACTCGACTTCAGTGATCATGCTAATTTGCCAATGCATACCATCTACATGCATCCTCCTTATACTCCCTGGATTATAGAGACAACCTGGATTATAGATCCTATTGATCTCTATCTCACACCAAATAACCTCAAATAAACTACCCTACCCTTTGCATACCTGTCATCTTGTGACACTTCTACTCTTCGTCTATCAACAAAACACCTCCCCTATTCTGTTCTCCCTGAAAATATTGTATCCCTTATATTTTATCCCTATAAATATATCATTCTTAGTTAATCAAGTCTCACTAATTCCTATAATTTGTGACCAAATTGTACTAACTGGTGCCAAAACGTCCTCGCACTTATTCCGAATACTTCGAGCATTAGTATACATAAACTGCAATACGCCCTTCCTCCCATAATCTCCCTGTGTGTGAATTAGTCCACTCTGTATGCAGTTTATTTTCCGAGAACAATTAATCCCAATTTCATACCGATTATTGATCATAGTACTATTAGCAGCTGACTCTGTCACTTTCTTCTTTAGAAAATTCCATTTCCCTGTTTTGACCCTTTACTCTATCCCTTATCAATAAATGTTCTAAATGTCACGTGCCCAATCTGTTTAAGCGCAAGCCATCACTCTTAAAAAATTCCTTCCTTTTATCAAACTCATCCCAGACATTCATAAAATGAATATTCAGTTTCATTTCTTTACAAACCTTTTCACACAATCTTCACGTCATTCCATTTTCTGTAATTGCTCTTCTGTTTAGTAAGAGTCAACGAGGGACATCGTTTTGACGACGTCCCTCGTTGACTCTTACTTATGTGTGTCTCCATTGCAGCTTTCTTTGGCCAGACACAATATGATTATTCATATTCCTCTTACCTGCTTCCTGATGATCATTACGTGAAGCTCTCTGCTGTGCGTCTTCCACAGTATAATAGCACTTTCTAGCAACTTCCAAAAAATCTTTAATTTTTGACGGGATATAGGCTACGGCTCCGTAGCCTATATCCGGCGAATTATTCATTTCGCCATAATCCATATATTGAACTATCAACTTTAATTCATTAAGCTTCAAATCACTAAACGCCACAACACGAGGATTATTTGAGTTCTCTAAAAATAAGTTGTAGAAAAGAGGACTTCTTGCAGATGGAACCGCTTTATGGGCCTTAAAGGTCATTCTCTCACGCAATAATGTGACATCAACCGGACTGTCACTAGCAAGCAAATTATCAAAGCAGTTAATAAATTAAATTTATGATTGGGCCCTTTCAAGCAAATTTGCTATGATCTTGTCATCATGTTTATTACTGAACCAAGATTAAAATAACATATTCATTAATATAAATATGTTATTTTAACCGTCATCTCTCTCTCTCTCTCTCTCTCACTTGCATTTATTTCTCTCAAATAAACTACTGGACCCATTTCTCCCCGGATTCAGTACGTTCTGACGGTGGTACAGTCAATATATCTTACTATAATCATGAAGCCTTTCAAAATAATGCTAGTTTTGCAGAAAGAAAAAAACAGTTTTTTTTTTCTTTGTTTTCTTTCTTAAACTGTTAAAGTTTACCTTTGGCTATTAAGCAAATGCCTTCGTGGTTTGATACACCAACCCCGAGAACGTGGGCAGCAGTTAAAGGCCTCCTTTACCCCTGCCAATAGTTTCTTTAACTGCCGGCACTAAGGAAAAAGTTTTTTTTTTTTTTTTTTGTTAGCACGCGCTACATAAGAACTCCCTTTCGATGCAGTATCCTAGCAACCGATGAAGATACTGTCAGTAGGCTTCAAATACTTTCATTACGACCAGGCACGGCAGAGAGAGAGAGAGAGAGAGAGAGAGAGAGAGATAGCGAAAATACGTAAACGGTAATCTACAGGCAAGAACGAAGGAATCCCCCAAACGTGTTTTGCGTAAGAAATGTGTGTGTGTGTGTGTGTGTGTGTGTGTGTGTGTGTGTGTGTGTGTGTGTGTGTGTGTGTGTGTGTGTGTGTGTGTGTGTGTGTGTGTGTGTGTGTGTGTGTGTGTGGAAGCAAAGAAATTTAATTAAAGGAATGCCGTTATTATCTGCTACCTTGATGATCCGGTGCTTTTGAAAGTCTAAATAGCAGGAAGAAATAATTTTCGTGAAAGGAACACATCAAGTGCAATCGGTTATGGGAACTGTTCTTTTAATAATTTGAAAGCTAAAACTGGCTCAACAGACCTTCTAATCTCGTTTGGCTAATAGCGTGATGCGGGTGTGACGTCACAAACATGTCTCTGAAAGTAAAACGTAGACATATTGAAATCCATTCGCGGGCTATAATTGGGCTGAAACAATGCATTTCACTTGTATTTCTCGTTGGTTATTTGGATCAGCTTTTTATTTTTATTTTAGCGCTGAATTTGTCAGGCGTGAGTAATTGCTTCACTTTCGAACTTCTGGATACGATTTTTTCCCCACTTCAAAATATCGAACTGAGTCACGTGCATCTCCAGCTTGCTTCAGATGGATTTTTTTTTCTTTATTAACGTAGCGGAAAGAAAACTGCAGCTAAGATCTCCAAGCGCTAACTTCGAAGTCAGCTGAGCGAAAAACATATTTCAGAAAATGGGTGTGTTTCGCGTGAAGCGTCAATCTCGCTGGGTTTCGTCGGAAGAAGGAGGTGGAAAGAAAACTCAAGGAAGGTAATTCGATTAAGGGACGACATCCCTCCCCCTTGTATGTGTCAATAGTGTTATAAAAACACCATCAGCAAAAATGTTTCCTTCCTTTGTGGGTGAAGCGAATTTCTGAATAAAGAAATGAAAAGCAAAGCGGGGAAAGCTGCTGAAAGGCAAGGCGAGGGATCCTCCAGGGAATTGGGATGTCACCCCTGAAAGAAGCAGGAGGTGCTTCGGAAGTGCATTAGCGAGATAAGAGAATCTTCAGCGTAGAGGTGTTAAAGCAATTCGAGTGAAAGCACATCATAAATCTGTTTTCTGTTGTTGCTTTTTAAATAGCAGGTTTGATGAGTCGACAACTGAATTTCTTCTTTCTGTATTTGGGTGGCGACCAATGAGGTTTAAGTCGTATTTGTGAATGTAAAATAAAGACTGTGGTTGCTTGGCATAGGGGAGGGGTTTTCTACTTGGTAGGAGTAGCAACATTTTTAAGAGATAAAAATTATTATAGTATATTTCAATAATTTGAAATTTAATTTCATAAAGAAACCAGTTGCAGTGATTGAATCCTTAAACAAATATCAGAAGAAAACTCTTTGTCATTTAGATAAACAGAGAATTAAATAAATACCGCTCTTATTAAAACTTGAGCTTTTTCTTAGTTTTATTAGTTGACCAGATGTTAATAAATGATATGCACAAATTGTTAACAAGTTTCCCCAGCTGTTCTGTGTGGCTTCTTCAGGACAGGTGTGACGGTGCACACTAACGTTTACTAGTAAAAACGAAGAATGGAGTCAAATAAATTAAAACTGACGCGTAACGTCATAAGCAACCAATATTATCTCAGCGCATTGTATAGTTTTAGCGAAATGGAATTCTGGTAAGCTGAGTAAATTTATTAGGCTTTTCCAGATGTCTTTCAGAATCAGTCCTTGATTTCTCCAGTGCGAAGTATAACTGCGGCTTCTTTGAAGTTTCTACATCGAAAATCTTCTTCCATATAAGGCATGGAGCTGTTATCCCAATCGATAACAACAGCAGAACAGATACTTCAGGATTAGCCCATCGAGAAGTGATGGGCTAAACCTGAAGTATCTGTTCTGTTGTTGTTCACGTCCCCTATGTGTTCTTTTTTTTTCGAATTTCCAGGCTTCTTGGTATTTGGCCTGTGCAAATTAATCCACGGGAACATGGGATGTTGTATACACCTGTGTATTTGAAGAAGGCAATGATATCCATGGGAAATCTTAAAATGTGGCGTATACTTTTTGACAGGTTGAAGAGCAACTCTGACGTTGAAAGACTTAAGGAGTGTGGCTATTTTTGTTGACACTGAGCCTGCATAAAGGCTGACGATAGACGATGTATATTGCTCGGCAGGAGGTTGTTGCTATGGAGGGTTTCTATGAAGAATATTTTTGATTATATTTTTTGGGTAACCGTTGTTTACTAGTGTTTGAGATATGAGATTGAGTTCACCAAGGAGATCTTTTTTCTTCTGAGATAATATTGGTTGATCTATTTTAAGCATATGTTTTATGCTGAGTTTTTGCGCAAATTAAAATTATCCATTCTTCTTTTTTTTACTAGCAAATGTTATTGTACCGTTATACTTTTCCTGAATAAGCCAGACATAATAGCTGGCGAACCTTTTTTGACAATTTGTGCATATCATTTATTAATATCTGGTCAACGAATAAAACTAAGAAAAAGCTCAAGTTTTAAGTGACCAAATACAAAACAAAAATGAACAAACACTACTCTCATTAACTATAGCTATACCTGTAGCACTCTTGGATAAAAATATCCTATAGGATCTAAATATTAATTGAAAATCAAATCCTCCAAAAGATTAAGACAGTGCCAGCATATTTTCACGATGTGACTAACATTTGATATTGGAAATCATGCAACACATTTAACCTTTCTGGAGAAATCTGTGGTGTCATAAGACTAAGAACCAAAGAGGAAAAACAAGAAAGCAAACGAAAAATATTATAGTGTTTGATGGAGGGAGGTGGAAAGGATGGAAGTGGAAACCAAGAAAGTACATGGAATTTCGTAGAGCATTGAAGGTGTACAAGAATGGATAGAATACGAAGTGATGAGATGAAGAGAACTGAAGATACCTGCAATAAATGATGGGATGAAAGGGAAAAGGCTTCCGACCTTCAAATAGGAAGAAGAAAAGAAGAGAAAATGAAGGAATTTTCGGCTAATAACTCTTTTCATGTTCTTCAGAGACGTATCGAAATGCAGTTTCGATACGTCTCTGTGCCAGAATTCAAAAAGGCCCAGAATGCTTATTATCTGCGACTGTTGTACTGTACACCAGTCGTGTAATTTACGCACGGCTTTTCTCACGTTAATCGTTCCCCAGACAGCTCACGAAGGACTTCAAGGAAAAACAGCTACGCGCGTCATAACATGACGTCTACTACCTTTGTGAGAAGAATTGAAGGCAGAATAAAGAAATCATTAACCAAAGGAATTCCAATTAAATAAAAAGTAAATAAAAAACGAAAATCCTTTTCTAATTTGCTTTTTATTTAATTGGCCGCTAATTTTAGCTTTCATTCAGCTCATTTAAGCCTTTCGTGAAGGTGGCTTCTGTGGTCGGTTTCAAATCTTTGAACAAAACCAACGTTTCTGATTCTGTTTCGGTTCAAATCAATTTGATTACTAGCTCGTGCTTTTAATAATGCGTCGCTTTTATCGGGGGACGGGGAGAATACGAGGTGGTGAATAGTAATAGAACTCCGAAAAAGAATAGCATTTATACAACATTGGTCAACGAAAGATTCCCTTTAATCCCCTCGGTTTAATAGTTCGTAAAATTAATTTGAAATCGATGGAAACATCATTATTCTCGGTGTTTAACCACCCCTAACGTCAAACGTTAAAACCTGCAACAGATGCTTCCTTTTCTTTCGAAAGGGTTGGCTAAAGAAGACATCCGTCAGTTTCCTCCATCTTGCATGGCGTTTTCAATTTTTGGAAACGACTGAAGTATATCCAATTCGAATTTCTCTCTCTCCCTCTCTCTCTCTCTCTCTCTCTCTTATAAGCACAATTTTGAACAACATTTCTTTATTTCCTGCTTTTCAGATAAGCTGACTGAGTGGTTCAAGTAACATCATTTGCAAATCCCTTCGTGCAGAAGAGTGAAGTGACCTTGCGATGCTAATTCACAGAAAGGGCAGATCACGTCAACATGGCGACCGGTGAACAAGAGAGATAACATACAATTTTTCTGTTGAGATTAAAAGCACTCCTAACGATCGATTGCGGATTCGATTCCAACAGCGGACATCAGTTCCCCTGAATTAGTTTGGAAAAGAATTTCATTGTCCAGCGTGAGAAATCTCCCCGTTTATTCGAGGTCTGAAGAGGATTGAAAAAATTTCATGTCTGAACTGAAGAGCAGGATTTCCACTCCGGATTATCTAACTCTTAATCCATCCGCCTTTAGTACAAACTCCAGTTATCTCTATCTCCCATCTGAAAGAGGACTTTCCTGCTATTTTAGCAAAGAATGCCGATAAGAGGAGAGGTCAACTCTCCTCTTATCGGCATTCTTTCTCTACAGGATCATACGTGAAGTTACGGAAATTTTCAAGACTTCTGATGGAATTAAGGGAGGATCTATAGAAGAAGCTCTGCTGTCTACAGTAAAAGTTAAATGCCAGATTTATCCATTATTCCTTAATTCAAAGCGATGACTGTTTGCTTCTTCCAAGTAGGCCAACATTCCCATTAGCGAATGCAAATCACGGCCGAAGGCATTCTTCGTTATAATCCAGAACAACCACACAATGTTTCGGCACACCGATATACCCACAAGGGATATCTTGTTACCTTTGATCTATTGTGTAGTCGCTCGCTTTGTAACAAATATTTAGCCTTTGAAGCGGCCAAAGGAGTTAAAGGCAAATCCCATCATGCATCGCGCCACACACACACACACACACACACACACACACACACACACACACACACACACACACACACACACACACACACACACACACACACACACACACACTGTAGGTCGATAAACAGAGAAATGAACTCCTGCATGAGGCTCGTTGACTTTAAGAGAACAAATTTAGACGTTAGGTTGAGGATTATGTGTGAATGATGTTGGAGAAATGCAACACTCGTAATAGACAGAGAGGTGGGAGATAACTCTAGGATTGAATATTCCTTGATTCACACACTGCTTTGTTTGCCTTTCGTGTTATTGATTCGAAGAGTGTGTTTTGTTCAACGAAGTATTTAAATTTTGAATTCGTACATAAAGAAGAAAAGGTGGCATGTTGTTGGTCGAAGAAATTAATAAATGTAGATATTAAGGATGAATATCTGTTGTCTGAGAGAGAGAGAGAGAGAGAGAGAGAGAGAGAGAGACGGAGTTTGCACAAATTTGGACATCTTTCTTTCCCACTCTCCTGAGAATTGAATAACCAGTATTTATTAAATTGGCTGAAATTCTATAATTCAGGAAATGCGTAGAATCCCTTTCTCTGTCATAAGGAGGGGGGGAGCATTCCCGTCGTAGTAAGATCTTCTGATCTCAAAATAGCGTATTCTTTCTATTTTCGAACGTACTGCATATACACGAACACTTCTTGCTAAATTCAACGCCCTCATTCCATCGTGACTCAATATTCTTTTCGGCACTTTCCCTAAAGACCTTTGTATTCAGTCAATTTCCTCCAAGTAAGATATTTCGGGATAACAGTAGAAGAAGGACTCATCCCCCAAATAATGCGATTCAAATTGTAGAAGAGCGGCAAGCGATCGAAAATGTGAGTCAGTTTTTTTTTGGTTGAGCTTCTGCAGTAAGTCATTACGCTTTTTTTAAATCCTTTGCATGGAATGGTGGAATAAGGAGGACGTGTAGATTTAGGGGAGGATGGGTACAAAGAAAAATGGGGACCACACACACACACACACACACACACACACACACACACACACACACACACACACACACACACACACACACACACACACACACACACAAAGGTTCGCTTGGTTCATTCCGTTGCTTAGCTACTTAAACACCGAAACGCGCCATTTGAACTCTTCTACTGTCCAAGAATGACCAATTTCAGGCTCATCGATCTTGTCCATTTATGCATGGACATCCCAAACCCTGATGCATTTTATCTTCTAACTCACTTATTTTTTCTCAGCGACAAAATTTCCTTTCTGTTCAAGAAATTGTCGTAAATTATTTCCTTTCTCGTCAATCGATTTGTTCATTTGTTTTCTCGATTCCAAGGAAGATTTGTTTAAGATGCCTCTGGGTATTAGAGTCGCTCGATATCTTTTCAGCCAGTCTAACTAAATTTCGCACATTTCTCTGTCCAATCTAAATAACAACTTCTTAAGATGCGTGTTCCTTACGCTTTGGTTTTAAGTGAGGGTGACAGAAGAAGCACGTCGTCTTCTGAACAAAAAGCTTCCATGTGTGGATGTTAACAGAAAGAGCACCCAGCTGCATTTTCGTGAGGGTTGGAGCAAACATATTGAGTAAAGATATCGGGCAGCTTCAAAAACACGGTTATGCAAATATATCCTGGCATCATCAGAAGGTGGTGCCAAGTCCGATGGTACAATTAATCCGCTCTTGAAGTCCACAGGAATTCCAACTCCCCATACTCGGAACATTTTGAAAGCGGACCTCGGGCATTGCTAGAATGGTTGTTATTGCTATGCCACCTATTAGTGGACCGTAAAACTAACATTTGAAGATGCTATATTAAAACCTATTTCGGTTCTTTGAGTCTCCAGTATTTTTGTACCACCATTTGTGCATTCCCACATCACAAATCGCCGAAGTTGTCGGGCGCGTCTCATCTTCGTGCGAGAGTCTCATTAAGATCAAAGGAAAGGAGCAGAAGGTGCCTTGAGAATACTTCCCGTTGGCTCTCACGAGAAAGGCTACGGGATGGCAGTAAACAACCCGAAATGTTCGGTGAGAGAATCAGCTTGCGAACGCTGCAGAGGAGAGGAGAGGAGAGAAAGATTCACCTGCACGAGCGTCAATAGCAGACATGTGATGAGATTTTCTTTCTCACTGAAAACAGTTCGGAACTCCAATCAGCATGTTTTGTAGCAATGTTGTACCCTGCGTTTCATCTCTTTTCTTCTCTCTTTCCCCAAAGTGAGAGAGTTAACCTGAAACACTTTCTCAAGATTAATTTATAACCTTCTTTCTTTCTTTCTTAGCACAAGCCTTCTCTCCAAACTTATCAATGACGTGGAAACATTGTTAATGTCCATCTTAAGAAAGTTGTCTTAATTTGGCTCACTTAACGAATGAATTAGAGACGGAATTCGTATAAAAGAAGACAGCGGAACGAAAACCATTCGTCTTCAAATATCAGATACACTGCGTTATCAAAAGTATGTGAGAAGATCAGTGGGATCCACTTCCACAGTTGATCTTGGTGGCGATCGTTGCCTTTCACCTTCCATACTGTACATATCCTATGGAATTCATTACCCCTTCTATCTATTACGCAAATATAGGAGGACTTATGCAGTTCCCCTGTGCATGCGTAATTATCCTACATGTCGTCACTCCTATCGCACACGCACGCACGCACAGGTGTAACGACAACGACCTCCCTTTTTTCGTCATCATAATTTGCCGTATACCAATGGAACAGCACGCATGCGCACTGTTGCTCTTTTAGTTTCCTCCATCTTGTATTTATTTTCTTGTCTTCTTCTTTGCGGTGTTTTTTTCTTATTGAGACTTGGTCGGGTGACAATGTGCTGTTATGTCAGCCGAGTTTCGTTGCTAGGCTACCCATCATTATTTAAATTAGGTCTGTCTCGTGTTGCGTTCGATGCCACGTGTCGTCCGCTTCTTGCAAATAGCTCCGCTGTGTGGGGATGGTGATTACCGTTTTTTCTTCATTAACCTGGTGAATGGGCCTTCTTTATTCGGCGCGATATTGTATAAGATATTGTGCAAAAGGAGTTACATGTTGATAAATATTTATATTTTCGAAACCATTATCCACAAATAAAAAAACAGAAGTGATATTTGTTTGCACAAGAGGATAAAGGGGAATGATGGACGTGTGGGCAAAGAAACAGACAGATGAATACTCAAAAACTGACTGTAGGTTTTTTATTCTCTTTCTTTTCTTGCCTATACGTATACGTATTCTTTCGTATCTTGTTTTCTATTTTCCTAATGAGGCATAAGTACAAACGCCATTACAGGGAGCGCTAATAGCCACATTAGTTGAAATGCAATCTGATAATACAAAGCCATTGAAAAGAAGGGCGCTGGTAATGTAAGAGTCTTTTGCTAGTATGGAATAGCCTAACGTGGATGTTTCATTTTTATTTCATTTATTTTTATAAGTATTTCGCGAAGGCAGAAAGAAACATACGAAGGTATAAAAACAAGTTAACATCAGATTTGAATAATACTAGATTGCACTTTAAGGGAAATAAGTATTTTTGTATAATTAAGAAATATAATTGAAGTTATCGATGACAAGCAGATAGCTGGGTCATTATATCTACAATGAACAGAAGGTGGCCGATGGTACCGCGTGTTTTAAACACGTGAATTGTCTTGGAAAATTCGGAAAGCAATATCTGTAAAAAGTGGGCAACGGGAATGTTAGTGAATCAATGGGAGAAGGTTGATTTATTCGTTTATTACCATTTCGATAATCTGGATTTCATAACCGCACGCATGCAGGCTCTTGAACTGACTTCAAATTTTCGCAACCTGACATTCCGGTTCTCGGAAAATACTAATCACCCTTCATCTGAACTCCAAGGCATTACGACATTTTCACTTCAGCTGGCGAGACCAAGATGTTCGAATTCTGTCTGGAAGGTGAGAAACTTTCGGAAGGGTTTTATGCCATCTGAATATTAGGCAGTATCGAATTGTTCATCCCTGGAACTCTGTTTTTCAACAGCTACACACACACACACACACACACACACACACACACACACACACACACACACACACACACACACACACACACACACACACACACACACACACACACACACGCACGCACACACACACACACACACGCGCGCGCGCGCGCGCGCAAATCTCATTAACATTTTTGCTTCATTGCTTCACCGAGATTGCAAACAACCCAACTCACCTCATCCAACTCTTTAAATATCGTTTCCCACATGAAAACAACTTTCCATCTGTCCAACACGCATTCGAAACCTGGCGTGATGTCTTCCATTCTTCGTTATCTCAAAACTTGGTCGCATACTGTCAAGTTTAATAACTAAATTCTTCTGCCAATCGACAACCATTTCTCGAATCCTTGCGATTTTCTCTCATCATTCGAGTCTGATTTCCTTTGGCGACCCCGTTTCGAGATGATGTCGTGTTCACTCTTTTCACCGAATCGCTCACCACACTTAGCGGCTCAAAGCGCTCTTCCTTGTGTTGTTCCCTTCTTTAAACAAATGACACGATCATGCTTTCCCTCAACAAAATCCGCCTCATCGCAGCGGGAATTGTTGCTCTTATGCAAAAAATAACCGAGGGGAATTTTGAAATTAAGTTTTTGTTTGTTTTCTTTTCTTTTCTTGCTTGCGTTTAAAATTTTCTTTCTTGGGCTGTTTTGAAATTCTGCAACTCTTATTTCACTTTGCACAAACATTTAAGACTTGTTGCGTAATTCTCGCATCGATAACTATACGGCGATGAAAATCTGGTAAATCAGAGAAGCAATTTTGTCCCAGATTTTCACACAGGGTTTAAAACATCCAGGGTAAGAATCCCCTAATGAAATGTTCACTCACGTTTCACCGAAAATGATCTGATCCCTAAACCATGCCCTGCAGTATAGCGGGGACTGCTTTACACTTCCCTATTTGATTTAATCCTCGTGCAATTCAGAATCGATTCCTTTTTTTTTTCATTTCGTGCATTCGTCTGCAGTTTCCATCTTTCTCCGCTGACTCGCAACGAATCTATCGATGCGTGCGAAAGATGCCTTCACGCTCTTCCTCCTCGAGCGTCTTATTTCTTAATGACCCGAAAAGATCTGGAGATTCGCTTTCCATCTTTTGTCATGGAAATGCTGCCAGGGATTTGGATGGGCACGAGAATTGATTTAGTTCCTTCGGGTGTGAAGTCTGGAAAGGTCTTTCGCAACGACTGCTTGCTTGTTTCTGTGACGTCAAGAGGAACCTTGTAGAAAACCCTGCCTGGAGAAATAAATGTTATTTCAGCACCTGTTAGGGCTTTCCGTAAAAACTGGCGGTGTGTGTGTGTGCGTGTGCGCGCGCACAATTACTTATACTGTTCACTGAAAGACCGGATTACACGACTCGCTTAAAGACGTTGGAAAAATTGCCAATAGATGGCAGCATAGCCATTGCCAAAATTATTATTATTATTATTTCTTTCTATCTTTATCGAAATGTCGTATAATTTCGATAATCACAAACAGTTTTATATATGAAAAAAAAAACAAAAAACTCATAGATTCAGGTGGTTGCAACTGCTTTTGCAACTAACCTCCAACGCAATTATTTGGTAGCACCAACTAAATGAAAACATTCTGTTATATTCTGACTGTAGCTCATTTCTGGAGAAGTCTCCACTTTTGTGGATAAATCAATCTTTTGAATTGGAACAACTCCAGAAACTTTCAATAAGCAGGAACTGTTTAGAACGATATAAGAATCTTAAAATCCTGTAAAGTCAATGGTCATGTATATGATGTAAGGAATTTTCTCAAATACTTGTTGGATGCAAGAAAGGGTTACAGCACCTTTCTATCCTTAATTTTTAATCTTAATTTTTCCTAATCTTTTTACAGTAAATACGATAACATACTCCAGCAACTTCACAGATAGTTTTTAGCTTGGTTAAAAGGTATCCTAAACTTGACTAAAAATTATATTCTTGGAGCTCATTTAACGAAAATACTTCTCGCAGAAACGTCGCTTACATTTGGGTAAAGAATGAAAACCAGAATTAATTTCTTGTCGAGAGTATAATCAACTGTGCAGACTCTGCACTTATCATGCACTCTGCTGTCCTAAACATCCTCTTCCTAATAAAATTCTAGTCAAGTTTCTTTGTCTGTCGTAGTCTAAATCATCCCTAAGAAGGCGTCCTCTCCTCTGAGAACCTTATCGTATTATGCACTTCGATATCACGATCGGATAATCTCTCAGGGTTTAATAATTTCAGCTGCGCAAGCTCATTCGTTCAAGTTCTTGCATTAATATATAAATATATGAAGCCACCCAAAATAAGCAATAATGTCTTAGATAAATGTGGAAACCAATCCTATTATTACTTGGAATAGAAAAGTGCAAACAACGAATTAGCAGCGGACCTCATCTGATATTTTCTCTTTAGGGCAACGATGATATATTGGAATCAGTCTTTTGTATCTCTTAAAGATGTTTCTGTGGCTGAGACATCTTCAAGAGGCACACTATAAATCATAACAAACAAAGTAGACTAACGTACGGAGTCCGCGCTAGAAGAGGAGATACTCCCGGGGTTAGTAGGAAGCTTAAATTGTAACTCTAGAAAAACCTGGAAAATAGATGGCTCCCTGGCTAGCTCTGCCTTTGTGTGGTTGTTACTATTTCTACTGTTCTCTCCGAGAATGTATTCGTAGCAGAGAGACAAAATAATGGCAGCTACTCGCTTATCCCTTGAGTTGTTTTTATTGCATTTAATCCCACATGACTTTGAACCAGCAGCTAGGCCTAAACATAGAAAATACTCTCGCATTCAATCAACTGGCGTAAATTACCTTTCCTGAAGTTCGGAATCATTTAAAAACATTAAAGATTTTATGGCCGTCCTCAAGTTGACGGATCCACCAATATTTACACGGATACCGATCCTCGATTTCACGCCTTAAATAATGTTAATGAAATTAGTATTTTAGCTCTTGATTGAGAAGCTAATGCGGGTGAAAAGAAATCCACGTCTGGTCTTTGAAATATCGCATTGAAATCATTCAGTCCGCCTCGCATAAGCTCTTCAAAATGTATGTGATTTTTTCACGCACATCGTAGTTCAGCGCATTTCCTTCAGGCAAACATATTAAATAATATAGTTGGAATAGAAAGTTGTGTTGAATCAAACGCAACCGCAACTCAACTTCAGAGGCATGTGTATTTGTGGGTAACGTGAGTGTTCTTATCGCCATATTGACCATTTAGAGCAGTGGTTCCCAAAGTAGGCGGTACCGCCCCTCGGTGGGCGGTTTGATTACTTAAGGGGGCACTAAGAGGCAAGCAGGCAGCAGTGAGGCGCTGAAAGTGTGTTGCAAAATGCTAAAATGTGCAATAATTAATTGCGGCTGTTTGATTATTATTATTGTTATTAATGTTATTATTGTTTTCAAGACATTTTTCGTTGTTTTCCATGTTGTTGTTTTCCAAGACATATACTGTTGTTTCCAAAACATTTTGAGTTTTTTGTTGGTAATTTCTGAAGTGGTCCTTTTTTACCTTAATAGTACTGAGTGTGTTATAATGTATTTTCCCGTATTCTTATTTACTGAACAACTTTTCCAAGTTGTGTCACAGCTTGGCAAATTATAGGTTCTGTTATATTGTGAGGATATAAAGATAAAGATTATTATTTATAAAAACTGCTTTCAAATATGTATGTACGCATATTTCTGCATGTTCCAGAATAGAAATGGTAGATGCGTCAAAGAAGAAATGTAGGCATTATAGCTTTGAATACCTAAAATATGGATGCATACCAGCACCAACAAACCAGCATCTGCCAATGTGCCAATTTGTGAAAGGGTCTTCTCAAATGAGGCCATGAATAATTGAACATTTGAAGAAGGTACATCCTGACAAGGCAAGTAGATCAAGGATTTACTTTCGTTGGAAGTTCCAGATTAGATAATAAATCCATTTTCCGAAACTGAGGTAGTGGGAGCCATGGAGGAAGAACTAATTGAGCTTCAAAATGACTCTGAGCTGATGCCAAAATTTAAGAAATCTTATGAAGAGTTTTGGTTGTAGAAAGAGATCTTTCTGCAAAGAGATTTCAAAGCCGAATAGAGAAACTACAAGAGTTTCATGCCGAATATAGAAACTATAAATGTTTCGAAGTGTCCAAGGGTAAGCAAACCTTTCATGACAGCAGCAACTCGTAGTAAAGATGGAGTAAGCTCTGATCACCATCCTTAGTATTCCCCATAATATAAAACACATCTCCTAGTGGACATGTATGATGCTATGCACGTCCGCTAGGAGATGTGTTTCACATTATGGGAAATACTAAGGATAGTGATCAGTATTACTCCACTTTTACTACGAGTTACTGTCATGAAAGGTTTGCTTACGCTTAGATCCGCCGAAACATTTATAGTTTCTATATTCGGCATGAAACTCTTGTAGTTTCTCTATTCGGCTTTGATATAATGTTGGATTCCATATCCACTTAATTTGAATAAGACTCCAGATAACTCAACGTGGAGATTTAAGACTACTGCTAAGTTATATTAAACCAGACATAGGAAAACTATGTCTCCATGAAGTCCATTACTCCATGAAGCCCATCCATCACATTAATGATTTTCAAAACATTCAAGTCAATAGCTGCTATTGAATAGCCTTATAATACAATGTTTTATTAGATTTTAATGTAAAGTTGCTTATTAAAGTAAAATGCTTTTTTTTATTTAAAATAAATTTAAATTATAAATTAATATTTGTTTTTAAAATGTTATTACCGTTCCTTGTGGATTGCGTGAATCGCTTTTCTGAATGTAGGGTGAGTTCAGGTAAGACCCGGGGGCACTGATGATGAGTTTATGGATTCGAGGGGACGGTGGCCCGAAAAAGTTTGGGAACCACTGATTTAGAGCAATGAACCATCCGATTTCCTGAAAAGAAAACCACTCCATTTCCGTATGATATCGTCATACGGAGATGGAATGGTTGCGAACACACTCCTATCCCACCATTAGCATCGAAAATCCCAATAGAGTTAACAAGGCCTACAACATAAAATCCTATCCTATCCTTGTCGTCCGTCCTAGGACGGGTTGAGTCCCTTTCTGATGAGGGGTTACTGGCGTATTAATGCAGACGGTTTGCCACTTCTTTGCTGCGTCCTCTAAGGGCGATATTCCTGACTGTAACCCGTGTGTGTTCACGGGCCTGCTGGCGGATCAAAAATCCAAGATAAACTGAGCGGGGGGGGGGGAGAGTACAACATAAAATATCCCTACATTTCTTTGGTCGTGGAATAATCCGTGTTTAACACAATCAAGGAATGTTCTCTATTTTAATCCCTCCACGCTTTGCTATCGGATTTATTCATAAAAAATCCAATGTTTAAATTGATTTGTGAGAAGAATTATCCATCCGCAATTTGACACCTTCCAATCTGAGACACCTAAGTTCTACGAAATCACTTTCTTTTGAAGTAATCGGTTCAACAGAACTGATAGATTCTAGAAACTCCTGCTGCCTTGTCGGACAGCAGTAAAAAGAATCCGCATTGGCTGAAAGAAAATTCCCCGTCGGTACGAATGTTTCTTCAATGTCTACACCTGATGAATTCCATCGTCCAGTGCGTAAGGCCACCACTTTGTTTCTTGAAGGACCGAAGTAGCTTCGCAAAGTTTCATGTAAGGATTCCAGACCGACTTTTCTTGTTTATGTAACCAAACCGACAGTGCTAAGACATTATGGATTTACAACTTCTCTTGCTGGACTTCGCTTTATTCATTCTGTTTTCTACTATGAAGTAGTTCTCTTCTATAGTCAGCAATGCTCCATCAACTCCCATATTTCTCTATTTCTGCATAAACACGGAGAAAAAAGAGAGAGAGAGAGAGAGAGAGAACATTCTTTTCATTGATTACTATGAACAATTACATTTTCATAGCATCACAGGATGGATCATGAGGCAGATGCGCTTCTGTAATGAAACTGTCTTTGCTTTATTTATTTAATTCATAAGAAACAAATAGTTTATTTGGTATTTGGTTTGGGCATGTCAAAGTTCAGAAAGCTCAAGAGAGTAAATAAACAGAATTTTCTAGATTCTATAAACTCCTGCTGCCTTGTCGGACGCAAGATGTGATTCATCAGGTGGTGATCATTTTAGTGACAGAGGTTTACCTGTGAGAGACACGAGCACTTCGGCTCTCCTCTGGCTAAATTGGGCCATTTATACATAATTAGCCGGTCTTATATGCAAGTGGAAGGATTTTTCCTCCTGGGCGTTTTTCATTCCCTAAACCTTGTAAATACCGATCTCACAGCATAAGCAGAAATTCAGCAGTCCGGCAGAACAAAACTCAAGCCATTAATGATGACAACCGTGCGCACGCACGCACGCACGCACGCACACACACACACACAGAAAAAGAATTCAAGTGGCGCACTCACAGTGGACAGTTGGTGAGAGCCTCGCAGTAGGTTTGGGTGGGTGAGCAATCCACTTTGGGAACACCTTGGAGAGAAGTGTCGTCATCTCCTTCATTAGTAGGGTGAATCAGCGCACAGCGGGACGAAACGAAGAACAAGCATGGAAGGGACGCCTGTGAAAGAAAGGAAATTCCCTGAACACATTCAGTTAATAAATGTTAGGAAATAAACAGTATTACTACTGCTCATCTTTTTCTTTGTGTGTGTGTGTGTGTGTGTGTGTGTGTGTGTGTGTGTGTGTGTGTGTGTGTGTGTGTGTGTGTGTGTGTGTGTGTGTGTGTGTGTGTGTGTGTGTGTGTGTGTGTGTGTGTGTGTGTGTGTGTGTGTGTGTGTGTGTTCATCTAAAGATTTGTACTTGATGCAGGTGTGCTCAGTACATCGCGTGTTTAATTTTTACTTTGTGCATATTTCAATACCTTCTTTTAAGATTAATTATTTAGATAAAAAATCAATCGGCATTCAGTACAATCATCCAAGCAAGATGATGTTATTGATATCATAACTCCAACCCTTGTATAAGAGGAGGAGCGAGTTTCTTGGTGAAATAAAAGTCGAGGGCTTATGCGAAAAGATAATTCCTGTTTCCACCTCATCCTGAAAGTCTTTAATTCGAGTTCGTGTTGCGATTTGTTTTATACTCTATTCGAAGCACTCTGTGATCCAAACCGTGATGTGTTCTTGATGCAATCAACAAACAAGCAGCACCGTCACATGTCTGCCGTCTCGCTATACACAATTAGGACAATGAAGTACAGTCTTATTCTCGCATTGTTCTCAGGATTGCCATTAGACTCATAGTTTTCCCCTTTGGTAAAAGTAGACCTCAGCAAAAGGCTTCGCAGTAACATATCAAGAGTCATGAAGAAACATCTAAGCACTTTGAGCATCGCAAACAACGGTTGCGTTGCACGAATTGGTTACTTCATTAGAAGATGCCAATTTTTGCTCCATGATTCACTTCAAACGGGTCGTCCTGCTTACGGACGTCTTCTCTATGCGCATACCTTCCAGACTTACCACTACAACGCTAGCGCAATCGATTTCAATACATTATTTGCTTCTAGTGGGATTGCGTGCAATTTTTGAGATACTTCGCGTATATGAACTATTAACTGGGCAGTGGGCCACAACACCAAGGGTATTATTGTCGGTATTAGTTTTCAGTTTTACTGACGCTTTAAGTTTTTCCTTTTTCTTATTTCCTCTTTTTTTTTTCGATATTTACGATGTTTTTTTTCAACACAGAAACTCAGTTTAGTAAAAAAAAATTTATTTGTTCGTTCAGTTCTGTTTTAATTTTTATTTTCTTGACGTAGTAAGTTTTTTATTAGTTTTTTAAGTGGTAATGGGCATTTCACCGCAACCATTCCTATTTAACTTCCACTGTCTCTCAATTTCTTCTCTCTGTTGATAACCGCAGCTTCGAGAGATCGCTCAACCTGTACAACATCAGCATTTTCTTGGAATGACAAGAAATTGGGGAGAAAGAAGAAACTCTTTGATAACACTGCATTTAAATACGTATAGATTTGGAAGTCCAGTTCCCCAAAAGACAACAATAGAATGAATGAATGAAGAGAAAGAGAGAGAGAGAGAGAGAGAGAAATTAGCTTACTAAGTTTGAGTCATGTGGTGATTAGGCTGATGAACTATCTTTGCATGTTTTTTAATTCATTTCAACTCTGTTCTAAATAATAGAATGAAGGAATTATTGATCGAATGCAATTCCGATGAAGAGTGAAAGAGGAAATATTTGTAGACAATGCAACATCTGAAACACGTGTACGCAAAGGAAAGTAGCGCAACGTAGTGAGTGATGGGTCATTAATTAGCGTGATTGCTCTCTCTTCTCTAGAGAACCAAGTATTTTCAGCTCTTTGATGCACCACCTCCAATTACGAGAACAGCGTACAATAGCCGAACTGAACAATGTTGTGGTATGTATGAAGTTAAGACTTGTTCACTTCTATAGATAAGCACTGCAGACATGATCTAAGACTAAAAACAGTAAGTCATGTTGCGTGGCGCAAAGAGCCTTCAAGAGAAGAAAGCCGCCCACCACATAAGAAATAGAATGAGAAATATTGCAGTTAGAAAAATGACTGGAGTAGAAGATATTGTAAAAATAGAGCATGTAAAATGGAGGTGGGCTGGCCATATTAGCAGGTTAACAGACGAACGGTGGACAAAATACGCACTGAGTGGATACCAAGACCGGGAAAGAGAAGCAATGTTCCCCAAAGAACAAGAAGGAAGGATGATTTGTAAAGGCTTGACATGAGAAGAACATTGGTCAAAGAAAGACAGACTGGAAATTTAAGGGTATGCCGATATCCAGCAGTGGATGGAAGGGGGCTAAAAAAGAAGACGTAGACTGGTTCAGAGTTAAATTTAGTTAGATTCACCTTCCAGCAAAAACAAACACCTAATTTGTGGAAATTGAGGAGTTCATCTTGTATGGGAAAAGAAGGGTCTCCAGTTGTAGTCATACCAAGAAGAAAAACTCATTATTCTTCTTGTTTGTCTTTACATTACTGTTTTGGGTCTCTTCGTTTCTCAGACTAAGCAGCAGTACTTTTTTTTTTGAAAAAGCAAAAAAAAAAAAAAAAACAGGCTTGTCTGTATGATCATTCCTGAACTCCCTTATAACTCATCCTCGCCATCATCTTCTCATCTGTGTGCTCAGTTCATCTGCCTCGTTATTGTGATATCTGAGAGAAAGAACCCAATCAGTCTTTAAACATACATTCACCCCTCATTGTACAAACCAAATGTGGAGTGCTTGAGACAAACTGGCCCACTCCCCCTTCATAGCAAGGATAAGGCCTTGTTTGTTCTCTGGAAGGGAATTTCGAGCAGCAATGCGTACGAAACGTGTTCTGCGAGATTGAGATCTGGGAGCGTGCTGGACACTCTATTCGACTAATATCCTCAGTTATTATATCCCTAGGAGTATCTCCAGTCGTGTACGATGTAGTTCGGCACTGTCATCCATAAAAATTAATTTTAATGAATATTTCGCCTACAGCACCACGGAACAATCGAACATGCGATTGGAGAACTTCGTTGCAGTATCGTTCACCAATCATAATCCCTTTGTCAGCACTTGTAGCCCTGTGCGTCCATTAAGAAAAATGTCTCCCCACACCATAACCCCAGCACCGCAGTATCTATCCCTTTCAAGAACATTCTCGCGATGGTAAGCAGTACAACCTTTGCGCCAGATCAAGTGTCGTCTAGAATCGGAGGAAATACTAAAGCGACTGTCATCTGTAAAGAGTACATTACTCTTTTGGTGTCTTGTCCAGTTTGTATGGACACAGAGTCACCGAAAACGTGCTCTACGAGTATCATGGGTTGTGGATAAAAGGAAGCAGACTACAAGCGTTCTGGCGTATAGGCGTAATTTTCACAGAAATCTTGCGCAGTTTGTCGCGATATCCACGTACTTCTACTTGAATTGCAAGCTGACCTGCGGTTGTGAGTCGATTACGTTTTGCTGTTATCACAAAAGAGCTGTCTTCGTGCTCCGTGAAGGAGCACAAAGGGGTGGCAGGCATTTCTGGTGAGTTGATTTTTCCTGTTCAGAGCCAATCGAGAATTGCATTTCTTTTTCTTCGTTCCCTTTCGTATTTGAGAACAATGAAAGAAATGGACTTCAATTAAATTCGCTGTTCAGACCCGAGTACTGGACTAATGAATGATCTCATTATACATGCAGGTTAGTGAACGGCAGAGAACTGTCATGTCGCAGTAAACTATCTGGTCAAGACGTCAATCCAGTAAAAACTAATGCGAGGTTGAGCGCGTGTTTGAAACACAAATATGCCAACACGAATAATACGTGTGCACTGCTAGACAACCCCGTGTTGTGTAGCAACCTACAGTTTGACTTTCCTTAAATATTTTCTGCCTAGAATAAAATTCTATTACTGTAGCGAAGTTTGGAGTGGAAATGCGAATGTTTTGTGTGCTCACCCCCCTTTTTTCCTTTACATGGTGAAGGGTAGAGTGTGATGACGTAGTAGTTCGTGCTGTCGCAATATTCTTCTTTCATTAGCGGATAAATTTTTCGTTATTAAGATGATTGTTTTTGAGACGTTTGTTTCTTGGTGATTTTCTTTTACAAACAGTAAGTTATTTCTTAAGGATTCTGTTGCAGAAGGATATCCTACTAACAGAAAAGAAGAAAGCTTTTCATCTGAAACATTTTCTTTAAGAAATGTATGACACACACACACACACACACACACACACACACACACACACACACACACACACACACACACACACACACACACACACACACACACACACACACACACACACACACACACACACACACACACACACACACACACACACACAAGATCCTTTCAGTAGAAGGATCTACTGAAAGAAAGGCTCTGGATTTCTAATTTGTTTCGCAGAAACTTTAACATCTTTCTTCATCAGAATTACTCAACCGAACTTTAAATAGAAAGCGATGTTTCTTAAGAATTATGTTTTTTTTTTTTTTTTTTTTTTTTTGAAGAAATCATTTTCGAATGTTCCTTACGAAGAATTCTAGAACAATGGGATATTTCTTAAGGATTTTGATGTTTCAATAAAATGTTATAAACGTTAAAAGACGATGTGAAGGATTTCTGTTAAAACTTGTTAACGTTTGTCAAATAAACGTCATTAACAAACTGCGAGATGGACTCCGAATGGGTGTTAGACTTAGATGGGAGTAGGAATTCTCCCAGCTAAGGACTTAGAATTCCTACTCCCACTTTACTGGAAGTAGGAATTCTAAATAGAGCTTTAAGAAACTAAGACACTTAAATCCGTGGGTCCTTGCGAGAGAAAGACCCACTTCAGCACGATATCTCACAACAGCCATGATGAGAAGAGAACGAAAGAACTCATAATATGAACTGAATCATCGCAGCGATGTCTTCATGATGACCTTCTTCAACCCAATTAGCAGCACAAATCTCATAGCAGCTGTCATACCGTGGCGTAATCCACAGGGCCTTGCGCAGTAGTAGTCCGATGTAACCCCAAGTTGCAACCACTGGGAGGGACATTCGATAGAAGAAACAAAACAAAAAAGTAAGGGGTTTCATCGTTTCAAAATAAACGTTCGTGGCTACCAGAAGTCGTTAAAGAAGAAAATGCTTGCTAGCATTCCATGGGATTTTGCTGGAAAATCCTACGGAAGAAGTAAACACGAAAAACAACAAATAAAAAACAAACAAAAAAAGAAAACCAAAAAGAAAATTTTCAATGAACACGAATCCGATTAATTGGGAGACTTTCAACGGGAACAATCCAAACATAGTAACGCTGTCTGCTAATAGGAATGAAAAAACTCTCAGCCACCACCCTAACGCCTTCTTTGTGCACTTCAATGACTCATTGTGCATTATCTGAAATTACATGTAAAAAGAAATGAAAAGAACTGCCTTTCAATTTCTTAATGCGTGCAAGTTTTCTTAATAACGACAAAATCCTCAATGAACGCGTTGGGTAAACAGCCTTGGGTATAAAAAGAAACAGCGAAGATCGCTTCGCCATTTCGTTTTATCGTGTTAACGAGAAACACTGGTTCCTTAGCTGAAAGGAAGTAACGTGATAAAAAAGGTATAATGTAATGGTGTATGATGATAACTCAATAATAATAAAAGTTGAAAAAAACAGTTCAAGTTGATTTTTACAAGAAAATCTCAGGAAAGTTTAGCTAAGATGAACAACATTTAAACCAAGAACCAATAATATTTAATTCACTTCTTTGCGGTCTGCATTTCTTTGTAATCTGAAGTGGCATCAAAAGAGAAAGAAATTATCTCGGGACAAGAACTGGCAAATTATTCCCCAGAGGAAGGATGGGATTGAAATCACTGGAGAATATCATCGCTGGAAAACAAATAAATATTCTTTTCTATTCTTGGTAAATGGCCTTAAGCCGATCTCAATTTTTAAATACACTACTGAAAGCTGAAGGAAATTAATCTTCACAGAATAATTTTTTCTATATCAAGATCCAAGTCAATTGATTCACCGATAGCAGCCCATCCACGCAGTATTTATAATATAGTGAAGCTGTGAAGTATTCATAACTAAAAATTCACACGTACACAACAGTAATTAAAATTTAATATGTAGATATTTCGCCATAAGTATCTTAACACATCATCAGTATAGTCATTACAAACAATCCTAGGAATTACATTCAAAGGAACAGTTAGTGCGCATGCTTACGTTGGAATCCCTGTATGCATACAGCAACGTGTTTTAGGAATTTTTAAAAAAATAATTAAAGTTAAATTAAAATATATCTGATGAATTTATTTTTGACAATTGAGGATAATGATTGCCCAGAAGTTTTGGACAGTGAGACAGTCATTACATTTAAGATTGGGTCTTTGACATAAGGTTTCAGCACTTTCTTTATATAAACGCTCGTTTATATAAGGATCAATGTAGCAGCTTGGTGTTTTTCCACTGGATCCTATGATTGGGGTTTTCAACTCCATGTTATGTGAGACCAGATTTGTGCGGTTTAATAAGACGGATGTGGTCTTGATATTCAGAGATGATTTTTACTTACAGTACAGATCTTCCTGCTCGTCAATAGTAAGACATCTTACAAGAATATGGAACTTCGTATACGCCAGGTAGCATCATAGGCGAGAGTTTGTCTTTTGGAGAAGATCACAAATTGTGGATCTGGCTGACTGGTTTATAGGTAGCGGTGAGTTTGCATTTCTTCATGATTTCTGACACACGTTCCGAGATGCCTTTGATATATGGTATAGGTGTCCTACGGGCTTATTCTTGTCTGGGTTGATGTGTAGGGAAATGGCTAATGATTTGATTTTTTGGGTTGTACCATTTAATAAGGCTGCGCTGCATCTTTAATAATTTTCAATTCTTGTTTTAAATATTCTTCAGAGGAAAAACATTTGTGTGCTCTCGATACCAAATATTTTATGATGACTAACGTAAACCAACTTTTTCAGGTCGTTACATTCACAATCCATTGGCTCACCATCCATCTCAAAAATATGACATCATAAAATCGTTGTAAGATTGAATACTGCTCCCACATATGGGGTGGGGCCCTTAAAAGCTCTCTCAAAATGCTCGACTCAATACAGAGGAGAGCAATTAGACTATCTATGATCCATCCCTTGCCAACTCTCTCCCCCACTTTCACACAGACGTATGGCCTCTGCAGTGAGTATATTCTTACAAATATTTCCATAGCAAATGCTCATCTGAAATAACATCGATAATTCCCCGGCTCAGTACTAAGCTCATTGGAACACGTGCAGCTGCTGCACAACCTCCCTTCACAGTACACCTAGAAACAAACAGAACCAGTTTCTTTTCCTCTTCCTTCATCCCTGCAACTGCTGCACGATGGAACAGTCTCCCACCTGCTGGGTATCCCAACGAATACAATTTAAAGTCATTCAAATCACATGCAAACAAATTCCTCCTTTCCCAACCCACTACCCACACACGGTACTAATGTACTATAGGATGACCAACCAACCTCCTGTGTATGGGCCCAAGACATAAAAAAATAAAAATAATAAAAAATAAATAAAAAATCATCTCTGTAACGTAATGCTGAAGCCTTACGTCACAGACCCAATCTGAATCGTAATGACTGTCTCATTATCCCAAAAGTCTGGGAAATCTTTATTCTCAATTGTATAAAATAAATTCATCACATATATTTTAATTTAACTTTAATCAGCTGATTTTGTTAAAACAATTCACCAAACACGCTGCTATAGACGTTCCGTTTAGAAAATTTTAACGCATAGAGGGATTTCAACGTAAGCATGGGCACTGTTCCTTTGAATGTAATTCCTAGGATTGTTTGTAATGACTGTAGTGATGATGTCTTAAGATACTTATGACGAAATATCTACATATTATTAAATTTTAATTACTGTGGTATATGTGCGAATTTTTAGTCACGAAGTATTTATTTTGAGAGGATAGTATCTGCAATACGTTTTTGACAAAATGTTTCAGGTTGGATAAATTCAAATGAAAATAATACTTTTTATAAAGCCATTAACAGTCTGGGAATTTTAAAACTGCGCGCATGATGATATAAAGAATAACGAAGTCTTGTCTGGGAGCTTTTTTCATTTTTAACTTACCTGGTGACGGTGTGTGTGTGTGTGTGTGTGTGTGTGTGTGCTGTTCTTTTCTAGGCAATTGAGAGGCAGGCACTTTTTATTGAAAACCCTTAAGTTCTGATTAAAAGACTTTTTTCATCCACAATTACAGACTTCTCTTTTGTTACCGGCCAGATTCTTTTAACTTTCGCGTGTAGCTTCGGTTGCCAATAGCAACAAAGGGGTGTCGCACAAAAGGCATCGTTAACACTCTGTTGAACGAAATATCTTTTGTGAAGGAAGTTCTAAGGTGAAAGAATCAACCTCGGATGCTAACGAATATCAGCCTTCTCTGCTGTCACCTAATTAACCTGCCGGGGATCAGAAGTGGCCGAATGGACGAGCTAAACTTGCAACTTAAGAAGATTTCCCATTCATATGCGTGTTCAGAAAAGATCAAGTTGCGATGTTGTGTGATGTCGACCTGTTCTAAGAAACTCACGAGAATACCTGTGTGTCCTTGTGTTGATTTCAACTTTCTTCTTCGACCAGGAAGTCTTCCAGGGATGACGTTATTGAACTTCGGCAATTTCACGCATCCACAACAGTGAACAAAGAAATGTGCGTGACGTACTTCTTCCATTTACGGTAACCATGACTACTGAGTGGAACAAATAACTTGATATTTGAGAAAGAAAAAGCTTTGGAATGCCTTCAATGTTTAGACGTTCCGTTCAGAAAATTTCAACGCTTAGTTAGACGAGCTCGAACTTCTCAGTAAAAAAAAAAAAAAAAAAAAAAAAAAAAAAAAAATTTGATTTGAGTATGAAAAGAAGAATTGCCGAATACACGCAGCTCGAAATGAACATGCTTGTTTCCATTGAATATTTGTGTTCTTGTTTGCTCAAATTGGCAATCCCGTCGGCGAATCAATTCTTTGCCGAGCCATAAACTTAGTTTCCAAAACTGTTAAAAGAATTTCAACGATCTGCACGCGCAAACAGAAAGTCATTCTTTTGCTATCATCTTTGTTTGTTGCACAATAAAAGCATTTGCCAAATTTTTAGTTTCATCTTACAAAGAAATGAACATTATCAGCACGAAGCATAGGAATCGTTGTCTCGTCCTTAATCTTCTAGCCGACAAAGAATTCAAACAAATGTTCCTGATCTATAAAGATCACAATATTTGCATCATAACGTTCATCTGTTTATGACTCTTGATCTCTCTTCAGTTGTCAAATATTCTCGATTTTTCTTTAGCTGCGAATTTATTAAGAAAGTTGCTTCTCTTGCTACTTGACTATCGCAAGAACTGCTAATGATTGGGGTCTTTTTCTTTTTTTTTTTTTGTGTATCAACAAAATGTTGTTGTCAGTAACAAATCTTGTCTTCACTTTTGCAATTGATAAAACACATTTTTTCTATAACACACAGAAGAGTAGAGTAGAGTCTCTGTCGATGATCATCATGTTAAACAAATGGAACATTTTATTTGAAAAATTTCGAGTTTTTATATGAGAAGCCCATTGATGTATTTTAAATATCAAAATTTCAAACCTTGAATGTGTAGAAGGAATTTTTACTAACGAGCGTCTGTTTGACAGCTGTGTAGTGTTTTGTAGGTGTTTTTGTTTATTATAATATGAATTAAAAATATGAGTAGATGTTGGAAATGAAAGAGACATGAATCATTTTAGTACAAAGGAAAGGGCTAAAAGTAAGGATGCTGTCATACCTCACTTAGAAACAGAAGTAAACGTATACATGGAAGTTTGAAAAAATCGAACAATTTTCATTCTTCTGTTAATAGGTTAAACGATATTCGAAGAATGGAATGAAGCTCTGAGTGATGGAGGAAGTTTATTTAAACTTTGTGCAGAAAAAATGGTGATATCATTTTAGAAGTGCTCCTCTCGCCCAAGGCTGCAAGGAAGAATTCTTCTTTGTATCTTCTTATTCTCATGCAAAATTAAAACGACGCTGTAACAGGAAGAGAAACTTGCTGTTAGAATCCAGCAGGTTCCTTTCTGTGAACTATCCAAAGCAGTAGCTCCTATAGAACTATTATGCTTGAATTATCGATCACAGCTCTTTCTCTCTCCACACACATCATACCGATCTGCATACTTTCTTATTATAACAAACTAATAGATCTTCTGTGTGCAAAAAACCACAGGAAATTTGATAAAGGCCAATTTATTACCAGGCGAATCCATATATGTATCATAAGAGTCAGACATAAAGGCAAACCGAGTATATACCAATTCAAGTGCGCAACTTACTAAATAAAGTAAGAATATTATAAGTTCTATTTCTGGAAAAATTCCAGAAAAAAATTGTTTCTATTTTCACCCCTCCTCCCAAGGTATTGTCTGCCCACGGTGAATAATAATATATATAAAAAAAACCGGTGTTTTTCAAAAACATTCACATATCCATTGCTTCACCAGTAATTTTTCCCACATTGCTCTACTCCCACCTTTTCCAAAACCCTCTTCCTTTCAATCATACTCCCGTCAAACAGCAGATGAATGGATATCGCCACACACCGGGATGCCGCTGAATAAGAAGACAGCCAGCAAAAACCTAAAGGTATGCCCGAATTTTCTCTCTTATATTCTTCAGATATTTATCTATGTAAAACTTCAGTAAAGCCCTAGAACTGAATGAAAAGCCAATGACATTATAAAAAGGGGCACTCCTAAACAAAAGTAGGCTAAATAGCCATAAAATTAATAATTAATAAGAATATTAATTATTAAGTAGAAATACAATGACACCGCTGCCATCTGGTACACATAAGCATAACTTATGGTTGTCATGGGAACCCGAGCAGAAAATGTTCCTCAAATCATGTCCCTGTATCAAACAAAAATTCTTGTGTGTGTGTGTGTGTGTGTGTGTGTGTGTAGGTCGATGAGAGGGTGGGATGTGGTCTGAAAGGTTCTCGGCCTCAACCATAAATGGCACCACTATCGGCAAGATTTCTTTTCTAAGTTGGTACATCTTTCATAAGCATCCGTGTGAAATTGCAAGTCATTCTATCAAGTAGTTTGTTTTTTACATCTGTCGGAAGCAAAAGTGTTGTCTGTATCCCTTGAAATGGATATAATTGAGGATCGTGCGGTTATAAAATTCTTTGTAAAAGAAGGTTTAACTCCAAAAGAAATTCATTCGAAGTCCATAAAAGTTTACGGGCACTCTTCTCCTTCATTTTCGACAATTACCAAACGGGCTGCCGAGTTTAATCGTGGCCGTACCAATCTTGAAGATGATCCAAGTCCAAAAAGTGTAACAACACCAGAAATCATTGACCACTGCACGAAATGGTATTGGATGACCGACGAGCCAAATTGCGTGAGATGGATGAGACTACAGGCATTTCAAAAGAACGTGTAGGAAACATTTTGCGTAAAGAATTGCAAATGAAAAAGCTTTGAGCAAGATGGGTGCCACGCTTGCTCATAGCAGATCAAAAACGCACGCGCATGAAAATTTCTGAACAGTGCTTGGAGCATTTGAACAAGAATAAAGCTGATTATTTTCTGCATCGATTTATTACTATGGATTAGACTTGGATTCACCATTACACACCAGAATCCAAACAGCAGTCAAAACAGTGGACAGAAGCCGGTTGTTCAGATCTAAAGAAGACAAAGTCGGCTCCATAAGCAGGAAAGATCATGGCATCAGTGTTTTCAGATGTTAAAGGCATTTTGTTTATTAATTATCTTTAAAAGGGTAAAACAATAACCGGGGAATATTATTCCAATCTTTTAACCAGACTAGAGGAAAACATTCGTGAGAAAAGACCCGGTTTGCAGAAGAAGAAAACATTTAATCAGGACAATGCACCTGCCCACAAGAGTGTTTCGGCAATGGGAAAATTAAGGGATCCGCACTATGAATTGTTGGAACATCCACCCTATTCCCCAGATTTGGCTCGCTATGACTTCTATCTACTCCCAAAAATCAAACCCTTCCTCGATGGTCAGCGGTTTTCTTCGAATCAAGAGGTGATTGCAGCTGTAGAGGGGTATTTTGTAGATCGTACCGAGAACTACAACAGGGATGGGATAATGGTGCTGGAGCATCGCTGGAATAAATGTATTAATCTTAAGGAGATTATGTTGATAAACGAAAATAAGTTTGAAATTATAAATCCGTTTTTTTTCAATGTTAGGCCGAGAACTTTTCAGAACATCTTTGTAGATTCTCCCGAAGCATCGGAGTTCGTTGTTTGATACAATATGCAGATAGCGTATTCCAGATAAACCCTGTATACCCCTAGAAGCTGAACTTCTTTGTATTTAAGGAGCTTACACAAGGAAACAGGGAACTTAAAAATTATCTTCGTATTGTAAAAAAATGGGAAAGGAACTGGTACTGCAAACATATGAAAGAAATGTTTTTTTTTAAAGAAAGGTTGTACAATTTTTTTGCTTTAGAGGAAAAACAGGTGCGAGTTAAGAAGTTTATATTTTATGGCCATTAAGCCATAAAATGTATATATATATATATATATATATATATATATATATATATATATAAGCCAGTCTCGTACGGAGCTAGGTTTTGTACTCAAGGAACGCCAAGTTTTGCGTCCCTCGAAACGGAGAAACAGGCCTATGAATACACACATATATAAGACATAAACTATTGGATAAGGAAGGCAAAAGGAAACGAAATTGTTCTTTGATAATCACTAGTAAAGTGTCATTGCTGTCCCATCAACCACTACGTCGAAGGGAAAGTGCGCACAAACACACTATACTCGTACGTGTACCTCATATGCCTTCGGTAAGAAAGAAGACTTTCAATTTCTGTTTCAGCAAATGAGAGGAATAAGTTCCTGAAACACAATCAAAAATACTCATCCTCAAACAAGCGATTTTTGCAGAACATCTACTCGCAGAACACACTAATTTAAAGCATAACACATGGGCCTTATAACCTTACTCTTCTACCATAACTGCTTTCGGTGTCCAGCTTACATTATCAGCAAAAGGGTGTTTTAAAATATATATTTCAACCTGAGCTACTAATAAGAATATGAAATAAAGGAGGAACATGAGATTTGGGACATTCCAATCGTAACAACTTTGCTCTGAGAGATCCTTCTCTGAGTACTACTTCTTTTCGTCTACTAGTGGTCACTTTTTTCTTAATTATCTCACTACACCCTCTATCCAAAAAGAAACGTAACTTTCCTAAAATAGAAGAAACTAATGGCGCCACCTGTTGTATGTTTTTGTTGTCGAAAGCGGCAACCTTTATTACTATTGTGTCAACTGTTCATGACATTTGTTTCATTAGAAGCCGAGTTATAGTGGCAAGAGTGAGAGTGTGTTTTGACGAACGGTCTGAAAACGAGTTTCAAACAAAGAGCTGCGATTGACGTTTGTGTTAAACTTGGTAAAAGGTTTACCAAAACGCATCAAATGGTTCAAAAAGCATACTGTGATGAATGCTTATCCCGTACTCAAGTTTACGAGTGGTTTAAGCGATTTCAAAGTGGTCATGAGACGCTTCAGGACGACGAAAAGCCGGTTCGTCCAAAAACTGGACTGAGCGAAGTTAACATCCGAAAGGTGCTTGATTTCATCGAAGAAAACCTGAAATCGTCTGTGAGATTGATTGAAGATGAACTGGGGATTTCACAATCAACTGTGCACAGCATTTGGACCGAGAGTTTGGGCTTTCGTAAATTGAATTCGCGATTTGTTCCCCACAAGTTGGCCGACAACCAAAAAATGTATCGAATTGAACACTGCAAGGACCGCATTAAAACCGCTCGTAAGGACTCAAACTTCCTTGAAACAATCGTTACTGGTTGATGAAATGTGTCGTTTTGAGTATGAGCCCGAAACAAAGCGCCAAAGTGCTGAGTGGAGTCCACCAGAAGAGGAGCATCCGAAAAAACGTCGCTTTGAGAAGTTAAAAGTAGAGACAATGCTGATTTATTTCTACGATTCCAAAGGAATTATCCACAAAGAATTTGTTCCGCCTGGCCAAACGGTCAATAGTGAGTTTTATCTAGAAGTTTTGAAGCGATTGATAGCGAGAATTCGTCGCGTACGGCATGAATATCGTGATGACCGACCGTTCGTTAAAACACACTGTCACTCTTGGCACTGTAACTCGGCTTCTAATGAAAAAAATGTCATAAACAGTTGACACAACACTAAGAAAGGTTGCGGCTTTCGACAACAAAAAGATACGCCAAGTGGCCCCACTAGTTTCTTCTGTCTTCGAAAAGTTCGGTTTCTTTTTGGACAGATGGTGTAGATAATCAATATCCAAATGTTGCATTTTGTTCAGCTAATATAGATGAGGAGTAGCGTAAAAACTCTTATTGAAGCGGTCATCTCTTGTAATCCTCTTTAAAAAATGAGTAGATTTCTCCTGATGGATCTTTTTTTTCCAGTTTAATCTAGTTTCTCGGAAATGATATCTGAATGCGATACTTTTCCATTTCCTCCCTCTCTCTCTCTCTCTCTACTTTTAGGCATGTTACTTCATTTCGTTTTATATTGGGGTGAGCAGAAAGAATATTTAGATGTATTGAAAAGCAAGTTGTATTTGGATAAGAGTGCTATCAGGAAGAAGAAGAAGAATTAAGAGATGGAATGGGAAGATAATCAAGAAACATATTTCTCGCGTTTTTGCTAAAGTTTTCATTCATCGCCCAAACGTTGTCACCAATGCATTCGTCCTCCATCTGTCTCGACTAAACCGTCTTCGAATTCCGTTTTTTCTCTTATCTTTTCTATTTTGTTCGCTGTGAATTCCAGTCTCAAACTCTTAGAGACAGCCCTTGTGGTTCATCCTCTGATTTCACCATATTACTGAAGTGTTCTTTCGGTTTCTCAAACTCTGGATTCATTTTTCATAAGGAAAATAAATCTATAGTTGGAGATAGTATAAGTCGAAACTGGTTGCTTGTCTCACATTTTAAAAAATTATTTTTATTTTGTTGTGGAGTAAAGAGCGGATGAAAGCGAGAGGGTTCTTTCAATTGACTGCTACGAAGTCTTTGGAATGTAAAGTGTCTGTTTGTATACCGACTGCCTTCGGGTTTCAATATCGCCTTTCTCGCGGAAAGACTCAGTGATTCCTACCCCGCGCCCTTCAGATGAGACCGACATCACCTTCAACTGAAAACAAACAAAAAAAAAACTTATAAAAGATTCTTCTCATCCTAGATGATTCGAACCACGTGTTATTTCCAGTCAAATGTCATTAACGACTGAGCAATGACGATTCTCATACAAGAAAAATGAAACACTTCGTTTGTCAAAAACAAAACGGGTGTCTAACTTTCTCACTGTCCTGCTTAATGAAGGTCTGAAGTGAACTGATAAAGTTCCATGTTTTTTTCTAAAACTGGGTTGCTGATTATTTTTATTTCGTCGTTATTCCGCTCATGTACTCAATGGAAGAAAGGCTTTATCTTTTCTATGGCATACCCTTCTGAAAATGTATCTCATCTTCCTTTTACCCTCTTTTACTTTGCGGTGTCGAGGGTTTTGTTAATCATCAGACCTCAAACCGTTCACAGGATTAAGTTGGTCAGCCCTACCCCCCGGTGTATCCCATGTCCTGTAGTGTTGAGTTCTCAAGGCCGGTTTGCCTGCTTTGCGGGATGAAAAATTCCAGGATAAACTGGGGTAAAAACCATGCTCTCCACGCCCAAGACCGGCAAACTTGGCTATGGAAGATCCTTCAGCCCCCCCTCACATCTTCGACGGGAATCGAACCTAGGACACTCTCTTTTCCCAGACATATGGTTGCGAAGCGCACAGCCACTAGGCTGGGCTAGTGGACCTGAAAATATATAAAAAATGAATTGTGATTTTCTCTTTCTAGCATTTCTTTTTTCCCTGACTCGTGAAACTTTATTTTCAACCTCTAATTTATCAAACTGAGAAATGTACGAAGATACACGAGATGATCAGTTTGATAATATCACAAAAACAATCTCACAATGGATTTTTTTTAAATCTGCTGCTTGGCGATTTGAATAATATCAGTGATTTTTGTCACGTATCCAATGTCGGAATGTTTTCCTTCACTGCTCTTTTAATTTCTAAACGAATGTTTTCAATTGCTCGTTGATATACTCCAAGTGTTTGCTGTTTTTTCATTTCCACGGGATCTCAAACTGCTGATCAAAAAAAGGAACACAGTTCACAATGCATCGGACTGACAGCCTCCTTAATTGCTATAGCCGTATTTTCAAAGAAATATTTTTTGTTATTGTTGTTGGACTAAATTTACGCGCTTTAGGCCAGTGTGAACAATATAATAGAATCCCACAGCATCCTTTCAAGAGAAATGGGCAAATCGCATCATCCGCTGGTCCCGTCTCGTGTAATTATTCCATGTTCTGGTTAGTCTACACCGTGTTGTATTTATAGGTTTTAGGATTGTTGAAGGTTTTATTTCTCCTTCAGCAAAAACATTCATCTTGTATAAATTAAGTGGATATTAAATCACACATTATTTCAAAGCCGAATACAGAAACTATAAAAGTTTCGTGCGTAAATTAACCAGAGAGCTTGCGGGAATGTACCGCCGCCATACTACGATCGTGAAGAGTACGGGTATTCTGTGAACCTCGAAATGAGCCTCCCGGGGAAGGGTTCTGATAAACAGGTTCTAGAACCACGTGATTTGTGACAGATTGTTCCGTCCTGTTGGAATGCCTGTGCACGAAATGAAATGTTTTTTTGAGCGACACATCCTATGCAAGTCCTCAGTGAACGGAACCAACACATTCTTGATGTAGGGTTCGCTATTCAAGGTCACAGTTCAACCACCTTCTTCAATGAAGTAGGACCAATTTATGCCATGGCCGGAAACTGCACAACATGCTGTGAACAGGTTTCTTTTGGACAAATTCGGTCTCGAAAAACGAAGAAACCTGTAGGTTCGTCTGTTTACATGACCGCTCAGATTGAAATGCCCTTCTCTGAGAACTCGACATTATGGAGGAAGGACGGATCTTCGTAGACATTGGTGAACACGCGCGCACAGTTTTTCCCCCGTCCAACTTTTAAACACCGACCAACCTGAATGACCTGCGAAAATGCATCTAGCTCTTTAAGGATTCTCTGTAGTGACCGCATCGGAATCCATTTGAAGTTGGATGTTGGCGTTGACTGCGTTTCGGAGACTATAACACTTGTTCGAGCACACGTCCGTGATTCTCGTTTGTGTTAACAGTTCGGTGTCTCCCCGAATGCCCTTTGGATTGCGGCAGAACACTGCGGGGACGTCCGAGCCTCCCGATTAAGGCAATGATGACACTACTGCTTGGAGCACGCTTACGGAAACAACGATCAAACTGCTCGCAAACATGTCGTAGGTTGGAGCTTTTGCTCTACGAACTCCGTATAAACGAAGATAATCCTCAACAATAAACGTCTTTTCTTCCAACGTCAACACCATTGCTACAACAAAATGCAATGGCAATAACTCTACATGTGCTTTTCTATTAATGTGCATGCAGTCGAACAGTACATCTCATAGCTTGTGTACTAAAGGGGATGTCGAAGTTCAGTATTTTTTTTTTCTTGCGCCATACCGTATATACGAGGACATGATATATTCAACCATACGTGTGGTGGAAACGGAAGGATGATTGAATAAGAAGTCAAGAAACATGACAGCGTGTGAAGCGTATTTTTTATGCTGGGATAGCACGACTAAATGAGAGAAAGACTGGCTGAGAGTATGAAAGTTTGCTCCTTAGTATTAGGTTCAGAGATCGTTTACAAATGAACTCCTTTCATAACCAAACATTGTTTCTCAACAACTACTTTGATTTGATTTGATTTGTCAGAATTACGTCAAAAAATTCAATAAATCTTGATAGAAAAATAACTTCAAAAGAACGATTTGATTGTTATAAGGGACTATTTCCACAGAACCATTTTGCATTGTACAATGTACTGATAATTCTTATACCATTTTGCCTATTTATACCAGTTTTTGTGTGGTATTTCTACTATACTCAGAATTAGTCCGAACAGAGAAAATTCCTCAACTGTTGCAAATCAGAATATTTATCATTTGCCCTCATAGAAATCCTCTGACATTTTCCAGACCTTTCAAAGAGACTCTCGCGTCCCTGTGACTAATGAAGCTATTCACAAAAGAAAAAGTTTCAGTACGTGTGCAGTCGGAGTTTACAATACTTCGGACACTGGAATTTCTCATGAAAACATAGCGAAAAAACTGCAGCACGTGCCTTTTCCGTCGGTTGGCAAAGGCATTCAGAGCGTAGTGTCAAAAAGAGAGAGAGAGAGAGAGAGAGAGAGAGAGAGTGTCGAGGGGCGGGGGAGAGATTGCTTTACTGCCACTGGAGAAGATGGAGCGATATCTTTTTACTGAAAACAGATATAAAAATTCATGTTGGTTGTTGACTACTGAGTGTTCTGTCCGCTCCGTCTCCTCTTTATATGGAGATGATAATGATGAGGGTGTGCTTAAAGCGAGGCTCCAGCACATCCTCATCTGAGCTAAACATTTCTAACAAAGCAGGGAATTTTTGTTGGAATTGCACTTGTCGGACTTTGTTGGTTTCCATTTCAGCTCAAGACAACGAGAAAGAAATAATTAGTTGTTTTTTTAAGTAAACTCTTTGACGTGTGGAAAATTCACCATCCTGCAATGATTAGCTGAAAGATGGAGTTTTTACTTTAGCCACGAGTCACAGAAAAAAACGCAATAACTTACATTAATAAATACTTGAGATACAACTTGTTTTTGCAGAATTGTAGAGTTTAAAACTTCGAGTTAACTGAAATTGATAAAAATTAACATGAAAAACGAAAAAACGTGCAATAAAATTCCAAAAAAGGTTAAATTAAATGAAGTTTATTAGCAGCGCATCTTGCGTAAAAGGATTCTAACGAGGATACGAATTCCTGTAGTTTGTTGCCATATCCTCAAGCAACCAACAAGCATGGACTCAAATCATCACGAGGTAATGGTTGTGTGTTATGCAAAGCATTTCGCTTCGCACATTTTCTTCTCCATCCCAGCCATCCCTTTATTTATCAATCTACTGAAATAAAACGGGCAAATGTATTTACTGCATCACGTCATTGATGATTCTATTGGCTCTGATAAATTTATTCCAAGATCTACGTGTTGTCACTATTTATGCGCTCACTCGGGTTGATTAAAGATGCATGACTAGGGATTGATTTTTGTTGAAGATCTGTAGAGAATGAATTAGTAGAATATCAGCTGTCCGATGTATAGCGGAAAACGGAAAAATCGATCCGATATTACAAATCAGAAGTAATACATCATTAAAAAAACTGGAGAGAAATGAATGGAAAAACAGTGGCTATTTTTAGAAATCGAAGACGTTCTTTGTGCCTGTTAAAGAGTGGCTAATTCAGAAGAATCAAATCCATGTAATAGTTTGTTTCTTTTCGGGACACAGACAAAGAGTTTTAAAAAATCTTCAATAGAAAGCTGATGTATGAAATGGAATAATTATGTTTACTACATATATTAGAGAACGCTTCTCAGATTATATGTAAAGAAATTAATATCTTTATACTCTCTAAGATGCAATATCCAATTTCTTCGTCATGGTTTAAGTTTCATCTTATTGTTCATAGTTCTGCACATTACTTTAAAACTCCGAAGTGTATTTAGGCAGACAAAATTTGCCAAAATTTATTTGGACATACTCGCAGTTGAGTTGGTGAGTTACAAACTCCCCCGAGTGTCTCGACATGCGCATTCAAAATAATTTCCATTTGCTGCAGAAAAACGAAATAAAGCCTTCCATGTGAAAGGATGTGCGTATCAGTAAATTATGGAATCTTCTTCTTATTCTTATTATAAATATGTACAATTCAAACCACGCACATTTCTAATCATCACTAATATTCTTCATCATCATCATCATCATACCTATCAAGGATTTAGGCCTAGTATGGCCTGTTCCGGCCTTAGAAGTCATCGTTGAATCGTTTAAGAGGACGTCCTGGTTTTCTTTTTCCTAGTGGCTTGTACTTTAAGGCTTGTTTTGGTAATCTTTCTGTTTTCATTCTTTGAACGTGTCCAATACTATTCCTAAATTTTATAATTCTAATATTCCAATATTCTAAATAATAGTAATATTCTTAAATTTTATAATTAAAAATATTACACTTTTTATAATTATTAAATTTTTCTGGAAGGTGAAATTTGCTGAATAAAGTTTTGTTTTGTTTATTATTGGTTAAGAAAATTAACGTTGATTCCAAATGATCAAATATTTGGAATCCACGCTTGCGCAATATTTCATCGGATATTTTGAATTTACATTTTATGCTGAACAGCCTACACGAGGAAAAAAAATTGTTTCGTTTCATAAATTCAGTATCAGATTTGAGCAACTCCAGCAGATCAAAAGGAAAGATATAACAGATCATCAGATGTCCGCCTAAGCTAAGCAGAGAGCCCTTAATCTTAAAAAGTAATTATTGTTTGGTGGTCCTGTCTCCATTGAGAAGGTTTAGGCAATTGCAAAGTTTTCAAGGTCTGGTGATCTCACGTGATGGATGGCAAATGATGCTGCGAGGCATGAACACGATACTTTTCTTTTGCAAATCTGGGGTCTAGATGTATCAACTTATCGCAACGCGTCGCATGATGTTAAAAATTGCTTCGTACTACCCACGACACGTTCACTTTTCCGTCAGTGGCTCGCTCTTCTGCTTCCAAACAGTAAATCCCACTTACGGTTAATCCCATCTGGGAGGGCAGTGAGTGACCCTTCAGAGGCGTTTGTCGCCCAAAGAATCGGACAAGGAAAAACTTTGACATCCGCGAGTTGACAGCAGTTTAAATGCGCATGATACGCTTATATCGGATGAGGATTTTTCTTTCCCTAAGCTTCCGAAACATCTAAGCGGGAGGGGGGGGGGGACAAACATTGAAAACCAATCCCAAAATGAAGTTCTAAAAGAGACATTTTTTTAGAAAGACTGCAGAGTTAAATCGCTGTGTGAGAAAACTCACGGTTGGATGTGACGTGCAATGAAATTTTTCGTCCTGAGATAGATAAGGAAAGTCACTCTGGACGAAAAGTAGGTCAACACATAGCTGAGGAGGAACAGTTTAAACTGCTTCTTTTTTTTAGTAACGTAAAGATTTTTTCATAAGATTGCTATCTGAATGCGACAGAGTGAAATCTTTAATGAAAAAAAAACACTTTATTATTATTATTATTAAGAAAGACCTCCAGGGAGTCACAGACTCATAGAGGGAGGCCACATACTACAGACACCAACTATCATAATTATTCTTGAATTTATTCACACCGCTTGCACTCATAACATCAACGGCAATCCATTCCAATCACGCACCACCCTCTGAGAGAAAAATCTATTCCTCACCCTCTTCTTGGCGGCCTTCATTCTCAGCTTCCAAGGATGCCCTCTTGTCCTTTCCCCACCCTCAATTAATTGAAAAATCCCATCAATTGAAATCCTGTATGACCCCTTCAGAAGTTTGTAAGTCTCAATCATATGACCCGTCTTTCTCCTGTTTGCTACTGTCTGCAGTCTACAATTTCTCATTCTGTATTCGTAATCAGTATTCCACAATCCTGATATAATTTTTAACAGTCTCCTTTGTACTCTCTCCAATATATATGAGAATCACAACGGAAATTGCGCACAATAGCCAAGTGAAGTCTTAGCAAGGACTTTTAAAGAGGAAAAATGACATCCTTATCTTTACATGTGAACGTTCGTTTCAACATTGCAATTATCTTTTCAGTTGTATTTGCAATTTTTTCCACGTGGCCCCTGACTTCAACTTCCTATCTATTAACACTCGGAGATCCCTAGCCTCATCAGTTTCTTCTGGCCTAATCCCACCAATATAATACGACATTGGATAGGTAATCATGCCGAAGTGAATGACTTTACATTTACTGACATTGAATTGACACCCATTTTCCCATGCCCACAATTCCAGCTTATTCAAATCATTATGCAAGGAGTGCATATCAGCAATATTCCTGATTACCATACAAATCTTTACATCATTTTATATTTTATACTAACATTTTATACTTTACATCATTTTATACTACCGTATTCTTACAATTCACACACACACAACCACACACACACACACACACGCACGCACGCACGCGCGCTCACTGTAAATGACAGACTTTGCCTTTGTGACCGACATCTCGTTGCATATGAATGATCTAAATACGCGGCTACAATGTATATTTAGTGGGTGTGTGTATCTTTGTGTGAATTTTAAGAATACGGTAGTATAAAATGATGTAAAGTATAAAATGGTAGTATAAAATAAAAAATGATGCAAAGATATGTATGGTAATCAGGAATGCTGCTGATATGCAGTCTTTGTAGAATGATTACATTCCGCAATCGGATTCCCTTTGGTTTGCATGAACTGCTGTATTTCGCTGCTTAAGTCAAAGACTCTTTTAAGAACCTTCCCTCTGCACATCACTATAATAAACCACATCGCCGTGATCCGCTCCGCACTTTTTGACTTCGGTCAAAAACTCGTGGAATAGACGATGATTCAATCCTCTTGCTCTATTAATGTTGACGACACTCACGATAACTTTCATGACATTCACAAATGAAATAGATTTCGCTCAGAAATTCTCCTGGTGGATTAAATAGTGGCAACGGACGAAATCTTTTCCTTCTAGTTCCGGTTCTTTCTGTAGTAGAAGCTCAACAAACCCTTCGTTCTTTCCCACCATAGCAGGGGCACCATCAGTTACCACACCTCCAAGATTGGTTAAGCTGAGGTCGAAGCACTGGAGAGTTTTCTCGGCGGCTTCAAGGATATCAGTGTCTTTCGTCGTTCTCTTCAAAGGTACGAGCGCTAGCAGTTCTTCTGTCGCATTAAATTGTTGATCAATGCCACGCACAAAGATAGCCCGTTGTGCTGTATCCTTCACATCTGTGCTCTCATCTAAAGCAAGTGAATATTACGTAAATTCGGACGACCGTTTTTTTAAAGTTCCTTCAATGGCATTGGCAAGTTCTTCGACACATCGTGCTACAGTTGCCCCAGACAAACTCGTTTTTTTAAACGCTTCCTTATTATTTGAGCATAGAATATCCCCAGCAGCGACGAGACACGCTTTCACAAACTCGCCGTCCAAGAAGGCTTTTGACTTTTTAGCAATTTTTTCAGCTATTACGTAACTTACTTTGACGCACGCTTCGCTCTCTTCCCTCTACCTTTTAAACGTACTCTGCTGACATTTTAAATCAATTTGGAGACGGTTCACTTTGCCCACATGAAGCCGCCCTTGAAGGCGATCGAAATTGGATGCATGCTTTGTCTCATAGTGTCGTTTTATATTGTATTCTTTTGATACAGACACACGACAAATTAAACACACTGGTTTATTGGCGATCGGCACAAAAAAGTACAAATTGGTCCACTTTTCATTAAAAACCCGACAATCCCGAATCACTTGATTTACGCTTTTTACTCGTAGACGCCATAGTGATGGAAGGTGAACCCAAAACATGATCCAAAATGGCCGTGTAACGGTCTGGCTATATAAAACATAAAACCTGCTTGCGCTTATTCACGAATATTATACTCTTCACCACTGACTGTGGATGAGATCCTCTTGTATTTATATGAAAATAATGAAGTATTGAGAACCTTCGAGATGTATCTGGAAGGCACTAGACAGCGCACTCGAACAAACTACTGCTTCGGCCATCTGCGACGTTAATACTAGTACTTAAGTACCGCTTGGCGCTGGTAGATGGCTGAAGAAGTCTATTTAATTTTTATTTTTATAGGATTTTATGTAAAGTATTAAATGCACAGCGTTCCTTATGAATCTGGAAAGCATCTTACAATTCTAAATACCGCAGTATAACTTGGTCGCCCGCGGGCTTCATTGAAATTATTTTTTATTTAATCGCATTGTAATGTTAAGTAGTTATTTTTTCAAAATGGATGGCGGGCCATGCGTTGAAGACCACTGCCTTAAAGTATACTAATTTTTGTTTCAATCAAACGTAAGTAGAGTGAATATTTTACATTTGTTTTTCCTCCACGGGCAAAGCTTTGTGGAAATCCTTTATTGCAATAACAAAAGACTTGTGCGTGAGGCTCATGTCGCCACAAAAATATTAATCGATTAATAAAATGGATTTGGTCACAGTCATTTATTACAGAGCAAGGGAATCCTTAAAATGAGACCTGGCTGTTTGACTACAGTGCAGTTTATTAAAATATATCGCAAACATATTTTTGAAATGAAAAGACATCAGAAGAAATAAATTATAAAATTTCAAAGTAGAATTGCATGGTATCTGTCTTACCAACACGGCTATCGCTTAACTTTATTATTTTGTAATGGCGTTCACATTTCACCTTCAATTTACATTAAAAAGGAATTATCGTCTGCTAAACACTTAGAAGAATGTTGCACATTACATTTTCCAAAAGCGCCCTCTTTGTTTGTTATGTAATTATATCGATATCAATTATTTAATATGTAATAATAGTAGTTTAGAATGTGCGAGAATTTTTACTTCTTTCTGATATTAATCTCGTGTATGTACAGATAAAAAACAACTATTCACTGTTGGTGTAACTGGCGAGTGTCAGGTAAAAACGCTGGAATATTCCATTTAGCTCTTGTTTCTTTCAGTGTTGAATTTTATGCAGTATCCTGTTAATGTTTTTGGTAACCTGTTGAAACAGAAATTGAATATGCTTGAAATAAGGCTATATTCAAGAAACAGGTTGGAGTTGCATTTTCTTGTGTATGTGGAAGGAAATTTGTTGCTGATATTTTCCTTTAGAGAAATTTAATCAGTTATAAACCCTTGATTGATGAAGGATATTGGTCTTCCTTTTTTCTTTAACAAGGCTGTCAACTCTCTGTTATCTCTGTATCAATCTCTGGCTAAAATATGTCAACTTCTGCCTTTACACATATTTTGTATTTAATACCAGAAAAAACAAAATTTTAAAGTTATTAATGTCTTTATGTGAGAGAATAAAAGATTCAGTATTGTTCACTTTGTGTGTGTACTGCTTGTGAGGTAGTTAACGGACACCCTATGGGTAAACTGCGAAAAGGGAAGTGACGGAGTTTGAAAAATGCATTGTGATAAGATGTCAAGTTGAAGGCCTGTCTGTTTGGCAAATTGTTGACAAATTGAGCCATCCCAGGTCAACATTCAATGATACCATATTGAGATGGAAGAGCAGGGAGATATCTGCAAGTGCTACCAGCACTGAAAGTAACTGAAGGGTGCTACTAAGGATAATACGTAAAACCACCATTCGTCGGCCTGCCCATTGAATAGCGAATTCCAGGCATTGACTAGAACACGAATCTGTATAAAAACATTCAGAATCGCGGCTCACATTATGAGTTTCCATGGTAGGAACGCAATATGCAAGCCCCCCCCCGCATCACCCAAACCAACATGCAGTGCCGTCTTCAATGGTGCAAAGATCACGTACAGTTGCACCTGGAAGCTTACAAAATTGTGTTATGGGGCGACGAATTACGCTGCACATTTACCCTCAGATGAGGGGTGTGACGGATGTCCGGTGAACTATAGTGAGTAACCCAAAGTATGAAATTTGAATGTGGCGGTGTGATGGTATGTTCCTGTTTTTACTGCTTTGTTATCGGACCTCTGTTTGTGATACCATGAACATTGAACTCAGAGAGGTATCTGAACGTTCAGGACAATGCAATGCTTTCTACTTTGTACCACTCTACGGTACTGACCATTGTCTCTTTCAGCATGCACAGTGTCATAAGGCTTCTGCTGTAACTGCGTGGTTTATGGACATGAATGTGAACTGGCCTCCATAGAGCCCTCATCCTAAGCCTACTGAACACCTCTGAGATGAACTGGATCACTGGGTGAGGTCAAATTACGTCCACTCTGCTACAGTACAAGACATTATAATATACTTACAGGAAGAATGGTCCAAAATTGATCGCAATCGTATGCTTGTGGAAAGTATGCCCCGCAAGATTGACGCAGCGAAAGGAGATCTTACATCTTATTGAGGCGGGTGCCATGCTGTTCGTTCTTCACATCATGCTGTCCGTTCACTTCTTTGCAGGTAATGCGTGTGTGTGTGTGTGTGTGTGTGTGTGCGTGTCATTTTAAAAATTCATTGTGATTATATTTCCTCTTCTTTCAACATGCTTTTATTGCTTTCTATAACCGAATACCACTTAGATTTCTTATTTTCTCAATCTTTGCCCATTCAGACGATTCCGAAGAGCACTGGAAGAGTCTTTCTAATCATAATTTCAAATTTGTTCGATGCGGTCGCCAGAAGAGACTATAAAAGTTTTCACTGTAATCCTCTTTTGTTGGCGATGAAACAAGATTAGGCGCTAATCAGACGAATCCAATTCTTCAAGCAAAAATCACTAAGTGAGTGAAATCGGCCACTAAGGAGAATATAAGAGCAGCATTCACTTCTTCTGAATCCCCATCACGGGTGATTTTATGATTTTCAAATGATTGATTATTAGGGTTGATGCGGAACTTGAATAGCGATTCTAACAAGCTGTAAGCAGTTCTCAATTATTGTCACATCCGCTGCGAGAACGGGCTCTTTTCACTGGACACTTTGAAACGGGGGAAAGCAGGAAAATACGAACATCCACGCTGCATGTAAGAGCAATCTCGTGCAGTTGGGGCTCTTGTCGTGTCCCGATGAACACGAGACCAATGCAATTTTGCTGCGACTTGACAGCAGGCTTTATTAGGCCGCCTGCATGTCAGCAACCCCGCGATTTGTGAAAATATTACGGGATCGTAAGATGTAGCGACTTGTGACAAGCAGACGTCTTGCTAATAATAACCCCGCACGAGTCATTATGTTCACAGCTGCTTCCTTATTGGCACCCTAAGCTGCGAAAGGGATTAAGGAATTGAAGGACACGACATTTCATCGACGTCGGATTGGGGAGGGAAAATTGCACCCCCAGGCACAAAAAACAGGAACGAGATCTTTCCAGATTTACGCAAACGCGGAGAGCTACTCTGGTCGCCGTGCAGATATTTGAAACCAAATCTGACGGAACAGTTGGTTAATCCTTCTTCCCCTAAGTGTTGTCTATTGCGTGTGTTCTTTCAGCCGGTTTGCCTATTTTGAGGGAGAAAAAACCCAAGTTTCCTTCAGGAAAAATCCCCACCTCCGTATGAGACCGGTTAACTCACCATTTCATCGAAAACACCTGATAAAGGTTCCTAGCGTCATCGATAGAATTCGAATCCCGCTTTTTCTAAAAAAATGATCTGCAGATGCTCAAAAATGAGATACCATTAAAAAACGAAAGCTGCCATACATTCTACTTTAGTATCTATGCATGTGTTGTGTAGTGTATGTCTTTAATATAAAACTACTGAAATGTTGATTAATTCAATTTTTATATTTTCTTGCCACACCATTCGTTAGCCACATCTTCAGTTGTTCATCTCACTAAATATTAAGCGCAGGGGGAAAAAAGACTTAATTATTAACCAATTTATTAAAAACGTGCTAAAATAGTTCGGTCATTGTTTATTTCACACATATGTATAAGTGTCAATAGCTAATTGACACTTATACATGCTTATGTTGCTTCTGTCTACAATAACCGCAGTTAACCGGAAGTAGAAATGTTAAACTCAACAGCCTCTTGTGGCTGTTCTTTTAAGTTATCATGAAACGGTGCATAACAGACCGTCTTTATTTCGATTGTTGGAAAACGCCCATAAATGTAATACATTTTAGCAATATTTTTATAAACTTAAATTAACCACAAAAGATTAGCCAAATGTCGGCATTATTTTTATACATAAAAATTAAACAAATATTATGTCAACAAGTAAATAATTTCAATTAAGGCAATTTTGTTTTTCATTTTTCCCTTGACTTTTAATTAAGCATTTTAGGCTACCAACAGTTGTTCGTGTATAAATTGGAGGTAACTTTTTGATAACCTTTAAAATTCCAAATTTCGTGTATAAAGTTCACACGCAAGCCATGATGGTACAAAATTACTTTTAGGAACATAATTTAGGAATATTTCTACACTAAAACTACAATCGTAAAGAATTATTGCTTTAAAAGATTTAATTCTTCTTGAAAGACCGAGACTTGCAGTTGATTAAAATTAGACATTTTATTTACAGGAGAAACTCTTACGACCTTACCTGCTATCTTACCGCGAACTGCTCCGGAGGAACATCCAGGAGGTGGTCCGACAGCTCACCACGACCGATCCCGCTTACTTTCTCTCAGTTTTGGACCTCCTGCAAGCCCCCACCTGCTCCGTGCTCGACTTCAAGAAGGTGGATATGATGTTCAAAGTGAGTGTTTAGCAAATCTTGACCTTCCAATATTTTCATCCCACCCCGGTTATGATCGACGCGTGGGAAGTGGAGCAGCGTTCCTTTTATCGAGCCGCTAAGCCTCTCTGTGTTCGCAGGAATCATCAGTCACGTTTGTATTGTTGTTCTTATCGTCTTCCGCTAGATGGCGATGCCTACCCCCCTCCAGTTTCAGGAGTCTCAATGCGTCGCGGTGAAATGAATTTATTTGCGAAGTAGATCACTCGCTGTTTGACAACAGATTTTTGCCTCGAAGTACTCCAGTAGTATAGGTGCCACTTCTGACAAGATCAAGATCAAGATAAGATTAGGAATCGTGACGTGATTAGTTGTTGAGATGATGACGTCATTGTGTGTGTGACGTAATGAGTTTGGAATTTAGGAATTTTTCTGGGGATCATCTGTGTGTGTGTGTGTGACGTCAAGTTGTTTGTTTTGTTCGCGTATGGAATTATGGGTGAGGATTAGAGATAAGGATCCATGTCGTGATTGGTAGAGCACTTTGAATAAGATAAAGATCAAGATAAGATAAGGAATCGTGTCGTGAATGTTTGTTATTATGAGATGTAGATAAGTGACGTTATTGTACTGAATGGAAAAGGGAGATATATTAGTGGATAAGGATCCGTGTCGTGATTGGTGGGACACTTCTGACCAGATCAAGATCAAGATAAGATAAGGAATCGTAACGTGTATGTGTGTTGTTTTCAGATGAAGATAAGTGACGTAATTTGTTAGTTGTAAATAAGTGACGTTATTGTTTTGAATGGAAAAGGGAGATATATTAGTGGATAAGGATTCGTTTCGTGATTGGTGGGATACTATGAACAAAATAGGGGTAGGTTGAATGGGGGAAAGCGACGTCAGTGTCTTGGATGTGTATTGTTATGAGTTGCTGATAAGTAAATGGTTTGCGTATGGCATTATGGGTGATGGATAGTGATAAAATAAATTTTGGAATGTTTGGAATTTCGGTGCCCCCCCTCCTCTCAGAGACATCACATGGTGTGTTTGGTTCGCGTAATGCATTTTGGTAGTATTTAGAGATAAAAAAATCGTGACGTTATGTGTTTGGAAATTTCTGGGGGAACATATGTCTCTCTGTGATATCACATGGTGTTTTGGTTTGCCTATGGAATTGTGGGAGATGTTTTTGTGATAAGATATCTTGGAATTTTCCCAGGGTGACACACACATCCATCATTGTCGTCAAGTTTTGTCTTTGGTTGTCTACAGATGGCTGTACTAATTTTCCAATACAGTTTGGGGTATTTTTTTCTGTTAAAGGGTGGGAATTCTTAGAGTAGAGTCGTGATGGCGGCAGTGATTAGGCTTTTCTGAATAATTTAATTATATGCTGGTGTCCCTCAAACAGATCTATATTCATATTCTAAAGACTATGGTAATTCTTAGAGTATAGTAGAGTCTAGTGGCAGGAGCATTTAGGCTTTTTGAATAATTTAATTATATGCTGGTGTCCCTCAAACACACACTTTCTTTTTACATAGCTCATACATATTTTATTCTATATTCATATTCTAAAGACTATGGGAATTCTTATAGAGTATAGTAGGTCTAGTGGCGGGAGCGTTTATGCTTTTCTGAATAATTTAATTATATGCTGGTGTTCCTCAAACACACACGCTATTTTTTCCATAACTCATACATATTTTATTCTATATTCATATTCTAAAGGCTATGGGAATTCTTTCTAGAAATTCGATTTAATGATAATTTAAATTACTTACAGCCTTTCCAGAATGGCTTTTCTAAATGCGAATATTCCAAAAAGGATATTCCAAAATAGCTGAATTTAATATCCACAGCACAACACAAATGCTCACATAGAACAATATTCGGTTAATAACCAGAACATATAGTTGACCACATCTTTCAGATTTCCACCCGAATCGTGTAGATTTCCACTTGGAAATGAGTCATCTCCAAGAAAACGAACGGAACCGTTTGGTTCCGTTCGTTTTCTTGGAGATCATTCATTTATTTCTGGTCTTAGTTTTCGACCTCTATCACACTATGGAACTGTTTGTATTAATCACAACCTGTAATATAGGAGTGCGGTATTGTTCCAAAGGTATAATTTTCCCAGGGTTGGATGTTTCTCAAGCACTTACATATGACTAAGTGATTAGCATTCACATGATTGTGATGACACATATCTTAAAATTATTCATTCCTGATTAAGGATTTTATACACTTATTGTTTCAAGTAGATGGCTTGTTTGTTTGTTTACATTTTGTGTAGCTAGGAAACTGGAATTTATTTCAAATGAATATTAGCTCTGTAATATATATACTTTGCTAATTTCTATGTTACCTTTTATTTGACTGTAATATTATTAACAAATTGTATTTACTGACTCTACATACAGAAATTGAATAAAGTGAAGGGAGTTCTTCTGATTTCACATTTGCACTGATGTTTCATAGTGTATGATTTCCCACTGGTGTTTACGTGTAATTCATGTGATTTGTCTCCATGTGACATTTCAACACAAGTTGAACTATGGTTTTTACATAGTTCAACTCTGTTCATTTCCGTTAGTCCCAATGGATTGTTGTCCTCTGAGCCCAACATTTATTCCACAGTAGGGATATTTATATATATATTTTAACACAATTATTATATTAGACATTCTTTCCAATACAAATAAATAATTATTTATTCTTATTTAAAATGAAAATTAGCTCAGAAAGAAAGAAAGAAAAAAAATGTTTACCCTCAAATAAATATTTATGATCACAGCAAAGAAGATATTCATCAGCTTTTTCAAAGTTTTGAAATTCGTACAAATATTGTTTTCATCCTTTGTATCATATCCACTGAAATTCGGCTATTAATTAGTACCCAATTATTCCTTTTGCTTCCAAGAGATAAAAGTTTCTTGAAATATTTGAGGGATTGCATGAACAATAAGACGTTTAATTCAACTTTCAAAAAAGTCTCTGGTTAGTTTGTGGCATGAAATTTCACAAGGAAAAAAATGTTATGGTCTTAATTAAATTTGTATAGCACATCAACGACACCCAATTTGTTCATTTAAATTTACACATTTTATTTGAGTGAAATATCATTTACCAATTGTATTTACTGAATCTAACATACAGAAAATAAATGAAGCGAAAAATACAATCTATTTTTTGTTCCTTAATCTTATTGTTAAATTTGCACAGTTGTTCAAAGGTTCTTCCCATGCTTGTGGAATTGCCATCATATGGTTTTTGACAATGGGACTCTCATCTGAAAGTTAATTTTCATTTGCTGATCGTTGGGAATTTATTACTGTAGTAAACTTAAGGGTTGCATATTTATTTTTTTGAAACCAATACATATATTTCTTAGCATCATTAAAAGCACAGAATCTTTCGTTATGTTTCCAAAAGAATTTAAAAGTACACAATATGTTTTCACGTTTTGAGCATCCAATTTCATTTAAATCAAGAACAGGCCTCCCTGTTAACCTCGTTAATGTTTTTGATTTTTTTCTTCCTTTTACAAGTAATATATGATATTTCCATGTTGATTCTATCATCCAATTTCTTAGTTTGTCCAGAGATAGTGAACCAATTTCCCACTTCAGCTGATGGTTAAATTTTATTAACCAAGAATTCTGTTTTTTAACTCTTTCAGGTAATTCTTTCCAACTACAAGATGATTTTGTCAATGCATATCTTACAATAATTCCATCAGAAATACAAATTTCTTTAGGAAATAAATTTGGAGTCTTATTTAAAAGACATTTTACATCAATTATATTAATGATACCCGAAAATTCATATTTTTCACCCACTGTAGATTTTGCATAATCGTTTTCCTTCATAGATTACTTCATATGGCACAACAAATAAATACTTATTTGTTATTATTATTATTGTTGTTATTATTATTATTATTTCACTGATTATTAGCTCTGATCTTATATTTTATGCTAACTTTCTGTTACAAAATTCTAAACAATTAGAACTTTTCGCAAAGAAACTTTCAAAGAATTTGTGGCTCACCCATTATTTTTACATTACCAAACACAAAACACCACAACACAAAACAGCAGCTGCAGTGGATGAACGATTACCTTAATTCCGAAGTTACTCGGCTCTATGGTTTTTTCTTAGATAGCTGAAGCAGTAGTTCGTTCGAGTGCGCGATCTAGTGCCTTCCAGATACAATTTCGAAGGTTCTCGATACTTCGTTATTTTCATAAAAATACAACAGGATCTCATTCACAATCAGTCAGTCAGTCGTGAACAGTGTGATATTAGTGTATAAGCACACGTAGGATCGTCGTGTCAGCCATAGCCTATTGTGGGTTTATATTTCCAGACTTTTTTCATTAGTGTGACACATATTCAGTGGATAATAACCGATAACCGTTTCACGGCTATTTTGGATCTTTTTTGGGTTCACCTTCCATCACTGTGGCGTCTACGAGTAAAAAGCGTAAATCAAGTGATTCGAGATTGTCGGGTTTTTAATGAAAAGTGGACCAATTTCTACTTTTTTGTGCCGATAAGCCAGTGTGTTTAATTTGTCGTGAGTCAGTGTCAGTATCAAAAGAATACAATACAAAACGACACTATGAGACAAAGCATGCATCCAATTTCGATCGCCTTCAAGGGCGGCTTCGTGTGGGCAAAGTGAACCGTCTCCAAATTGATTTAAAATGTCAGCAGAGTACGTTTAAAAGGTAGAGGGAAGAGAGCGAAGCGTGCGTCAAAGTAAGTTATGTAATAGCTGAAAAAATTGCTAAAATATCAAAAGCCTTCTTAGGCGGCGAGTTTGTGAAAGAGTGTCTCATCGCTGCTAGGGATTATGTGCTCAAATAATAAGGAAGCGTTTAAAAAACCGAGCTTGTCTGAAGTAACTGTAGCACGACATGTCGAAGAGCTTATCAATGATATTGAAGGAACTTTAAAAAAACGGTCTTCCGAATTTACGTAATATTCACTTGCTTTAGTTGAGAGCACAGATGTCAAGGACACAGCACAACTGGCTCTCTTTATCCTTGGCATTGATCAACAATTTAATGTGACAGAAGAACTGCAATCGCTCAAATCTATGAAGGGAACGACGAAAGGCACTGATATTCTTGAAGCCGCAAAGAAAACGCTCTAACGTTTCGACCTACGCTTAACCAACCTCGAGGGTCTGGGAACTGATGGTGGGAAAGGACGATGGATTTGTTGCGCTGCTACGAAAAGAACCGGAACTAGAAGGAAAAGATTTCGTCCATTACCACTGTTTAATCTACCAGGAGAATTTGTGCGCGAAAACTATTGGATTTGAGAATGTCATGAAAGTTGTGACTGTCGTCAACATTATTAGGGCAAGAGGATTGAATCATCGTCAATTCCACGAGTTTTTGACGTAAGAATGCGAATCGGATCACGGCGATGTGGTTTATTAGAGTGATGTGCGTTGGTTTAGCAGAGGGAAGGTTCTTAAAAGAGTCTTTGACTTAAGAAAGGATATATTGCAGTTGATACAAACCAAGGGGAATCCGATTGCTGAATTTAACGATCCGAAGTGGATGACAGACTTTGCCTTTGTGACCGACATCTCGTTGCATATGAATGACGTAAATACGGCTACAATCCAAAGATCAACTAGTGCACACTCTGTTTGATCACATCAGTTTTGTGGCCAAGCTCAAATTTGGGAGGCAAAACGCTCAAAGAAAAAAGACTTAACTCATTTCCAGCTTCTCGCTGAGTTCAACTGTTCGTCTCTTGATGTATACGCTACAAAATTAGCCGTGCTGCGAAGTAAGTTCGAAGAGAGATTTAGTGAACTTCGTAACCAACAGCTTCTTTTGATTTATTTTGTAATTTAGGCGCATTAGAAATGGAGCTGCTTGAACTCCAAAACAACTCCTCTTTGAGAGAAAAATTACTCAATGTGCCCTTGCTTACATTTTACAAAGGCTACATTTCTGAGGATGCATTCCCTAATATTCGCCGACATGCTTTGAAGAAGTGCGCTTTGTTAGGAAACACATACTTATAGGAGCAGTTCTTGTCCAGAATGAAGCATGCGAAGTCCAAAAGAAGTCAGATTACGGACCAACATCTCGAGAATACTCTGCACATTGCGACTTCCAATATTGATGCCAACATCGACAAGCTGGTCAAGGAAAAACATTGCTAAGTTTCCCATTGTCTTTGTAAAAAATGAATGTTTTCTTCATTAAATTATCTTTTTTCAAATATTGATTGTATTTACTTATCATGAACCCAACTCCTACTTACGCTCTTAAAACCGAGTTTGTTTATTTTTATAGGATTTCATGTAAAGTATCAAATGCACAGTGTTCCTTGTCAGTCTGAAAAGCATCTTACAACTCTAAACGTGGACTACTAAGCTACCCCAGCATAGCTTAGTCGCCAGCGCGCTTCATTGAAATTTTTAATGTGGCCCGCACTGTCTGAAAGGTTGAGACCCCTGTCGTAGACTCTACACGTGCTCTTCGATTAATGTGCATGCAGTCGAACGGCATATCTAATAGCACGTGTACTAAAAGGTGCGGGAGGGGTCGAAGTTCAGTACTGCTTTTTTCTTTTTTTTTTTTGTGGTCATATAACATTAATGTTGGAAGGAAACAGCATGGCAACAACTCCAGAGATGCTGAGAGCAAATATTAAGAGGAAATGGAAACAAAGTATGAACTCCACATTGATGCCTTCCTACAACGGAGTCAACGCATGCGCAGAAGTGTTCTGCAGACTATCATCACAAAATGCAATAAGTGTGTAAATTCAATAAATGCAACCCTTAATTATATATATAATTAAGATAAATAAACTTAACCAAATAAAGAACTTTTATTTCAAAGATGGGCTAAATTTATCATTAGTTGCATTTATTGAATTGACACACTTATTGCATTTTGTGATGATAGTCTGCAGAACACTTCTGCGCATGCGTTAACTTCGTTGTAGGAAGACATCAATGTACAGTTCATACTTTGTTTCCATTTCCTCTTAATATTTGCTCTCAGCATCTCTGGAGTTGCTGCATTCTGTTTCTATGTAAATAAGTTTTTTTACCTTGGGAATAATGTATATTAGGGTTGCCAAGTAATTTTATAAACGTAGTTATTTTATTCCTAATCCCAAGTAAGCAAACAGTTAAGTTTGCGCTTGAACGTAGTTCAAATCTAAAGGTGGTGCAACTCATAGTAAAGCTCTAATCACTATTCTTAGTATTTTCCATAATGTAAAGCACATCTCACTAAGAGATGTGCTTTACATTATGGAAAATACTAAGAAGGTTTCAGCCTTCTTAATATTTTTAGTAATACAGAGGTTTTAGTAATACAGAGCATTATCAACTTTACCTATACAAGTTGCAACAAGGTGTTTTCATTTTTAATAAAAATCTCTGGAGGAGATAGAGATGTAAATTAGTTTTTTTACCTTGGGTGATATATATTAGGATTACTAAGTAATTTTATATATATATATATAAATTAAACAAAAAAAAATTCTTTGCCTACCACGGTACAAATGCACAAAAAAAAAAAAGTTATAAAAAGTGAAATGGCACCATCACTCACCACACCGACATTCGCAAACCATCTCTCACCGACTTATTTGTACCCGTAGCGCCAATAATTAATTTTCGGTTTTAGCCTTTTCTTCATCATCTGATTGCTCTGAAGTAGACTATTCCATAAATCCTGCATCTTGTCCATCATGGTCTTTTCTCTGCAATTTTTCCTTCACTGAGGACCAGTGGCGGCTTGTACATAAGCACTGCGACACTGCAGCACCCCCAAGGGAAAAAAATGAAAAAATTAAATTTTGTTGTGTTTATAAATAATAACCATGCTCACAACATTATATAAATGCAGTACAACATGTTAAAGGTTACAGCTTATGTTTTGACATTGATTGAATAGTTAATCATTGGAATTGTTCGATTATCGCTTTAGATTACGAAACAAATGCACTGCGATCTAACGCACACAATCAACGTTTCCCTATTCGATGTCAGCACAGCAGTTTACTGTATTTTCTTCGGTGTGATGGACGTTCCTTCGGAGCCGCTAACGAACTGCGTGCTGTTAATAATTTCGATACACGTCCAGCGGCAACGCACAGCACCACTAATCAGGTGAGAAGTACGTAAGAACGAAGATTGGACGCCTCGTCGAGAATAAACCATCCTAAAAGATTCAACCATCGCATGCAATGACCCACTTCCGAGGTTATTGAGCTGCAAAAGGCTCAGTTAAATGCTGCGTCGACTTCATGTACAGAGATAAGCGATGACCCGTGACCTGAGCATTCGGTGTTGCTCATCCGAAACACAAACATTATTCATCTACATTACTCTGCGCCTTCATGAAACACACACACACACACACAAAAGACCATCACTTATTGATATAATCCTTTAATTATTACATCCGATATCCGATTGAAACCCCTTCCAACTACTAACCGCGCTCAAACTTGCTTAACTTATTGCGAGCCATTAGTAGCAGAGGCTCTACCAATCGACTAACCCTTGCTGTATTACATGTAAATAAACAAAATTCCTTAATTTAATTGAAATAAATAAAATACATTCAAAAGCAAGTCATGTTTATACATTACAGACTTTGTCGTTTGGTAGCGAGCACGTGTATGACGTCATGCACGACACTGCAAAGATAAAACTGCCTGTTTATTGAAGCTTTATTTATTATTTTGTCATATGACTTATGTCGCACTGACTCACAATACGAAGTAATAAATTCTATAAACGCGTATCTCTCCTACGTTTCTTTCTCTCCGATAAACCACTGGACCCATTTCTTCCGCTTTCAATACGTTCTGACGGTGGTACAGTCAATATATCTTACTATAATCATGAAGCCTTTCAAAATAATGCTAGCATTGCCGAAAGGAAAAGCAGTTTATTTTTATTTTCTTTCTTAAACTGTTCATGTTTATCTTTGGCTGTTAAACAAATACCTTCGTCGTTTGATACACCCACCCCGGGGACGTGGAAGCAATTAAAGGCCTCCTTTACCCCTGCCAGTAGTTTCTTTAACTGCCAGCACTAAGTAAAAAGCATTTTGTTTAAAAAAAAATTCAGCATTCGCTACACGAGAATTCTATTCGATGTGGTATCCTAGCAACCGATGAAGATACTGTCATTCGGTTTGAAATACTTTTATTACGATCAGGCACGGCAGAGAGATAGCGAAAATACGTAAGCAGCAAACAACAAACACGAATGAAACGATTTTCAAATTTGTTTTGTGTAAGATATGTTTGTGTGGAAGCAGAGAAATTTAAATAATATCCACCATCTTTAACTGAACTTATACAGAAATTTAATTAAAGGAATGCTGTTATTATCTGCTATACGCAATGATTCTGTGCTTTTTAGAAATACATTCAGAGCAATTACTTACAGGAATATTGCTTTTATATTTGTGTGATAAAGTAGGCTTAGTAGTTTCTCCTAGTTGCGTATGGCTAATAGCGTGACGCGTGCGTGACGTCACAAATATCTCTCTGGAAGTAACACGTAGACATATTGAAATCCATTCGTGGGCTCTAATTGGGCTGAAACAATGCATTTCACATGTATTTCTGGTCTATTTAGGTCTACTGTTTGTTTTTCTACCATTGAAGTTTGTCAGGCGTGAGTAACTGCTTCACTTTCCAACTTCTGGATACAATTTTTTTCCCCACTTCAAAATATTGAACTGAGTCACGTACATCTCCAACTTACTTCTAGTGGAGTTCTTTTCTTTTTTTTTTTTTTTCTCTGTTTTTAACGTAGCGGAAAGAAAACTGCGACTAAGATCTCCAAGTGCTAACTTCGAAGTCAGCTAAGCGAAAAACATATTTCAGAAAATGGGCGTGAAGTGTCAATCTCGCTGGGTTTCATCGGAAGAAGGAGGTGGAAAGAAAACTCAAGGAAAGTAATTCGATTAGGGGAGACCCCCCCTCCTTGTATGGGTCAACAGTGTTATAAAAACACCATCAACAAAGATGTTTGCTTTCCTTTGTGGGCGTAGCAAGTTTCTCAATAAAGAACCGAATTCGGGATGTCAGCCCTGAAAGCAATGGACAGAATAGGTGATAATATGGTCCTTGACACGCATGCAAACAATTTGGTTGCCAGCACAACATCATAAATCTGTTTCCTGCTAACATTTGTGCAAAACCATGGCGGATGGAGTGGTTTATCAGCGGTGGTAACAACTTAATTTGTTTCTGTAACTGGTTGGCGATCAGTGATTTTGGCATGTTTATGGATGTAAAATGAATGTCGTTTGGTATCAGTTGTTTATAGACGGTTACTTTGGAAATTTTTCTAAGTGAAAAAATTTATTGTTGTATATTTACATAATGTAAAACATTTATTTCATGAGAAAACTAATCACAGACGATTGAATAATCAAACAAAAATGAAAAGACGTTCGAAGATCCGTTTGTCATTTAATAAACTCCAGACGATCACCAACGAAAACTAAAACTGTAATATTTTGGGTAAATATCACATCGGAACTAAATATTAATAATTGAAAATCAAATGTTTCCCAAGTTAAGACATTTTCAATAAATTTTCACGAGAAGACCTAACATTTGGATATATAAGGGGTGTTTCAAATAACAGAATAGATTATTGAGAGAGAGAGAGAGAGAAATGCCCTCAAAATTAGTGGGTACTCTAACCAGACCATAGGGAAAAGATTTTGACCATAAAAAAAGTTAGTTCAAAAATGACCGATAGGCGAAATATGGCACTGTGATGGGAAAGCCTACTGATTAGTTGTGATTGGGATAGTACGTAATTGTGAAATGATTCAGAGTCAATGACAAACGAAGTTAGTCGATGTTTATTTCGTTCATTTCATAAAATAATGTCATACGAAAACATCACGTGGAACTTAGATGCTGCAGGAGCTTTTAAGGAGATCCAGATGATCGATGGAGGTGGCGTTTAATGCGTTGACCTTTGCGCAGGACCAATAGCTGATACCACACATACAACACTGTTTACAGAGGAATGAAACTGATCTGTCGAAAGGATTCGCATTTGATGTGGATTGTTGTCTTTCAAATCTTCCAGGAGAAGAACTTTGCTCCGATACGCCATGCTTTTGAGGTAACCCCAGAGCCAAAAGTCACAGGGGTTTACTTATGGTGAACCTGGTTGCCATTCAATAGAAATTGAGCCCCCATCCTCTGTGGAATGTTGATCCAAAAATGGTTGAGATTCACGTCCTATGTGGGAAGTTCTCCGTCTTGAGTTGACATTGTTCCCTTACATTCGCCGTGACCTTTGGCGAATGTAAGGGAACTTGAAATGCAAGGAGGGATGCGCTGTACCCCAGATGCGGCTTCATCACTCTATAGGATAATCCTGTCTACCTCTGTGCGTTCCGAAAATATCAATGCAAACGTGTCTCGTACTGTGTCATCTCCCGTTTGCATCTCAAAGTTTTCATTCGGCAAATCTAATTGTCTTGCTACGCCACGTGCGCAGCATGTACCCACAGCATTCTCATTTGATTCCTCAGCAACTGAAGTTGCAACATCTTCAATCATTTGCCGAATTTCAGATTAACTCCCGCTTTCCTGGTTGAACGATCAAACTTCGAAATCGACGAAGCATGCGTCGCACTGCATTTCGTATCTTAGGGCCTTTTTACAAAGTCTTTAGGCGTCTGTACTCGCAAAGTGCATCTGCATCATTTTCTCCGTTCCTGAAGAAACTCTTCACAAGCAAGGCACGTTCACGCGAGGTGAGATGCATCGCGCAATTCGAATGATTGTACAGTCAATCTCGTTCCTGCATTTATATGCAGGAGCGAGATGTAAAGTTCATCGTATGCAAAGCTCACTATCTTTTCTCTCATACAGCGTCATATTCCACTATCGGTCATTTTGTTCTCAATTGCGGTACTACAATTTCAATGGTGGTACCACCAGATTGTTCTCAATGATGGTACTACAATTTGAAGCACTCAAGAAAGCAATTTAATGCATTTTGTGATGTTGTAGGACGAACAACAAAAGGAAAAACAAGAAAACAAACAAAAATATATATTGGGGCTCATTCAAAAAGAACAATGAAAGACATAAAGATGTATAGTTTGGGTACTGGAACAGATCAGTGGACTTCATCTTGAAAGAAGACAAAACGAAGCAATTCTCAGCTAAATATTACTTCAGCAACATAAAATGGTGTTAGAACTCCGCCTGTCTAGTTAATCGGTTCTCGATAAGCTAATTGGGCAATAAGGAACTTCTCAATAAGGCAATTAATAACAAGATTTGACGCATTTTGGGCTTTTCTGAATTGCTCCGTAACATCCCCTGCTGTATTGTACGGCTTCGTAAACCGTCTATTACAATTGCATAAATTCGACTTCTCATATCAGCAAGCTTATTTTGGCCAAATATCCTGTTTTCGGACTATTTTTTCTTTCGATACAGACTTGTTGATTGTAAACTCGTCAGCACGATGTGTGTGGAGAGGGAGAAGTTCTTTAGGAGACCAGTAGAAATATCCCACAGTGTTCAAGAACACTTGGATCAGTCAGTTTGGCCACTGCGAAAGGTACATTTCTTTGTTTGACAAATGGACATCATTTCAGAACTGAGCAACACGTGCAAGTGAATTATCCAAGGCCAACCGAATTCTACTTTCCAGAGATCACTAACTCAGTGGATGTTTTGAATTCCTCATAGCACTGGAATTGTTCGTTAATCGGTGAGTAATTCTTTTTTTTAACCAGTCATGTGAACAGTTATAGCAATGACTTTTGTAAAATTGACAGCAAAATTACTGTTTGTTGATTGCACTGTCTGAGCGGATTCACGCAATCGTAATCGTGCTGATCTCATAATCACCACCAGAAACCAAACGTGTTGGTTATGATGCTTCCAGTGTCCAACAAGTAGCCATTGTCGCGCTGGATGTTGAAAACCATCAATGCAAGCAATAAATGACTGCGATCAGCAACTCCGCCATGGCTCCTTAGGGGTCTCTTGCCAGTCCCAAGCCTGGATAAAGGAGGAGGGTCGGTCAGTTGAGTGTCGATGCTCTGACCGTAAAGAAAAAACACGATTGTTATCTGATGCCTATACAATCAACAGTTACAACATGCCAGCTCGGGCGTCTCCCGGATAAACAAGGCCCGCGATACCAATCAAGCGATCAGGGTTGGATCGAAAAGTGGGATACCGAAAGGAAACAGAAACTGAAACTGAAACTAATAGAACTGTTTTCAGTAGGAACGTGGAATGTGCGAACACTCTGGACGTCAGGAAAATTAGAACTACTTCATGAGGAAATGAAGAGATATCGGTGGGATGTACTACGATTGGTAGAGATGAGATGGACATCATCTGGAGAGATCAATGGACGAAATAATATAGTCAGGACATGACACCATGCACGAAACAGGAGTTGGCTTCCTACTTAGCAAAAGAGCTCGAGAGGCACTGGTAGGCTACAAACCAGTCAATGAACGAATCATAGTAGCATGATTTCAGGAAAAGCCATTCAACATATGAATAGTCCAGATATATGCACCCACATCTGACAGCACAGATGAGGATATTGACTTATTCTACAAAGATCTGACAGAGACAATAGAAACAATACCAAAGCAAGATGTGCTAATTATTGAAGGAGATTGGAATGCCAAAGTTGGAATAGATAATGATGGTTGGGAAAGAGTCACGGGAAAATATGGTTTCGGAGAAAGAAATGAACGAGGTGAAAAATTGTTGGAATTTGCTGTGGAACACAAGATTCCAACAAAATGAATGTAGAAAATGGACGTGGAGATCAAGTGATGGGAAAACCAAAAACATGATTGATATGATTATGATTAAAAGAAGATGGATAACATAAGTACAACAATGTCGAACTTTTTAAGGAGCGGATATAGACTCGGACCATAGTTTAGTGATTGCAAACATCAAGTCGAAATTAAAAAAGAAATAAAAAACCCAACATCAGCATAGAAGAGATACAGCACGAATAAGTGAAATAGATTGCGTAGAACTTTCTATGCAATCTATGAAGATTGCGTAGAAACCGAATGAGATTGCGTAGAACTTTCTAGAATAAGAATGTGAAAACCATTTTATAATCCAATATTATAAAAGTGCCACCTTCAACTGCTGTCCCAAAGTTTGTTTTGTGTATACAATAAGTGAAATAATAATAGCCATAGGGGGAAATTTTACACGTCCATTCTGAAACGCTCTGCACATTCAGTGTAGACAGCGGAAAAGATCGAATTCTCATAGAAATGGAGTAGGCGAAATATATTCACAATTCCGAAACAGGGTTTTGCTGTTAGAACACACACACACACACACACACACACACACACACACACACACACACACACACACACACACACACACACACACACACACACACACACACACACACACACACACACACACACACACACACACAAAGCTTTCTTTAAATTTCTGTTCGTACAAAGAACATTTTATCTCTCTCTCTCTCTCTCTCTTTGTTTTCCGCTTCTGCAGTTTATCGCATGCCTATTTGATGTCCCTCTCTGGACAGCATTTAGATCGAAGGTCACTATTAACAGCAAATAGCTCGAGGGTTACAAACGTCACTCGCACTCTCAAATAGCTCGCGAACACATCGCCCACACGCGATCGAGTTTTTATTGGACAATGGAAACGGGAGAAAAAACACGCCTTGTTGGTACAATAAAACGGAGAAGAGAGTTCAAGGGAGTGATTCTTAGCTTCTGTTGAATTACGTAAAATCAAGTGAACCGGACACCCATTTGAAGATAAAATTTCTTTCTTCCTTGACTTACTTCCCCTACTTTCAAAATGCTCGTCGGTGGAGAGCCGAACTGTACAGAACAGTTAAGAATATTCGTGCATGAATGTTCAGCAATTTCAGACAACCATTTTGATAGGAAATCCCTATCAGAGTAGCTGTTTAATAGAAGATGAAGCGTGTCTGACCGTCTTTCGATGCGAGTATGGCTTAAAAAGCTTTTATCTACCACAAATGGATTATCATTTGTTATTCAACTTGCAAAACGATCCTTTTAAAATGGCGCAGATTGCATTAATTTTATTTTAAAGACTTGAACCTCTCTCAGTGCTCTCTGAAATGTTGTCAGCGATCAATATTAAGAAACAAACGTCATCACTGTGTCCAAAGGAAGCTCGCAAAGTCTCTTCTGACATTAAGAGTTTTACTATTATTTTCTTGGAGCGTAAAGACGGGGGAAGGAGTCTTCAGAAATTAGGGGTTTCCGTGCACATTCAGGCAAACTGGTCAGAAAGACACTTTAAATTTACAACTTTCGGGATAGTCACGTTATCTTACAATTTTGGTTTCGAAATCAAGAGATACTTTTAAGGTCGCGAGCGCTGAAGGACCTGTGAGAACCACAGATGATGAAAAATCAACCTCCTTAAGAAAGTCAACGACATTTGGGTGCTTGTGAGACTTAGAGGACTGTAAGAACCATGGATTATTATTTTTCTAACTTTACAAACCTGCATTCAATGCGTACGGAATTGAGAACAGCAGTGTTCAGTCTAGATTCTCCAAAGTCCCTGCACCCTTAAGACCTTCTACGATTACGAAGGTTTTCACCTCAAAGTTGACTGTTTTGCGTTGCATTTGTATAGGGCCTGTTCCACCGATTTTTCAACACAGAAATTAGCTTATCTGAGCTTTTACTCAGGAAGGTTTAAATCTTTATCATTAGTTTCACAAATCAATTACACGTCTTAAATATGTACTTCACCTATATTAAATTCTTACTTCCTGATCTTTCTTTAATGTTCGTAAAACTATTTCTTGAAGAAGAGAACTCCGAGGAGTCCGAGAAAACCAAGCAGTCCGACAGGGATGTCCCCTCTCAGCAACTCCTTTTAATATCTACTTAAATGAAATAATAATAAAATGGAGTAAAAATTTACATCAAGGAATTAAACTTTCACCTACAGTTAACTTAAACACTCTCCTCTTTGCAGACGACCAAATAATAATTACAAATTCTGAAGATAAACTGCAGAAAGCTATTTTAGATCTAAATGAGATATCCAAAGATTATGGTATGATAATAACAGAAAAAAATCAACAACTATGGCCTTTAAAGGACAAGATCCAGCAAGAACTAAGATAGTAATAGATAACAAGATCTTAGAACAGGCGAATTCATTTAATTACCTAGGATGTATGATCACATAAAAAAGATATAAACGTAAAAATTGCAAAATATTTAAAAATAACAGGAGTAAATAACTCTATATTTAAACCAAACCTAGTTCAAAAACAAACCAGGCTAAAAGTATACAATACATTAACCCTACCAGTCTTAATGTATGGAAGCGAAATCTGGACAATAAAACAAAAAGACAAACAAAGATTAATAACAGCAGAAATGAAGTTTATGAGAAAAACTGCAAAGCATACCATACCCTATATTTGATCACAAATAGGGTATACAAATAGGGAATTAAAAATAAAGAAAGAATGAAAGAACCCAAAATGCACAGTTTGGTCAGTCTGCTAATATAAGATCAATACGTAACCGGAAAAGGAAATTACGTTTTCTTACTTCCTCAGTTAAACGCAACAACGAAATGAAATCACTTCGGCAATTTCCGCTTCCTGTGATGATGTCAAAATGTAACTGTCGCCTCTGACTGTAATAGCTCGGAACCGCTCTGTTTAGCTTCCATTAACGCGATCTCCCTTAACAACTCGCTAAACTGTTTTCGTGTGCTAATGAAGTCATTGCGGGCCGAAGCCAGTCTTTGATGAGTCAACATCATCGCAGATCGCTTCATCTCTAATACGGGAAAGTGTTTCCGAGTGCTTAAGATTGCAGTAATTGCATCCACACTCTAGCGATGGCGCTCTTCCGAATATTTTCCAGGTCGTAATGGTAAAGCTTAATGATGATGACCTTGGATTACATCGGATCGGGTCATTCATTCGAGCAGCCATCGCTTGCAGCAGAAAGGTTACACCAGAAGACAAACGCAAGAATTTTGGATCAGTTTGCAAAGAGATCGGTGCTTATTCTGTGCAACAAAGTTCAGATGGATTGAGTGAGATGAGTTTTAAGGGGAAATGTTGAAAGTCTTCTCCTGACTTAATACCATCTTTTTAAGACGGGTATTAAGACAGCAAGTACGAGATTAAAGAATTATTTTTATTATTATTTAAATAAAATATCCTAAGAAAGTGCTTTGGGATTACAAATTCCCATTCAAGTGCTGCCTCTTATCCAGGAGGTTGACTTCAATGTGTGTTCACGGGCCAGTTTGCCTGTCCTGAGAAATGAAAAACCAGAGTTTCCGAGTAAAAAGACAAAAAAATTAAATAAAATCAGCTAACTTCTTTTTGTTCCCGTAGAGGGAGTAGGTGAGGCGTTTTTTTTTTTTTTTGCCCTATCTAACTTTTGGGGACTGAGTGGGCAGTTCAATCTCCACTGATACCTAATCAGAGATAACTGGCCCAAGGCTATCAATAATTAAGTGGCACCCAGTGAAGAGAATGGCTCAACAAGTTGCCGCCATCTCGTGGTCCCTAACCCTAACACAATATATTTAATGTCTGAAATAATGTGGGTTCTACGGTCGATTTTCTTGAGTTTTTCGGGACGAAAAACTCGAGTTTCCAGGAGAAAAAAACTCGCTTGCCCGTGCCAGAGATCGACTAACTCCGGACCTGGTCAAAAAAAGGCTTAGAAAAATTTCCTCTAATCGACGACTAGATTCGAAAGCAAGTCTTTCTTCATGTGGTCAAACGCAGTGGAGTGCAAACGCCACATCCACTGAGCTACACGGGCTCTGTGGATGTGGCGCAAAAAAGTAAAAAGACAAGATTCAATTAAGAAATCTTTCATTATTAAGGTAATTATTAAGGCTTTCTTAAGATATTATGTTTCAAGAGATTTTGAAAACCAATTCTGCAGATGATTTTTTTTAAAAATATTCCAAGGAATTATTGAGATGCCTTCGGAAGACGAAATATGATTAAGACATGATTTAAGAAACCGTTTTGTTAGCATCTTAAAAAAAAAAAAAAAATCTTAAGAAATGATTTCAAGATAATAATCTAAAAAATCGTACGCATTGTAACAGATGTCATTATTTTAGTGATATTCTTATGAAACGGTTTAAGAAATCATTTAAATTGTGATTAAAGACATTCGTGGGGAAAAAAATTGCAGGTTTCCAAGAAAAAAAACACTGCAAGATCGAAATGTCTCCGGACATCTCTCTGGATGCTCACAAATAAAACGCACGTTTTGTCGCTTACAACGGACATCTGTTCACTGGAATTATTTTGATCTTGGTGCAGGATTTGGGTGCACGGAATAAGTTTCGGGTGGCAATTAAAAATAATTTAGGCAAATGATGGAGAATCGCTTTGGCTCCGCCATTAAGCATTCTCATCTTCGAGTTGCTTCCCACAGATGGAAACCAACTCGAAGTAAGAAAGTTTAGTTCACAAGTGATGTGAACAGACTTAAGAAATCGAAGAGACCTTCCACGATACGTACAGACAAAGAGAGAAAGAGAAGTTCTATCTCTCCAAAGAAGAGATGCAACGTGAAGGCATCGAGAACATGGATACTTATATCTCCTCCGTGCGAGTCCCATTGCACGTTCTTTCACTTTAAGAAGTACGTCTGGGAGTGGAGATCTCTTGTTACATGAGAATGTTGATGTATTTCAATGATGAGGTTTTGACGTACGGTTGTTTCTCGTGATTATATTCGACAGTCGTTTCTAAAAGTGCGACTGTTGGACCAGCATTGATCTTTTGGACAATCGTAAGCGTCTTACAGTGTGGCAGTTACATGGTATACCTTCCCAAATGCTAACGCTCCATTTCAGTGAGTGCAAAGTTCCATTTACGGAGAATGATATCGGAACGTATTAGTCCTCATCATAATGGAGATCTCCCTACTGCAATGGAAGCAAAACTTTCTACTAGATTCTGCATTTCAAAAAACTATCATAGCCAGCTGCATGCATCCATGTACGATAGTTTACATTCATTAGTCAAAATATTATGAGTGCGTCCGTGGCCTTCATAATGTTTGATTTTCATAACCAACATGGTTCGTAATAAACAGAAACGTGGTGGCGCTATTCTGATATATGGACTGTTCTCGTAAACATCACTCTGTGTCTCATCACCATTGAACACTTCTTGTCTGCTTATTCTTACCTTGGAATTGCTTGGGATGAGGTATTACCTTACGTACTGAGAATGTCACGCGATGGATTCGGGCTCTTTCAGTAACACAACGCCCAGTGGCTCAAGGCTGGCATTGATTGCTTAAATACGAGTATTGACTGCTTAAATTCACGATGAAACCTAAACAACGCTTGACTTTTCGCAACGTCTACAACTATAATTCTATTTAAATAAAAATGTTAAAAAATCTCAGATTCTTCTGAGGGAAGTTGAAGCCTTTTCTGGGCTCCCAACTGTAAATATCTGATTACTCACACAAAGCAGAAGTTTTCTTTTGGAAGTGATTTTACACGAAGCGACCCTTTGTTAAATAACTCTTTGAAAATAATGAGATATTCCGAAGACGCGTTTTTCACGAAACAAGCGAAATTCGTTCGTGCAATTTATGGAATGGCGGTTTACACATTAATCGGATTACCTTAATCCTTACCTTACCTAGAAGAAGCACGAAGGAAAAGAACTGCGAGCGTAATGACATTTGTCTTCTCCTTCTCCATTTGTGAGCAGAATTGAAGATAAAACAAAGAAATCATCACCCAAAGGGGTTCACTGAGGGGAATAAATCGGAGAACCCTTTTTACTTGGTCCATTAATTTGTTGAATTTCCATTTTCAGCTTATTTAAGGCTTAGAGGAGACTTTAATGTACATTCTGCGACTGCATTTAAAACAAAACAAATGTTTTCAATTCGGATTTTGTTCATTTGGATTTGATTATCAGCTCACATATCTAATAAGAGTCGCATAGGGACAGCTATGAAGGTCATTATTGCAGGAATAACATAAGAAAGAGAAGAAGTGAGCAGTATTCCAGACAGGAATACTCTTCCAGAATATTGCACGTCATGTGCGACGAAATGTTTTGACCCCTTACCTCACGGTGAGCAACATTATCGTACACCCTCTGTCCAAAATAAAACCGGACTTTTCGAAAATAGAAGAAACTAGTTGCGCCACCTTTTTGTTGTCGAACAGGACAACCTCCATTAATGTTGTGTTAACTGTTTATGGCATTTGTTTTATTAGAAGCCGAGTTATAGTGCCAAGAGTGACAGTGTGTTTTGACGAACGGTCGGTCGTCACGATATTCATGCTTTATGCGCCGAATACTCGCTATCAATTGCTTCAAAACTTCGAGATGAAACTCACCATTGAGAGTTTGGCCAGGCAGAACGAATTCTTTGTGGATAATGCCCTTGGAATCGTAGACAGATCAGCATTATCGCTACTTTTGACTTCTCCAAGCGACGTTTTTTCAGATGCCCTTCTTCTGGTGGTCTCCACTCAGCACTTCAGAACTTTGTTTCGGACACATACTCAATACACCACGTTTCATCACCAGTAACGATAATTTCAAGCAAGCTTGAGTCCTTATGAGTGGTTTTAATGAGGTCCTTGCAGTGTTCAATTCAATACATTTTTTGGTCGTCGGTCAACTTGTGGGGAACAAACTCTCAGTCAAAATGTGGCGCACAGTTGGTTTTGGAATCCCCAATTCATCTTCAATCAATCTCACGGACGATTTCGGGTATTCTTTGATGAAATCACACACTTTTTGGATGTTAACTTCCTCAGTCCAGTTTTTGGACGGTCCGGCTTTTCGTCGTCCTCGAGTGCCTCACGACCACTTCGAAATCGCTTAAACCACTCGTAAACTTGGGTACGGGACAACTATTCATCACCGTACGCTTTTCGAAGCATTTGATGCAATTCGGTAAAACGTTTACCAAGTTGGACACAAAAGTCAATCGCAGCCCTCTGTTTGAAGCTCATTTTCCGACCGTTCGTCGAAACACACTGCCACTCTTGGCATTATAACTCGGTGTCTAATGAACCAAATGTCACAAACAGTTGACACAACACTAATGAAGGTTGTTGCTTTCTACAACAAAAAGATACAATAGGTGGCGCCAATAGTTACTTCAATTTCCGTAAAGTTCGGTTTCTTTTTGGACAGAAGGTGTTCAGTGATACGCGAATTAAGTGTAGAAATTCGCATCCTCTTGGTGAGCATTCAACAAGACAGATCCAGTCCATTTGTCTTGTTCGGTGGAGTTCTTGTTGGCAGACTCGAAATCACTTCTGTCATTCGATCGCAGATTCGAATCCCATTCTGCACGTCGATGACGGTGAATGTTTATCGGGAAATGAAATTCTTCGCTCGGCGTAAGACCACCTAACTGGAATCCTTGACTGGCTTGAAAAAGTTCCGTTTCAGATCTGCAGAGAAGGATCTCTAATCCAGATTATGTTCACCTTAATCCACCCAGGTTGTGCATAAAATATCGATGTGTCTCTCTCTCTCTCTCTTCTGAGAGAGATTTTCTGTTATTCCAATTGGTTTCTTCTGGTTACACGGGACCGCAAAATGTCCCCCACCCGCACTAAATACTAATATGGGGAATCGTAACTGAAGTTACAGATATTTTCTGGGAGTTCTGTTGTGATTGACTTGAGTTTAATGTACTTATCTACAACATTCCTCGGAGACACAGGAGAGCGTCTATCGAACACGCCCTATTGTTCTCAATGAAGGCGAACTGCTGGATGCAACGCTTCATTTATTAGTTCGTTCAAAACGACGACTGCTTGACCTTCCAATTAGTCCGAACTCCCATCATTGCGCAAGTCACAGCTTGGGGCGTTCTCCGTTATAATCCAGAACAATCACACAATACTTCAAGGCGATCAAACATCTCGTAGCTGATATCCTGTCGGCTTTAATCCGTTGTGTTGACGCTCGTTTTGTAGCAAATATTTGACCTTTGAAGCCGAACCTCTGAGTATCACAGGAAATTACAATAAACTCGAATCCCATTACGCATCGCGTCACACATGCAGATCGATAAGGAGCGAAAATATCCCCTAAGTTGAAGGCTCGTTGATTTTAAGAGAACGAAAGGACGAGTTTCAAATGAGTCTAAAGTGCGCGTGTGAACGATACTTCAGTGCAATCTCGTGTGGATGAAGGAAAGCGGGAGCAGTTGTAAGATTCTTCTTCTTCTTCTTCTTTGGCACTACAGCCCCATGTAGGACCTTGGGCTTCCATTTTTGGGTTTCATAACTCACTCCAAGGTGGGATCGTTACCACCACGCTGAACCATATGTAATTGTCTGTGAGGCGTTGTGTTACTTATGAGGGGTTTGCCTGCTTTGCGGGCGGAAAACCCCCAGGATAAACTGGGTAGGAAAACCCTGCAGTCCACACTCAAGACCGGCTAACTTGGCTATGTCTGAGAAAGATCCTTAGCTTCTCACGTCAACGACGAGAATCGAATGCAGGACACTCCTTCCCCAGGCATATGGTTGCAGAGCGCGTAACCACTCCCCTAACCGCGCGGACCAGTTGTAAGATTAAAGATTCTTTAATTCATCCACTGCTTTGTTTGCCTTTCGTGTTCTTCACTCGACAAGTGCTTTTGTTCGATTAATAGATGAAACTTTGATTAGTTTTGTAAAGAAGAAGAAGAAGAAGAAAGATTAGTTGAATAATTCAATAACTGCGCATACTGATGATGGAAATGTCCTGTCTTGGAGAAAAAACAACTGCCGAGTTTGCGCAACTTTGAAATGGTAGATTATTTGCTTTTCCCCTCTCGAAGGAAATGGAGAAGAATCACTACCCAGAGAACTCACAGATCATAAGAGTGACCATTTTCATCCTAGAAAGACATCGTAATCTTAGATCAGCACGTTCGCTTTTTCGGGATGTATTCAGGAACACAACTTCGTGCATCCCAAGTACTCCTTCCACCGTGCGTTTCTTTGAAGGAGGGCGAAGCTAACAGTGGAAGAAGAGCCAACTCGACTCAGCTCCGAAGGAGAGGACGGAATTCTTTTTTTAGTCGAACTTAAGCACTTACTCTCGTATTCTCTTTTCAATTGCATTTAGGGTGTCAGGATGGGTAGGGAAAAAATAGGGAAGGACAGATCTTTACAAGAAAAAGATCCTCACTTGGCTCATTCCTTTGCTCAGCTTCTTAATTTCCAAAATGGACCAGTTGAGTCGCTGCTCTTCGAGTGTCCAGAAATAGTAAATGTCTAATAAGGTCAATCGGTCCTTCTACCTCTTTGCATCTCGACCGTTGTCGTAATTTATTTTCTTTCACGTCAGTTTGTTGTCTCGTTTCCAGGGAAGGTCTTTAAGTACGTGTCTTCAGTAATTTGAGTCTCTGGATGTTGCACAGCCAGTCTAATTGAATTTCACGTGCCTGTCTGCCCTCATTTAGCTAATAGCATCTTACGTGTTCCTTCACTATGGTGTTAAATAATTGAGAGAGAAGAAGCAACCCTCTTCTAACTGTAAGGCTTTCAACTGCTATGATTCTTGGTGTGTGTGTATGTGTCAACGCAGGGACCCACATACCAGCCTTTTCGATCAGAGTGGGGGACAAATATTAGGTGGGAATGCACTCCACGTAGAAAACAGTCGTCGAATAATTTCTGAATATCAACACACAATTCGACAGAAAGGGTTAATCGGATTTAGCAATCCGCTGCAATTCAGAACCAAAATATTTTAAATGCGAACTTCAGAACTGCCATAAAGGTTATTAAAGGCATGCCATCTATTGGTGAACCGTGGAACTAACATTTAAAGCTGCTATATTAAAACCTATTTCGGTGCTTTGAATGAGTATTTTTGTTCCACCGTTTGTGCATTCCCACATCAGATATAGTCCACGTTGTGTCATCTTCGTGCGCGAGTCTCATTAAGATCAAAGGAAAGGAGCAGAAGGTGCCTTGAGAATACTTCTCGTTGGCTCTCACGAGAAAGGCTACGTGATGGCAGTAAACAACTCGAAACCTTCCATGAGAGAATCAGCTTGCGAACGCTACAGATGGGAAGTGGGGGTTGCGCACCTGCAAGTGCTTCGTTGCTAGGCATCTGATGGGGGGGTTATCTTCTCACGGAAATCAGGCTGGAAGCAGTTCGAAACTGCAATCAGCATCTCCAGTAGACAGCAAAGTGTGCCCTTCCCTCCTTCCTCCCCGCACACATTTCATCTCCTCTCATCCCCAAAGTAGGAGAGTTGAAGCCTAAAACGCTTCTCCAAGACTGCGAGATAAGTTTTTCTTTGTTTTCTCATTTCTTTCCATCCATCTTGAGAAAGTGATATTAATTTGACTCAATTAACAAATGAATTAGCGATCGTATAAAAAAGTTAGAAGAAGTAAAACATTTTTTTCTGCTCCAAATATGAGATACACTGCGTTAACAAAAGTATGAGAGAAGATGGGTTGCATCTCATATCACAGCTGATAAAGCAGTTCGACGTGGTCCGACAGTTCTCAAATGAAAAGTGAATCTTGGTGGGCGATATTTCCCCTCCTCCCTCTTTACATCTCGGAGACCGCTTCGGAGAACACGAGCTGTTGAATGAATGAATCCTGTGGAATTCATTCATTATGGGTGGATGATATTCATGGAATATCATCCACCCACCCACCCACCCACCCACACAACAAAACCACACGTAAACCTTTACGTGTAAATGACAATGACCTCCCTCCATCGTTCATCGCACGCATGCGCGCTGTTGCTCTTTTAATTTCCCCCAACTTGTATTTATTTTCTTGTCGTCTTCGTCCTTTGCGATGTTTTTTTCTTATTGAGACTTGCTCGGGTGACATTCTGCTCTGATGGCAGCCGAGCTTCGTTGCTAGGCTACCCATCATTATTTAAATGAGATCTCGTGTTGCGTTCGATGCCAGTGTTGTCCGCTTCTTGCAAATAGCTCCACCGTGTGTGGGGATGGCGATTACCATTTTTTCTTCATTACCCTGATAAATGGGCCTTCTTTATTCAGCGCGATATGGTATAAGATATTGTGCAAAAGGCGTTACATGTTGACAAATATTTATATTCTCGAAGGCATTATCCTGAAATAAAATAGAAGTGATATTTATTTGCACGACAGGATAAAGGGTCAAAGGAACAGACGGATGAATACTCAAAAAACTGCTTGTAGATATTGTGTTCTCTTTCTTTGCTTGCCTGTAGATATGCATATGTGTATGTTCTGTGTTTATTATTATTATAAAGAATATATTCTTTCCCTTATTTTTCGTTTGTCTTTTTTATTTTCCCATAAATACACAAAATACATGCAAAATTATTTAAAAGTATGGTACACTGCTCAAAACAGTTAGGGGATATTTTAGTTTCTGTCGGATAATTATAAATTTCTGCAAATAATTATAAATTTCTGCAAATAATTATAACTATTGATGCTTTATACATGAATAAATATTTCTTACTTACCGATAGTGTGTAATTGATGAGATATTGTTTAAATAATCAATATTTATTACAAATTTAACAAATTATACATTTTAGCATGAAATACTTTTAACATGAATAGTCAAAAACGCTTTTGTTAATTTTTAGTAGGGTGTATGGTCTCCATGAACAGCCAAAACAGCGATACATCTTGCATGGACCGGATAAGATGATCAATCAGTTCTTGTGGAATATTTCCTCACTCTTCTGTGAGAGCAATTTCGAGCTCATGAAGCGATCATGGTGGCACCAGTCGAGCAGAAATCCACCTATCTAAAGCATCCCAGGAATGTTCGATTGGATTACAATCCTGTGAATAAGCAGACCAGTCCATTAGTTGAATATCTTCTTCCTCAATCCACTCTTATACCAAATTTGCACGGTGTGGATGAGCACTGTCATCCATGAAACTGAATTCTTGGCCAATTGCAGCAGCATATGGACGAACTATAGGTTCGTAAATCTCATCGCGATACTTTGAGCTGTTAAGGAACCGTTTCTGATAAAATAGAGATCAGTGTGGCCACCCATACTTATTCCAGGCCATACCATCAAACACCCACGTTGATGTTGGGGTCTTTACCAACAAACTGTGGATCATTTCTTGTTCCACTTTCACGCCATATCAAGATATCGGTTATCTGGTCGCAGACTGAACCTGAACTCGTTACTAAAACGTACACAAGCCGAATCCTCATTTGTCCAATTGCGGTGTTCCTGTGCCCAAATTCCTCTTGCTCTTTTGTGATTTGCAGTAAGTGGAATACAAACCATTAGTCCTCGAGCATATACACCTATGGCATGAAGACAATTTCGTACTGTCTGTGTTGATTCCAGCCTCCCTATTGCTGAGGCAAGTTCGCTTCGAAGTTGTGTTGCGGTAAATGTTCGATTTCTTCTGGCAAGTAATGACAAATACTGATCGTCTCTTGGTGTTGTTGATGATAGGCGACCTTGCCTTGGACAAACATTTCCCGTCTCCAGAAAGCGATTCCAAAGAATCGCAATTACGCTTTGAGATACAAGACACGCTTGAGCGACAACTTGCTGCGTTTGTCCAGATTCTAATCGACCAATGGCTCTCCAAGCCATGGATTCCGGGATATCGTGTTACGCTGCCATTTTTAACAAAATAATGGATGGTAGGTGACACAATTTTAAAATTGAAGTGAAGTAAGCCACGTTTCGACAAGTCTTAATATGATTTTGTAAGTAGTTGCGTGTTCTACACTGTTGTGTATTAAGAATATTTTAAAATAAATGTGTTACATTTGTAAATTATTTTTATAACTTTATAATTTACAAATTGTTTTGAGCAGTGTATTACTAATGAGCATTGGTGGGTTTATTGCAGGTAGTTAGGAAGAACTCGAGGTCCTAAGTTTCATTTGTGTAATAATTAACAAGTTTTTTTTATTTCATTTATTTTTCATCTTAGAAAGTTGAAGAACATTTGGTAGGGCTAAAAAATGACCTTCGGATTTGAATACTAGTACGTAGGACTTTTTTTAAAAAAGTAGCATTAAATAGGCGAGGTTTGCGTCCTTAGTGCTAAGCTGCCCGAAGAAAGACATTTAAAAGTTTGATTCCAGTTCAATTAGAAACACTTCCTAAAGCTTTCTTCTACCTGTTGCCAAGTTACTCGATCTCTGGCTCGGGCTAGACAGTCTTTTCTCTCTGAAATTCGGCTTTTCTCCCATGTGAACCGACGAAAATCATAAAGTAACAAAATTACACTAACGTCAGGAAAACGTATTTCATATTCGTAAATTTTTGAAGAGATTTCATAGCCGATAAGTCAATTCTTTTTAAACGAGATCAACGCTTAAATAAAACACACTTAACTTGCAAACGGATAACTCCATCTCTACGATTATTAGAATTAAATTACGTAATGGTCAATAATCACAATTTTAAGAAACACAAGAATGAGGAGTGTTACTTGGATGATTTCTCCAAACTGGGAAATCGTTTTTGTCGAGGTTGGAACTGTGAATGTGGCTTCACAACTTTCTTTATATAATTTTTAAAGTAGAAAATTACTTTGATGTAGGACTTCGTTTTCTTCCGATGAATTCTATGGCTAATGGATGAGGTGTGGCTGGCTGAAACTGAATCATCAGACACTTGAAGGAAAATAGGAGGTGTGTTCAAAAAAAGACCGAACTCTTTAAATAGCGTATCAACTGGCACAGATTGCGCGCTGCGGCTACTGAGCGCACCTAACGGCAGGTTTTGATAACAAAATGCCATTTTCCCCAATCTACTAGGTGCATGAGTCGTCGAGTTACATCCGTTGAAGTGAGCACGTGCACGATGGATTAGTGATCGATTAGTGACAAAGTGACAATGAAACAGCTTGAAGAACAACGCGCGCGCGTGTGTGTGTGTGTGTGTGTGTGTGTGTGTGAGAACGTTTGCTGCAAACTTGGTAAAAATTTCATTCAGAGACGTTTCAGTTGCTTAACCAAGCATACGAGGAGGATTGTATGAGCCGAACGCAGTGCTATGAGTGGTTTAAGCGTAGATGGATGAGTCGGTCAAAGATCAAGGTGATGTTGGTTGTGTTTTTTAATTGGAAAGGCATTGTCCACTATGAATTTCTACCACGTGGTCAGATGGTAAACAACGAGTTGTACGAGGACATTTTAGCACATGTGAGGGATGCTGTGCCCAGAAGAGGCCTGAATTGTGTGTTGGAAACCCAGACTTGAATGTTACACCACAGCAGTGCGCCTCTCAAAACATCCGACATCCGTTGTTCCCCATGCATTCTATTCTCCGGACATGCCCTAGCAGACTTTTTCCTGTTTCCCAAACTTAAAACCACTTTGAAAAGACTTCGTTTCCAAATCACAGAGGAGATTTAGGACCATGCGGTAAGAGAACTACGCGCCATCACAGAAAGTGCTTTCCAGGAAGCATTCCAACAATGGAAGAAACGGCGGGAAAGGTGTATCGCCAGTACGGGGACTGCTTTGAAGGGGGACAGTGCTTAAAATGTTGTGAAATGAGCAATAAAGTCTTTATAGGAAACGTTCGAATAGTACAAATTCATAGTGGACAATGCCTTTCCAATTCGTTCGGTCTTTATTTGAACAACCTTATATATTCGACGTTCTTCTTGATGAATCTGAGTTGAAGGACCATCTGTCCATAATACCAAAGTGCAACAACAACAAGGGATCCTGTAAATTTCAAGACAGGTGAAGGGGGAGATATTTGTCTTTCGGAGAGGTTGTGAAAGAATTCAATTTACGAACTGGAAGGAAAAAGTTGCAGGTCAATCTGGAGAAGTCTTGCAGTTTTCTCTGACAGTCTTTTAACACGTGGAATTGAAATTGCACAAACTGCTTCTCGAGGAGGATTAGGATTATTATTATGGATTTTTGCAAATCGTTCGGTAGTTTATGTATAAAGGTGAGAAAGTTCAATGAGGAGGACAGCTGAAAAACGAGGATTACGGAATCAATATTGGTCATCTCGAATTAACTGATAGATCTCGAGGTTCTTGATAAAGCTGCTTCTTGACCTTCTCCATCGCTTATGAGAGTATTAAGGCGAGGGCAACAGGATTACGGCTGACTTTTATCTCCAGTTTTAAGAAAAGACTGGAAACAAGATTGCTTCCATCATCTTGGAATGATGCTGGATGAGTAAAACAGCTTGTAAAGATAATAGAGGGTGGGAGTTCTGGAACAAAAGCGTTTAGAACAGTTGGAGAAATACCATCTGGACCGGGACACTCTGTAGTATCAACACTGGGAGTTTTCCGATGTCCTTCTGTGACAGATCAGAGGACTCATGCTGTGAACAGCCCGTAGTGTTCAAGGAGATTTGCCTTAGGCATCTGTACAAGAGTGGAAGAAAAATTGATCTCAAGTGGTTTGCCTTAAATTTGTGGGATGTTACCGTCATTTAAAGGTGACGGCATCTTCAAACTGTGAGAAAGTTGATAAAAAGGAAAGAGAGAAGTTACACCCACGAACATCATCATGGCACCCAACAGCTCTATTGACATTTGGGCAGGACAAAAGGTTATTGCATTTTGCTTTTACGAAGTCCGATTTTGGTTTCTTGGTGATTTTGTACTTGTTGTGTGTGATGGAGAGGAAGATTGAGTAGGAAGCTGGAATTTTTGACTTGAGCCATTGAATATATTTTTATCACGAACCCGGAGGCGTAATTTTTAAAGAACCAACGTTTGCATTGTGGTCGAGGTTTTCAGGAAACGCAGCTTTCGCAGTCACTTGAAAGTGAAATCCCACTTCATTTGTCCAAAATGCCATCGAGACATCCAAACCTAATTTTAAAATCTCGTGTGGTTCCAAAGGCAATTGAAACTAAGGCTTTTACAGCAATCTATCAATTTACCCCCCCACACACACACACACTCTCTCTCTCTCTCTCTCTTTCTCTCTCACTCTCTCTCTCTCTCTCTCTCTTTCTCTCTCTCTTGTCCAAATGGACCTACGACTACGAATTAAATTATATTTTAACCATTACACAAATTAAAATACAGAGCAAAACAGCACCGCACACAAATCTATTGACAATCAAGACCAATATACAGGGTGTTCGGGATAAATTTGACAGTTTCGTAAGGAAAAAGAAAATCTTCTTTGTATCTATTAAATTTAATGAATTGACAAAAAAACATTACAGGCAGAGTTAATTACAATACTATCAACAAGATTTACTCAAAATAACCACCATTAGCATCGATCACAGCTTCAATTCTGCTTCGGAACCTCGAACAAGCTGATGCTACAGTCTCCCTGGGAAGGGCCGCAAAAACTGTTTTAATTTTATCCATTAACTGGGCTTTTGTATTACTGGAAGTGCGATTGGTGTCTTTTTCAACTGCGCCCCATACAAAATAATCCATGGGGTTAAGGTCTGGGGAGTTTGGAGGCCAAACATTTGGACTGGTGAAGTCGTAGAAATTTTCAGACAACCATTTTTGACTTTTCCCAGAGGTGTGGCAAGGGGCCGAATCCTGCTGCCATACATACGGCCTACCATTGGCTACCCTTGTTATCCAGGGCTTGACTACAGTTAGCAACTCCACGAACAAAGCCCGAATTCCAATGCCAGGGTTCTTCAACACCTGTTCCTGCAGATTTGCGAGGAATTCTGCTGTACGAACGCAATCAGATCGTCTGCTAGGGATCTTTCTTCTTGATACATCCTCGTAGTCACCATTGCAAGTCTCTAGTTCATGCCTGATTGTTTTTACTGTATTCAGGGAGCATTGGGCAGCAGTCGTAATATCCTTATTTTGATGGCGGGCACGAATCATCATGATACAAGTTATTCTCTTCCATGATTCAGGTGGGTTCCAGCTATCCATCCTTTCTGACATCTTGTATATGAATGAAGAAGGGTCCAAACTTTTAAATGAAGAGAAGTGTGTGTTAATACATGTAACTTACGGAAAAATATAATTAATTATAAATATGTCAAATTTATCCCGAACACCCTGTAATTTACCATTTTCAGTAAAAATTGTGCCTAAGTAGCTGAAATGTTTCACTTGTTCCACAGGTTCTCCATTCACAACACAGTTGACATCTTCAATGATTCTGCCTATTTTCATTGTCTTTGTCTTTTTATTGCTGACCTTCATACCATATCTATTACAACAGCTATTCAATTTAGTCAGAGAATCTTGCAGACTTGTAGTGGATTTATTTAGAAGTATAACATCATCCGCATAAAGCAAAGAGCTGACATTAACATCTCCAGTTTTGATATCAGGTTTAATACCACTTTCCTTCATAATGTGATCCATATAGATAATGAATAACAGAGGGGATAATGTACATCCTTGTCTCACACCAGATTTAACATTAAACCATCTTCCTGTACTTCCTTCAATTCTAACGCTGACTTACAACTCAAACAAAGACTAAGAATTGCCTGATATAATGCCCCATTGACACCGTATAACTGCAGCGTATTGAATAGCTTCTCTCTTGAAACCTTGTCATATGCCTTTTCCAAATCGACAAAATTTAAATACAGATTTCTGTTATATTCCCATGTTTTCTCGACTACTTGTCGTAAAGTGAAAATTTGATCCTGACAGCCTCTATTTGGCCTTAATCCAGCTTGTTCTTCACCCAGCTTTTCTTCTCAACCGTTTATCAAGTATACTTGCATACCAGGAGCACTCAGTAGGGAAATACCTCTGTAATTCTCACATTCAGTTTTATTTCCCTTTTTATATACGGACACTATGAGAGCTCTACTCCAGTCATCTGGAATTCGTCCCTCTGTCCAGGCCTTCTGAACTATGCAGTGCAGTGCAGCCACTTAAGACTTTTATACTTCCGTGCTTAAACATTTCTGGTCGAATATCATCTACTCCTGCTGCCTTTCCACATTTCAAGCCTTTGGTGGCTTTTTCTACTTCAAGTATGGATATGTATTCCTGACTGTACGCCTGTTGAGTGTTTTTACCACTGTGCTATTACTGCTTGTTTCATTTAGCAGTTTTTCAAAGTAATTACTCCATACTTCAAGGATATCTTTTTCTCCTGTTTTCATTTCACCTTTATCATCTCTAATTCCTTTTACAGCACTCTTTCCTCCATTCCTAAGCTTCTTAAACAACCTCCAGAATATTTTGCCACCTTCTTGATATTTATTTTCTATATTCTTGCCAAAGTCCTCCCATGACTTTTGTTTAGCTAGTTTTACACAGTGTTTAACATTCTTGCATTTGTCTCTGTATTCTCTAAGAGAACAAGCTGACTTATTTCCCAGGAACTTTTGATAAGTTTTCTTCTTTTTTCTTCACTTCTTCTTTAACTTCCTGTGTCCACCATGGAGTTCTAATTTTTCTATCCTTACAGACAACCTCACCACATGCCTTTCTGGCAGAATCAATCAATTTTCTCTTCAGGGCTTGCCACTGAATCTCCAAGGTTTGATTCCTGTTCTCAAACTCTTTCATTTTTTCTTCAATAATCTTTGTGTATTTTAGTCTACAGTTCACATCTGAGAGCTTCGCAACTTTTGTTCGCTTTAAAACTTTCTTACATGTTCTTCTTTTCAATATGAAATTCAATTTTATCCTGCTCAAGACTAAATAGTGATCACTTCCAAATTCAAATCCTCTGTACACGCTGGTGTCCTACTGCAGGGAGAAAGCATCACTATCGACAATAGCGGTATTTGCCATTATTATTAGCTTTGCTCTTTTCTCCAAATTTTTCCGAATGTCTGACAGTCATTTCCTACTCTGCTATTTAGATCCCCAACAAGGACCAACTTTTCCTTTTTCATTGTGTCAATCGCTTTCTCTAAAGCCTCAAAAAATTCCTCCACTTCTACCTTAGTAGAACCTTCTGTGGGACCATAGGCACAAATAAGTCTCATTGTCCAGTTCCCCATTCTCATATTTGCCCACATTACTCTACTTGAGACTGACTGCCATTCAAGAAGATTAGCCTCATATTTTGTGTTGAATATTATGGCTACTCCTTCTTTTCCTTGATTGTCATTGCCTGAATATAACATTTTGTATTTATTGCTCAGAAAGATCTCACCAGTTTTGGTCTTTTTTGTTTCAGTCACCCCTATTATGTCGATCTGGTACTTATCTAATTCCTCAGCTAGCTCCATTTCTTTGCCATTCAGGCTTCTTACGTTGATAGTACCGATCTTTAACTCTGGTGATGTTGAGTTGGGGTGTGTTTTCAGATTTGTTCCAGTAGCTGACTTTTCGCTGTTCGCCCTGGTTCCCTGGTAAAAACAACGGGATCCTTGTTTAACCGGGCGACGTCCCAGCCGGCATGAAATTTTGTCATGTTGTACCATCATTTTGTATTTTGGTTTAAGCCAATAAGAATACAATTTGGTCGGCTAAATCCCAAACTGCCAGCCCATTCTCGTTCGTTCTGTATCCAGGTAGATACCCAACAAGGTGCACCACGAGAAGGTGAGGATTGGACATTAGGTCAGAAGCCCTGGTCGGTTCTTCGCATTCCTTTAAAGGCTATGTGGAGGTCTCCTCTCAGTTATACTGGTTTGACCCTTAAGCACTCCCCATCCATCCATCGATCCATCCATCCATTCTTCCATGTAGGAATATATGGATGGACAAATTGGTTTTACTATTAGGTTATTTTTGAGTTTAAAGGTTATAAATTTTGTTTTTCCAGCATTCAGAGTGAGTTTGTTCACATGAAACCAGTTTGTCACTATTTGAAAATCTGTGTTCACCATATTTTGCATTTCATTTACAGAATTTGCTGTGAATATCAATGCAGTATCATCTGTAAAGGTGTTTACTTTACTTGATAAATGTAGATCGCAGAATTCGTTGATGTAAATTGTAAATAGTACTGGCCCAAGCACCGAACCTTGAGTCACATCACGTTTTACCTGAACGAAATTGCTATAACTTTTGTTGATTTCTACTGCTTGTGATCTACACGTTAAATACCTCTTAAACCAATCATGTGCACAGCCTATGATTCCTATAATCTCCATTTGTTTAATAAACTATCGTGGGATGCTGTGTCGAAAGCTTTCTGTAGGTCTAGAAAGGCTGCCAAAGTTAGTTTGTGTTGGATTTGGATGAGGAGTAAATGAAGTTTGTGAGTTCAGAGTCGAAATCCACAGTAGATTTAGAAGTAAACACTCCAGTCATCAGTGATAAATTGAAGACAGTCACCAAAGGGGCTCTCAGATATTTCTGGCACTCCTCCACAATGCCGATATTAATACTATCTTGGTATGGAGCAGAAGAGTTTATAAGTTTCATTCTAATATTTTCAATTTAATTCTCACAAGTAGGAAAAAAGTAACTGGAACTCTCATTTATTTTAAGACTGATTTTTGAAGACATTATACAAAGATCTGTTGTTTCAAGGATACTTGCGACATAAAGCTGAATGATATAATTTCAATTGTGAAAGACTTAAAACAACTCATTTTGCAAGACTTCCTAGATTTTATGGCCTTCCAAAAATCCATAAGATTGACTCTTCGTCCTCTTCTTCCAATAGTAGATTGTATTGATTCTCCTACTTACCGTGTAGCCAAATATCTAGCTAAATTATTGAAATCTCACATTGGCAACTCTAATTCTTTTATAAAAAACTCCTCAGATTTCTTAGAAAAATTAAAAAATGTCTCATTTCAACCTACAGATCTTATGGTTAGTTTTGATATAGAATCTTTATATACCAATGTACCTCTCAAGGAAACTTTAAAATTACTTGCTGACATCTTTCCTCAAGATATTATAAAACTATTCGATTTCGTAATACATTCTGGATATTTCGTATATCAAAACAAATTTTATAGCCAAGTAGAAGGAACGGCCATCGGAAGTCTTCTTTCTCCGGCTTTAGCCAACTTTTATTTAGAACATTTAGAAGAAGTCCTCTTCTCAACTATTTTCCCTCAACCATCATTTTGGGTAAGATATATAATGACATCTTTACTATTTGGCCTCACAGCAAAAACGCCTTACCTTCCTTTTTAAACAGTATTAATTCCTTGAATCATCGCATAAAGTTTACTATGGAATTAGAAGAAAACAACCAGTTATCTTTTTTAGACGTTCTCCTCATCCGATCACCTTCAAATATTCTTACAACTACAGTATACAGGAAACCAACATTCACAGGTCGTTATATTCTTAAAGAATCAGCCCATCATCCATGTCAAAAAACAGGAATTATAAAATGCCTCATCCGAAGAGCCAAAACTAATTGTTCTACTTTTGATTATCTACAAGAAGAACTTTCTACTATCCAACAACACATGAAACTCGATGGCTTTTCTGAAAAAAGTACTCAACGTCTTCTCAATTCTTATAATCCTCCACAAAACAACAAAGTTTCAAAACGTCGAGTGCCTATTCCTTATATCTCTGGTATTTCAGAACCTATCGCAAGAATTTTAAAGAAATATGAGTTAACAACTACGTATTCACCTATTAACAAATTGCCTTCTCATTTTCCTTCTCCTAAAGACAAACGCTCAACTTTATCTCTTCCTGGAGTTTATCAAATTCCTTACAACTGCGATCTCTCCTATTTCGGACAAACTGGACGTTCTCTTGAAAAAAGGATCCAAGAACATCAATCCTCCATTCTTCACAACAAACCTGAAAAGTCTGGATTGGCTCAGCACGGGATTGAAACTGACTACAGCATCCTTTGGTCCAGGACTCGCCTCTTGCATAGATCCCGTTATAGGTTCGAACGTTTGTTCAAGGAAAGCGTGGAGGCCTTGCTCCATCGTCCCAACCTGAATCGTAATGACTGTATATCTATTTCCAAAATCTGGGAAAGTCTAATCAAGATTACTCATTAATTTGTTTTTTTTTTCAATCAGGTCTCTACTTCAAAATATTCCGTTTCATACTCAGTGATATAACATCACGCGGCATGTTCTATTTTTAACGATCTATTGTTAGTATTCTAGCTTGTATTTTTAAACTATTCTTGTATTACCACTGAAGATGGTCTGCTATTTCCAGACAGAAATATTTGGTTAAATAAATATCTTTCTTGTGTTTACGTGAATATATCATTCATTATACAAAGATTTATTTGACAAGAAATTATATTCTTGTTTAATCCATTTTCGAAGTGAAAGCAAACCAGACTTGCACGTGAAGATACTTCACGCGCAACGCATTTTCCTTTTCCATTGGGTTTAGGTTCATCAGGACTCTTCCTGTCGTGTTTCTTCATCATTCGAAAGGGTCACTGAAGGCAATCAACCTCTCTCTCCTTCTCTCTCTCTCTCTCTCTCTAAAGCAATCATATGGTGAATAGCGAGGACTGCTTGAGACTTCAATAACTGACGTAAACTTAGCGGAATTGATTTTCTTTCACAGGGTTTATTCAGAATCAATTCGACTACCTTTTTCCTTTCCAGAGTTCGTGTACTTGATTCCAATCGTCTACAGTTTCCATTGTGTTAACTACATTTCATGAGATTTTTTTTTTCAAATCAGCTCATCTTTTCCCGCTGACATCGCAACGCAACTCAAGCGAGCGACAGATGTCTTCTTTCTCTTCCTCCACGAGCGTCTTCTTTCTTAATGACCCGAAAAGATTTGCTATTCGTTTGCTATCTTTTGTCATGGAAATGCTGCCAGGGATTTGGAGGAGCGCAAGATTGGATTCAATTCTTTCAGGTGTGAAATCTAGAAAGGTGTTGGCGCCTTATTAATGACTGCCTGCTTCAGTGACGTCAAGAGGAGCCTTGCGAAAAATCTAAGAATGATAAAGCTTATGTTTATACCCAGTGGGTGAGGGATGTACTCCTTTGTTGAAACTGTGCGCGCCTTAGATTACACGTCAGTTAAAGAAAGAAGATGGCAGCGTCGTGTAGGTGGCTTAACTTTACAAATGAGCTGGTGGATTTCGACTGCAACAGAACAGGAGGATGAGGGCAGCAGCAAGCTTTCGTTTAGCTCCATAAAGAAATTCCACAGGCTTCGTGTGCACTTTTTTTGGATTCTTTCTCCTCTAAGCCTGTTCATTGAACCCACTGATGTGATGGTTCTTTTCCTGCATACACACTGCTGAGTTTTCGAAAACCAACAATTTGTTGGCTCATATTTTACTATTTTTACTTGTATTAAAATGGACTCAACTGTAAAGGTCCGATTCGGGTTTAAATTTCCTGTTGAGTTGTTCTGGACTTTGCTTTGGGTAGTAGCAAATCGAATAACTCATCTGATAATTTTAGAATACTTGATAAAAACAGGATATTTGCAGACAAGACAAAATGATTTTATGACAAACAGAGACGTATGTTCTCCAAGAGATCTGATTTTAATAACACTGGGCGTAAATACAAGGAATTATATTAATCCAAAATAATATGATCCTTTCTCAATAGATGGCAGCAGTGAAGTAATGATCGCATGTGGTAAAAAAAACTGCAAGAGCGTCAAATAAATTCTCGCTAAAATACTTTAAATCTATTGCCATTGATCATTCTAGAAGGATCTCCATGTGATTTGGTAAACATCAGAACTGATTAAGTCGTTACTAATAGTTAACTGCCATCGGTTTCAAAACAAACTGAAAGACAGATCGTTCATTTAAAGACGTTTGAAGAATTGCCAATAGATGGCAGCATAGACTGTGTTCTTTTTGCTAATGAATTGAGATTTTTTTTTTATTACCGAAGTTAAAAATTGCAGTTAACCACAAAAGCAATTAGTTTAGAATGTTGATTATGAAAAACAAGCCGAACTGCGAAACATGGAACGAACCAGAACAAAATCCTGTTTCTCTTGGATTTATCAAAGAATTTCAACCAGTGTTGAGAGGACGCAGCTAACAGAAGCAGTTTCATGGAATGATATTCATATCGTGATTAAAAAAAAAAGAATACAGGATAAGGGAGATTGTGATTTCACTGAAGATGCACAATATCATTTTTCTCAAAGTTCTTGGGGGAGGGATCTCTTCCCTGGCACCCCCTAACTCTAGATCTGACTGGCCAACCGATGGCATATTCCTTCTATTCTTTCCCTGCACGTAGCTAATTAAAGTTCCTTAATTGATGCCACTGTGTACCTGATTTCAACGAACATGATTCCACGTGAGTAGTGCTGCCTTAAAAACATGCTTTTCCTAGTGGAAGGTGCTACTAGATGTGTTGGTAATACATGAATTCCTCGCATGAGTTTCGATTCTTGAGAGGACACCGACCATGCTTCTAAACTACAGGCTTGTTAGATGCAAGGCCGCCCCTAGGAATTTTGCCGCCCTGTGCAGCAGCATATTTTGCCGCCCCTTCTCCCTTATTTTTCGTATAGTTTATGCCAACTTTGCCGCCCCAAAAAAACTTGTCGCCTCGTGCAAATGCACGTCTTGCCCCGTCGGTAGAGTCGGCCCTGGTTAGATGTCATGTCAAGTTTCGGGTGCATGTCCCCTCCACAGTCTTGTATGTAGTGGGTTTACGTGGACATGGCAAAAATAATGTATACAGTAACATCATCGTTCCAGGACTTCAGTAAAGCAGTTCTCCAATTATTATGCCAAAAAAGATAGTACACGAGAGAGAGCTTGATGAGGGTAACCATAGTAAGTCATCTTACTTAACTCTTTTCTCTTTGCCTCCACCCATGAAAGAAGCGTTAAAATAATAACTGTATTAACGCGGGTATTAAATTAATATGATGAAAACAAAAATTCATGAGACAACAGAAATTATTCACAATATTCATGAAGAACGAAACCTTTTCGAAAAATCTACGTCTATCTTCACCAGCATTCTGGCTTTTAAAAATAATTTAAGCTGCTGCATCACAGGAAACTCGATAATCTGCAAAACACGTTGAGCCAATGCGATCAGTTTCTACTTTCAATACTCAAACAACACCTCATATGGTTCCTTTGTCACAAAAGTGGTATTTGTGCATTCTCCACATCTCCCAATTCCGCCTCAAACAAGGCCAAATCTCGAATCCCTCTTCTTGGTGTGGTTTGGCTAAGCATTTACTGTCGCGATACTGATTTCTTGAAGTCCTTCCTGCAGTTCAAGCAACCAGTTTTGATTATCCATCTGTCCCGGTAGAATACCACGCGATTCTCACCCTCCTTCCCACAACCTCGACCATTGATTTCTCTTCTTCATTTCCACTGTCAGATTACTGTTTTCGCTTTCGTCGATACAAACATCGACTTGGGTTTATTTCGCACTTCTCTCAAAATCCCAACGCAGTCCAAATGCGGCTTCACTAGTATGCGCGTCAAAAGAAAGAAATCAAATCTCCAGGATATCAGAAAAGTTGTAGCGACTGCGACAAGCGATTTGTGTTTATCAGAAACCAAACGAATCAATCTCAACAAATAAGTCGATTTCCCCATTTTTAAATTTCCTCGCGTAACACCTACATTCAGCAGATTGTCCTTTCACCTCGTTCTGACTCCAATATATCGATGGAATCTAATTTCATTTCGAAATGGAATATGTTTACACTTCAATTTTAATTTTAATCTTCACTTCTTTGTCCTCACTTTTAAGGTCACTTCGAAAAGACTTGAGGTCATCTTCATAATTTGACTGTTATATCCGAATTTACATAATCATCAAAGAGATCAATTTTATTTTTCGTACGTGAATCCTAAATTATTCATAAATTTGTTTAGTAGAAAGGTTCGAACTCTGGATCTTCGCTCCTAACGAATTATGTCCTTAAATGTTTCCTTCGACGTTTCCCTAATCCTTCGAATCCCTAGCGACAAGCAGCTACAATAAACTCCCAAATGAAATCAAAATCTATAACCTCAGCTTATGCATTCAGAAAAAGATTGAGAAATGTTGACAATTACTTTAAACGTATAGTATAAGAGATCATTGCAACTCACATACCATATCCAATTCAAGCACCAATATACTAACTAATTAATTCAATTAGGAGACTAATATATTGATATGTACATCAAATCAAATGTAAGGTGAGCCCTCATAGATACGGTCACGGGACTCGAAGTGACTGTTTCGAACTAATTTAATTCTCTAGTTAATTCTACTTAACTCTACTTACTTTATCTAAAACCAGTAACTTATTATAAACTATTTTATTGTATTTTACTCTATTTGTATATATAAGGAAACATTTATTAACTGTAACAAAATAAATAGACTAAAATAAGTGGAATTGCCAACATAAAATGATAGTAATACTTGCACTGTATTGTGTAATAGTGTACATTGAATTGTACAACTTGAATTGTATTGTATAAATATCTTGTATACGTGATGGGAATGATAATAATAATAAACTGATAATAATAATAAACAATAAAACAAATTCCCACTTTCAATACTGTTTGTTATTCCCACCTATCAGCAGGTTACTTCTCCATTTAATTAATATTTATTGAAACCCAAATGACGCACTTTTATTAGAATATTCGTATGTAGAACTTCATCAAATATTTTTGCTAAAGTCTAAATAAATAGCGCCATTGCCCGATAGGCTGCATTGTCGGACTCTTGACTGCTTTGGTGCACTCTGGGGCCAAGAATTAGTTCAATTATGTGAGTTGAGCAGAGTTTAGGTTACGAAAGTGAAAACAGCAATGGGGTCGTGTAAAAGAAACGTAGATATCCCGTTGGGAATCCCAATTGGCATCATTACAGTGCAACAGAATGCGATTAGGAGACTAGAGAAGTGCTGTTGAAGAGAATGTGCGTGCGACGTTGTCCAAGTTGACAAGAGGAAAGCTAACGTCAGTGGAGTATTTGGAGAGAGTTAAGTGCATGGTACTGAGAGAACGGTGGCGATTATTGGTAATTCTGGTATTCAGGTTAACAAATTAAGTTCTCTTTTATCTTCCTTTGTGAAGTTAGAGAAGAGCAGACAGTCGGAAATGGTGGAGGCTGAAATCTCCAAGGAAGGATATTTCACTGATGACGGTGATTAGACTGTCTAAGAGGTCGCCATAACCTTTGGAATTAGACGTGTGTGCATCAAATCAAAGCAACAAAATGAAGCTGAGAAGTCTTGCGAAAAAGCAGTTCGTAAAGCGTGCATTTCAGGTTTAGTACCTTTCCGCATGGGATGGTAGATCACCACACATACTGCATTCCGCTCTTTTTACGGGAGGCAGCTTGCGTGAAATAATGTGGAAAGCGGGGATGAGCTGCGGTCGTAACAACTGTCATTAATTAATCAGGTATTCTTAATGAAGGTGATTGAGGGAGTTTAGTTTCTGGTCATCGGAGTGTCGTCTTTGTTGTTTTGTTATGATTTTGGCAGCAGCGTATTTATTCTGAGGTCCTTCATGGTGAAATGTTGGACATTTACAGGGCAGTCATTCAGTGTGGGTGAAACACTTGAGTACATCACTCCCATGCAGGGCGGGTCCTCACTCTGACCCAAGCTTGGTCTCGACAGTGTCTTCTTTTTGAAGGTGCTAAACTGGAACTTCCTGCATGCGCGGAATGGCAGGAACAATATTTGTCAGCTGGTTGGCTGGGAAGCTTTCTGATACGTTATCATCGCTTTAAGTCCTAAGCATCATCTGGAAGTCGACAAGTTGTGTCCTCGAATGGTTCGGATGCTGCTGATCCTTTAATCGTTGGAATGTTTATTTCTAATTAAAGATTTTTTGTATTCAGTTTCATATTTTCAAAACCCTCTACAAATTCTTAGGGAAAGAAGGGCCTCCATATTTACCTCAAGGTGTCTCCCCGCCTTTTATTAGTTAACGAAGACTTCCTTTTGGTGAACAAGGAGTGCAGCTGTTGGTTCGTGTTCCAAACAGATTCGTGTCGACACTCTTTGCGTTACGTTAATGAGTGAACTGGAACTCTGGAGTGTTGGACCAAGTTTCGGAAAGTCAGAAAACCCAAGAGAAGATGAAGAAGAAGGTCTCCTCGACTTAAAATTAATGTTATTTATTGTGATGACGGGTATTGTATGAATGAAACACGTTTACAATAAAAAAGGTGCTTCGTGATGGCCTTCTTGTAAGACAATAGATTCATGAACACAACCGCATACTTCAACATGATTTCGATTTCATTTATTCCAAACGAATAATCAAATGTAAGCCGAAAGAGAATCACTCGCAGATACGAGGGTGGTCTGAAAAGTTCTCCGCTTAACAATGAAAAAACGAATTTATAATTTCAAAATTATTTTTAATTTTCAACATAATCTCCCTTAAGACTAACACATTTATTCCAGCGATGCTCCAGCGCCATTATCCCGTCCCTGTAGTGGTTCTCATTAAGACCAAAATACCCCTCAACAGCTACAATCACCTCTTGATTCGAAGAAAAACACTGCCCAGCGAGGAAGTTTTAGTTTTGGGAAGAAATAGAAGTCAGAAGGAGTCCACTCTGAGGAGTAGGGTGGATGTTCCAACAATTCATAGTGCAGATCCCTTAATTTTCGCATTGCCAAAACACCTCTGTGGGCAGGTGCATTGTCCTGGTGAAAGGTGAATTTTTTCTTCTACAAACCGGGTCTTTTCTCACGAATTTTTTCGTCTAGTCCGGTTAAAAGATCGGAATAATATTCCCCGGTTACTGTTTTATCCTTTTCAAGATAATTAATAAACAAAATGCCTTTAGCATCCCAAAACACCGATGCCATGAACTTTCCTGCTGATGGAACCAACTTTGTCTTCTTTGGCGCTGAACAACCGGCTTCTGTCCAATGTTTTGACTGCTGTTTGGATTCTGGTGTGCAATGGTGAATTTAAGTCTCGTCCATAGTAATAAATCGACGCAAAAAAATCAGTTTTATTCTTGTTAAAACGCTTCTAGCATGTTCAGAGATTTTCATGTCAGTGCGTTTGTGTCTGTTGTGAGCAAGTGCGGCATCCATCCATCTTGCGCAAAGCTTTTTCAATTAATAGGATATATTTTGCAATTCTTCATGCAAAATATATCCTACACGTTCTTTTGAAATGCCAATACTGTTAGCAATTTCACGCACTTTGACATCCAATACCATATCATGCACTTGATCAATGATTTCTGGTGTTGATGATGTCTGGTGGACGTCCTCCACTTAGATCATCTTCAAGGGTGGTACGGCCACGTTTAAACTCGGCAGCCCATTTCTAAATTGTCGAAATCGAAGGAGAAGAGTGTCCATAACCTTTTATGAACTTCGAATGAATTTCGTTTACCGCTAAACCTTTTTTTACAAAGAATTTTATAACTGCACGGTACTCAGTTTTATCCATTTCAAGGGATAGAGACAACACTTTTGCTTCAGACAGCTGTATAAAATAAATTACTTGATAAAATGACTTACAATTTCTCGTGGATGCTTATGACAGATATACCAACTTGGAAAGAAAATCGTGCCCATAGTGTTGCCATCTATGGTCGAGGCCGAAAACTTTTCAGCCTACCCTCGTACTGCAGTGTTGTCGCTCTAATTTGTCAGTGTCTTTAATTTGAGATTTTGCAAGGAATTTTTTTTTCCTCTTTGAGACAAATCAGTAATCCCGGTAGAAAATTAGGACGATTGCAGAGTTGAGTTGAAAATACTATCATTCAAATAAAAGTACAACTAAATAAGAAGTATTTGATTTCCAGATTACACACGAGCTGCGGACAGCTCGTGTGTAATCTGGAAATCAAATACTTCTTATTTAGTTGTACTTTTATTTGAATGATAGTAACCTGGAAATTGTAACCTGGAAATTTCCCGTGCAGCAATTTCAAGGTTTACTGCGAGGTCCGCCGCTGATGACGTGCGGGATTCGCGTACATTCAGAAACATATCTCGTCGATCTCGGTTAGTGAGTGTCGTTGGTGTTCCAGGGCGTTTTCTGCTGTGGTTTTCCATCCGACTACGAATGACACAAGCAACGGTAGATTTCTTTATATTGAGATGGGTGTCACGGAGAGAAAGACGACTGATGCGACACCCAACTACCATCCCATGTTGGAAGTCTGTCAGTTCAGCTGAAAGTGGCATCTTGAGATCGAGTACAGTGCAACGAATAAGACTCATTGGTGCAGCACATCAAACCTTTCGTTACCAGATTTTCCCAGACACTCCCTGAAAATTTGCATGTGGTAAGATCCGAAATGAGCATAGCACTTTACGTGTCCAAATACTTTTGTCGATATAGTGTATATAACGTAAGCTTATCTTCATATCAAATCGTATATACTCGCATTTCTGCATTAAGAGAAAGAGATTCCTGTCTTAATATTTGAACTTGAACAACTTTTCCCTCTCCATCAGGTTTTTCATACTGCAAAGCATAAAAATATTCAAGAAACACACCGAACTGACAAAAGACAGCAAACAATGCAAGTAGGATTTGACCTTTCTAATATAGTAATATAGTTTTAATTGGGTTTCTATGAAGACAAATGGTGTACCATGAGAGGACATTGAGATTAATACATTTAGAAGGTGAAGGCAATAGAATAAGACTCATTGGTGAAGAATTTTCCACTTCGTTCGATAAACCATTCTTAGGAATTGGAACAACTCAGCTGACTTCCAACAAGAATGAACTGTTACCAATCTCGGCAACTCATTGAAGAAGGTCAAAAGTGGCCTTCTTATCAGTTTACTAACAAGGTAGAGATAACATCCCTTCCTCCACGTTAGCAATTGCTAAGTGATTTTAAAATAACAAATATTTTCTCGTCTTGTTCGCTTTTCGTATACATCTGGAAAACCCTCATGAAAATCCTGTCGCAACCACAGCGGGATCGATCAAAATCGTTCCAGATGAAACGGTTCCGATTTGCCCTTTGGTACTTAATATACCAGCCTGACTAGCCGAGTGGTTAGCGTATCCGCTCTCCAGCCAAAAGGCTGCGGGTTCGAATCCCACCTTGGACATGGAAGTTTGTGATTGTCTGTAAAACTACTGGTGCTGATGATGGGTGTTAGATGGCGTTGATGTAGTTGCGGTCAGTTGATGGATTGCGAGTGGTGGAGACAGAGTTGTAGAGTGGATGCCCTCCCTCGATGAGTCTTTGGACTCCCTGAAGGTGTCACCTAATAATAGTAATAATAATAATAATATGTACCTGTTATCTTTATTATTTTAATAAAAGATTTTCGGATTAATCTTAGCATTCCTTGTTGGTTGTAATTTAAATTTTATAATCTTGGATTAACACTTGACTTAATGCTAGTTGATGAGTATCATACTTCATAATGGATTTGTCAGATCGATTTTCTTCCAAATTTTTCTTAAGAAACTCATCGCTCTGATTCCAGGTTTATTATTAGCTTTAATTCTAGAAATACAAATTCAATTATCCAACCCGTTCTTCACTGTTTTCCTCTTTGAATTAATCCCAAATGGATAACTCTGGCGTATTAATGCGATTCGGAAATTTAAGTGAATGTGTTGAAATTTTTGAGACTTCCGAGATGAAGGTCAAATAATTGTAAGACGAAACCATCGTGACTAGCGCAATTCTCTCTACTAGTGTAACTGTTAGCAGATATCTTGAGAACTTTTTAGATGCAAGCGAAGCGAGAAGAAAACTAATATTACATCCCATTAACGGGAATTGAATCACAGTGGTTTGACGCCAGATGGTTTGCGTGAACTTACCCGGAACACTCGAGCGTCGAAACACGATGTGCGCACATCCAAGGTCTGAGTGCGTGAGATTTTCGAAGAAAGATGACCACACGACGTAAGGCGATGCCTCGGGTTTTATTGCAAGTGGGAACCGTATATTTTGAAGCCGCTTCTTATACCAAAGCAATTATGAACAGTCTACGCATTTCAGTTCATTTTAGCAAATAATTTTCATGTTTTGTAAAAGGCTAACTGATTTCTGTTTCCATCTTCTTTTTCACATCTTGAACGTGTTTTCACATTCGAATCTCTCTTTGGATTGTCCTGTTTGTTCTACCTAACACGTGACACACGATCAGTGCATTTAAAAACTCTTGTTCTTTTTAAGTGATGAACGAGATGACTTAGAACCATGTAAGAATCGTAAAATCCTGCAAAGGGAGGTGAAAGGACTTGCATTTTTTGTTGCCGCATGTTTTCGAAATTTCTTTCTGGATATAAGGAAAAGTGTTCAGTTTGCATTCACTTGAAGTTCTCTGAGGGGGAAGGCGATACAGAAGGTTTTCGTTGATCTTCTTGCACCTGTATCCGTTTAATAAGTTTTTTAAAACAACATTCAGAATTGTGAGCTCATTATAACTATCGAACTCTTCCGTTAAACACTCGGTCACATAACACCTCTTAATTTACTCTATATAAAGTTGAGAGTTTTGTAATTTCATTGCCGTCGCTCTGTAATTATAACCCCCCCCCTCCTAGTTTTAATTTCTTTTAAACGGTGAATTTGCCCCGAAAATTGACTCCCCACTGTGTAATCCTCTCTTTTTAATCCTGGAATATAAAACCCCCATTACTAATACTTTGCTTTTCCTTATTTTTTAAATAACCAAATTATTTTCACTGCTTCCACCAATACGGTTTTAGCTTGGTTAAAAGGTATCCTAAACTTGACTTCAAATTACATTCTTGAAGTTCATTTAATGAAAATACTTCGCCTACATTTGGGTAAAGCACGAAAACCATTCCTCGTCAAGTGTAATCAACTGCTTATTATGCACCACACTGTCCCAACCCTCGTCCGAATAAAACTTCAGTAAGCATCGCTGTCTGTCGTAGTCTGAATCATCCCTAATAAGGCGTCCTCCCTTCTTCTTCTGTCTCTTCTGAGAACCTTGTCGTATTATGCTCTTCGATATCCTCATCGTTATACGAGATCGGATAATCTCTCAGTGCGAAGAACAATTTCTCCGCTGAATAATTTGAACTGATTAGTTTATTCGTTGGAGTTCTTTCATTAATTTATAAGTTCTTGAAGCCACTCAAAATGTCTACTTTCGTCTTGCATTAATGCGAAAACCATTTTCATTATGACTTGGAATAAAATGATTGCATTCACGGTGAGAGTGCTAGATGGAAACGTTTTAATGCTTTTCGCCTTCGGCAAAGATGAAATATTCATTGATCTTGTACTCCCGGAGTACATTTTACAACACGAAGTAAAGTGAAACTCAGTAAAACGAAGACTACCTTCCGCGATACGAAAGGAACCGTCTGTGGTCTCGTAAGTAGAAGGTCACTTGATATGTCTCAAAATGTTTTGGACGGTTTATCACATGAAGTGGAAACAAAAAGCCAAAATATGCGAAATGGTAGTTCTCAGGCATCCCGAGTTAAAACCTAATCCTTCCAGCGTCGATAGGGAGGGGCTCTTTACCTTTCCTATCTGGACTCCACAGTTTGTGTGCCTTTTATGTTTGTTACGATTCGTATTCTTCCTGCTGAAGATGTCTTGCAGTAGAGGTGAAGTAATGACGGTAAGCTGCTAAGTCATTCCTCGTGTTGTTTTTCGTTCCATATAATTCCACATGATTTAGAACCAGCAGCTAAGCCTAAACACAGAATAAAATACTCCGAACAGCATTGCCAATACCATTACAGTTACGGAGGTGCTGCTAACACGAAGTACCTCTACATTCTGTTTGTATTATATTATAATATAATTTAAGAGATGTTTTATAATATATTGATATAATATAAGATCCATTGCATCAGAAGAATTATAGAAAGTTCACGTGATAAAAATTTACCACTCATTTTAACCTTGATAGACTTCAAAAAAGCCTTTGATTCCATCAGTAGAAAAGCAATGTTTAAAATACTCAGCTTCTATGGTCTACCCTCAATACTCATACAGACAATCTCAGCGCCTTATAAAGATTACAATGCTGCAGTGATCTTTAAAACAGAAGCATCTGATGAATCATTTCTAGTGACAACAGGAGTCCTGCAAGGTGATGTACTAGCATCTTATTTGTTTTTAATATGCTTGGACTACATCTTCCAGACCATCAAAACAGAAGATCTTGGTTTTAACATTAAAACATCCACCCACACCATGCAAATAACTGATCTTAGCTTTGCTGACGATGTTGTACTTATTGATACAGAACCAACAAATGCACATAAACATCTCAGTCTACTAGGCGCACAGGCTAAACTTATTGGTCCGAAGATCAACATTCAAAAGTCCAAAGTATTCTCAATAGGTTGCGTAAACGTTATACTTCAAATCAACAATAAACCCTTAGAAAGAGTAAAGGACTTTCAATAACTTGGATGGTACATCGGAAATACAGAAATTGATATCAGAAAACGTAAACAGCTGGCTCTAGTCTTCCATAACAAACTCCGCTCCATCTGAAAATCATCATTAATATCATTAAAGACAAAATTAAGTCTATACCATGCAACCAGTAGATCCATTGTCTTGTATGGTTCTCAAACGTGGACAATAAGCGCCAAAAAAACTACAGATCTAATTAACTCTTTTGGAACTACATGTCTCATACTGATCCTTGGTTACACCTGGATGGATTGCATCACTAACTCTGCAATGCTGAATCTGGCAAAGCAAAAACCACTTGTCAATACAGTCAACAAACTACAACTCAGATGGCTTGGGCATCAACTTGTGCATCCTGAAGTCTCGCCCTTTTTGGAATCCCTCATCCTGTACAAACCAGAATATGGCCAACGCAGTAGAGGAAAACCATGCAAATAATTTTGGCAATACCTGTGTGAAACCATCAGTAGACTGAACTGCAAAACTCCATCTGACATCTACCAGTTAGCTCGAGATAGAGAGACTTGGAAGACCATAATTTGCAATATTTAATTTTTAATATAAATCTCTTTTCCCTTCTCACATTGTATTATATTGTGAATAAACTATGTATGTATATTATATTATAGAACCAAGCAGTTCATCTTTTACCTACGAGATCTAGATGTTCAGAACATTTCACCAATTTCTTAAGTTATAAAACGAACAGACCACACAGCAAGGCTGTTGTTCTAGCTTTTACTTTGTTGAGGTAAATTCGCAACGGATTGGTCTTGGAAAGGACGAAATCGTAAATTCAAACACTTCGATTGCTTTTAGTTACAAATACTCATACAAATAATATGACTTCATCTAAAAGAATTAACCAAGGGAAAGGCACTCCGGTGTAAAACAGTTAATTATGTATTGGAGAAAGAATACGCAACAACAGCGCAGTGTTAAGTTTGGACTTTAATTCGAGAGAAGGCGATTACAATTCGTGTCGAAGTCGAAATGTTTGGAGGTTCGTGGAATGAAGGAATCCGTCCTCTAACCAGTTGTGCTGATCATGCACACGCACGCCGAAGGGAACTTGAAAGCATCGTGGTTGGAATTCACGCTTTTCTGGTCGAACGAGATCAGCTGCTGTGTGACGTATTTCTGCACGCACCGCGTGGATAAGGAGGAATCGCACCCGAGGATGCCCGAGCAACTGTCGTCGGGTTTGCTGCAGAAAAAAACCAAAACAAACTCATTAATAAAAGGCTGGTTGATCAACACGGTTTCTTATTGGCGAGTATAATCGCACGTAAAGGAATAGCAAAAACAAAATGGACAGTTTAATACACGTGGAGATTTCAATCCAACTTCTAGAATAGTTCCGCGAGCTACACAAAAGATATCTGGCTCGTGGAACCAAAAATAAAAAGAAAATTGTGTTTTATTTACTAAGAAATCTTCAGATCTGTTGGCAGGTGATTTTTTGCCAAACAAAATGCGATTTATTTATAAAGCGAGATCATCATTTTGCTTACCGAAACCTGAAATTGCTTGAAAACGTTCGTGTTTAGTTTCTAAAGCAGGATTTTCGGATTATCTCACCCATACCACAACCGAACACTAAATATGCGAGGTTTTTCGAAGCTTAGGGTTCGCATTAAAGACAGCAATTGGTTTGATTTGCGAATCCATAAACATAAAAAGTGATACCAGTACTTGTATGAGTTCAGCAGTGACGTCACACGAAATACCACTCCCCAGTCTTTCGCAACCGGCAGAACAATGGAGACAAGATTATTAATCGCTAGCTAACACGGAAGGCCTCCTAACGCCTCGGTTCCGGAGATCCCCTTCTCCTATCTAAAAGGGGATCTCCGGCATGAGTGTTTGAAAGCTGTGCGCTAGGGAGTAATAAGACACGTTTTGGTCTCTCCATGATGTCTGACGCACATTTAAACGTATTCTACAAATTCCATGCTGCTAGAAATGAGGAGGAAGTAAATGCGATGCTACTGTTGGAGCCAAAACATGTTTGGCCACGTTACACTTTCACTAAGCATCGTGCGGACACCTGGTGATGAGCGCTAGTTCTTCCCTTGAGAGACGTGGGCACCTCAGCCTTACCTCTGGCTTGATTATTCCACCCCTACATGAACACGTGGTCTCATATTTCTGGTGTCAGCATTTCTTCTTCTACAACCAGGAAGGTTTCGTTGCCAGTTAGGGAGAAGCTGCCCAGAAGAGTACGTAGTAGAATGGCTGAGCTCGTAGCATCGAAGAAAATCGAAACGTTCTAAGACAATCAGTTTTCGTAGTCTGATGGTTTAGTGATTATTGTGTGGAGAATTTACATGGACCCAATGACTAGCACGTGAAGATGAGGACAGAGAATTTGGTTGTTCATCACTACGAGGACTTTCAGCCCACATGGACAGGGTGCTCTGCCAGAAAACTCAGGAAAATATTTAGTCCCGAATGACTAATGTTATGCAATCATTAAGAGATCGGTAATATTAACGACACAACAGTGCAGAGATCATTAACAACATTCATTGCACGTCTTTTCTCTCTCGCACTTCCTTCCAAAACCTTCTCGTTTCCAAAAATGATCTCTTTCGCTGAAGATCACTTCATATTATCGAGTCCATAATTTCGGTGAATACGATTTCTCCTTTTCACAAGCGATTGTAGCGCCCTCTTACATCTGTGTGTGGGTTTCGTACGTTGTATTAAATTCCATCCAATTCTTGGACGTTCGAGCCAGCTTGAATCCATTAACTGTTTTCAGACAACTCAAGTATCCTGTTTGCTACTCCTCCGCTGCACCCTCTGAAAGAGGGTATTTTTGTCCGTAGGCATGCGTTCACTGGTCCGGTTTGCCATTTGGGGGACGAGAAACTCGAATTTCCAGGAGAAAAAAAAACCCTCCAATACCGTACGAGACCAGTTGATTCACGTTTCACTGACGTGAATCAACCAGATCAGGTAAATTACCAGGTCTTTACAAGCAGAAAGAAGCTCTGTCTAAACAACTGATCGACAGCGTTGTTGTATCGGATAACACGTGACGAATTATTCTTCTAGACGAGATTAAGTTGGTGCCACTCGACTCACCTGCATTCTTCGATGGACACCGCCTGCCTCAACTCCCCTGTGTTCACAATGTATTTCCAATTGCCGTCATTATCTTTTCCAGCCTTCGGGAAGATCGTTCGTGGGACAGACTCGCAAGCAGGCGTAACTGTAATGTCCTTCCCAGTGGGCTTCCTACGAGTGACTTCATCGCTGCTGATGACGTCGGAAGTGTATCCTTTGATGAAGTTTAAGGCGAACCCGTTGCTCTTCACTACTCGCTCGATGGTTTTTCTGGAAAGGGAAGAAAAGGACGTTTCAGTTATTCAACACCCTCAAAACCACTTTAGTAAAATCACCTTGTAGCTCCCTCTAGGAAGAAGCACAAGAAATACTAAAACAAACTTGATCTTCATGACAACAGGGGAATGAATGCAAATGAGATAAAGGACAAATATATATATATATATATATTCACATCATAAAAACCGTGTTTTATAATCATATTAAAATGGTTTTTCGGTTAAAAATCATTTATAGAAGGTCGCGTATTGATCTGCAGTACAAAATTAATAAAATTATAAACATGACTGATCAGATTTTCGGAAGACGAAAGTGCTGGCGATCCTTAAAATTCTCTTACAAACCATGGAGATGATTCTTAAGGATTTTCATTTGGATTTGCAAATCACAAACATGCTTAAACAAAAAACGTGGTTTTTTCTTTGTTCTCCAAAGATTTTTTTTTAAAAATGTGATGAGGAATTTTGTGTTTTTTTGGCAAACCGAAAGCAGGATTATTAAGGAATTCTTAGAAATCCGAAAATGCTTCTCAAGTATCTCACACAATTCATGATTTTAATGATTTTCCAAAAACAAGAATGAAATTTGGAAGAATCTCCTGCAGATGATACGCTTATTTCATATCACGGTGTTCGTTGGGATGTGCCTGAAGTTCGCAATTACGTTTGAATGTGAACTTGGTTGAAATACGAAGCAAAATGAAATGCGATGGGTTAGAGAGAGAGAGAGAGAGAGAGAGAGAGAGAGAGAGAGAAAGAAACAAGTGGAGCACTCACTCTGGGTAGTTGCTGACGGTCTCGCAGTAGGTTTTCTCGGGCGGGCAATCCACTGCGGGAGCAGCTAGGTCTTCATCGTCTTCAGGGTGACCTTCCGCATAGCGGGTCGAAGCGAAGAGATAACGAAGAGAAAACATAAGAGGAACGCATGTGAGAGAAAAGGAAAAATCGCTGAGGACATTCGTTAAATGCAAGGAAATACTTGACCACCAACTTTGTCCAGTGTGCGACTGCGTTTTTCTACAGATTTGCACGTGGAGGGTCGTACACAGTTGTGGATTAATTTCTTCTTATTATTTAATAACAAGAGCAATGATCAAGAAAGATGACATTATATCAGACCCAAATCCTTATGCATGGGGAAGAGCGAGTTTGTTTTGGGGTGAAATAAAAGGCATCACGAAATAAGAGCAACTTAAACCCATGTTGATCAGGGGACAGTAAAAACAGCGCTTATGACAATGGACTATAAAATCCATATTTGCATATCTGCATTATCGTATTGCAATCATCCAAATGCATCATTTCCCAGGAAAGACCAAAAACATTGTCTGATGGGATTCCCTTTTGATCCCTAAACCCCCATAATATCCTCCCATTCAGGGGCGCTCGTGCATAAGCACTGCGGAACTGTAGCAACTTTACCCCAATTTTTCTCGATATATAAATATATTAATTAATTAATTTATATTTGCTTGCAATATTTAATTTTATCATCAACAATCCTATACAGTTCTCTTATTTTGTATAAAAAATAATAAAAATCCACCTTGTAGCACTTAGGAGGGCGCTAGCAACACTGTGTTTACCACAGTGTCATATTGCTACGCGCGCAAGCATATGCACGTCATAGTGAGATGCGAGCTAGCGGAATGCGGCACTGTCCGTCGCGCAGTTCCACTGTTGTTTATATGCAGTTTTCGCCAGTAGTAGAGTGTTCGTAGTGCTTATCGTGTTTACTCTTTAAATATTTGGACATTACAATTAAAGACCGACTCGCAAGCAGGCGTAACTGTAATGTCCTTCCCAGTGGGCTTCCTACGAGTGACTTCATCGCTGTTGATGACATCAGAAGTGTATCTTTTGATGAAGTTTAAGGCGGACGAACTCGTTGCTCTTCACTACTCTATCGATTGTTTTTCTGCAAGGGAAGAAAAAGACGCTTCAGTTATTCAACACCCTCAAAACCACTTTATGGGGTTATGATAATAGATTTTATTTTTAAGTAATTTTGAATTATACCAAACTGTATAATTTTATCGATAATAAACAATATTTTTTCATGTTTAATTTTTTTACCATAATTTTGATATCTTATCCAAATATGTATGCACTGTACTTACAGTGCGTATGTACATATTTCGAAAGTTTCAGTATCCCCACGAATTCAAGCCACGAGCCGCCACTGCTTCCATTCACATAATAACTCGAATTCAGCGAACAAAGGTTACTCTCTTCGTTCATCCATTCTACTGCGGTTTCTTTGGACACCCCTCTTTTCTTAAATGTAATGAAGACCTGTAGGTTGTAAGGAGTACAATCGAAATGTTTTATTACCTGTCAGTTTCTTGTACATCCTCGTTGCTCGCCATAAGCAATGAAATACGTAAAATTTAAGAAAATCACAGAAACGAAAAACAAACAAACAAATGTATAAGACACTGCTTTTGTGCTCAAGGGAAAAAAAAGAAAAATATTGAAAAAAAAACAAGCATGCAATAAGAAAAAAATTAAATTGTCACAAACACCGAACACGAATACACTGAACTTGTGTACTGTTTGCTAATCGTAGCTTTCGGGATGAACTCGCATTGGATTCTCTCAGGGTTATTGCAGCCAAGCACTCCACTGTGAATCACATCACTCTCATCCATCAGCCTTCTTGCAAAAATATACTTCTCATTTGCTTACCGTACCGCAGATGACTTCTAGCTGTCCGGTCGCTCCTTACCCTGCTAAATATGTCTTACATACGAAGTACTGAAAAACGTTTCGTAACGTCCCACTAGAAGCGTATTTGCGTGCAAGTTGAGATTGCGCCAACAACGTGGTGGCATTTCTCGAAGATATAAATGTTGGGAAGAAGACGGACAAGGAACGGGCATCAATTGAGACACGAGAACTTCACTAACGAATGATTTCAGCTATCTACCGAGGTTGAGCAAATGCGCACTTTGCAAACAGAAACGCACTAACAAGTGCTGAACAACCCCGTGTTGTGTAACCACCTACTTTTTTGTCTTCTTACAGTCCGATTTCTTTTAAATATCTTCAGATTTGCTAATCCGTTGCTGGAGGGCAGTTCAGTGTGGAAATGCGAATCCGCTGTGTGCATGCTCCCACCTTTCCACTTACGAGGTCAAGGGTAATGTGCGACGAGTCACAATTCGTGTTTGTTGCAGACTTCTGGTTTCATTAGCCGGTGATTGACGTAATTGATCTCGATGAAGAACGGCAATTTTCTCAAGAATATTTCTTTCTTGAGATGTCTTTTTTCCCCTTAGGTATTTCTACCTTGGCGATCTTGTAATTCACAGGAAGATGCTTTCTCTTAAGGATTCTATTGCGAAAGGTTATCGTACAAAGAAATGAAAAAAGGTTTTAATCTGAAATATTTCCTTAACAATTTTTTTACTTCCCCCCCACACACGCACACACACGCACACAAACACGCTGTAAAAACCAGCATGAAGCGTTCTTTCACAAGGACGGTGGTTTCACCTCCAGAAAGGATTTATTTTTCGGGATTTTTAATTTATTTCGCTTCAATCGTAAAATTCTTCTTAATCCATCCGAACTGATCAAACCAATTCGCTAGCGATGTTTATTAACAATTCTAGTTGTTCTGTTTGTAAGAAACGATTTTCGACTCTTTCTTAGAGATTTTTCTAAGACACTCTGATAGCTCTTAAGGTTTCTAACATTTATTTGGAATTTTCCCCGTCTTAAACGGTGATACTGAAAAATTTCGGGATCTTACGGATTTCTTATATAGTGTGCATGTTTTGTTAGTGGTTGTTAATTAAAACTGCTTTCCGAAGTGCTGTTTGACTTAGATTTACGAAAAGGGACCGCATTTGACATCTTCTTCGAACTCCATTCCCCCATAAACCTTGTTCAACTAATGCCCGGGGGGGGGGACCGAAACAACGAAATCTATTACTTGTTAGTGCATGCAATGTGTATGTGTCGACACGATCTACATTTCATTCAGCCTGGAAAGAGAGAGAGAGAGAGAGAGATGTTTCGCTTAACGGGAGGGGAAATTCTAAAGAAAGTTTTAGGAAACTTAAATGAGAAATTCCGCGCGAGAGACAGATCCACTTCAACAAGCTACTGAACAACAGCCAGGAAGTAATTAAAACAAAACCAAAACAACTTCCTTTGCAAGTCGAATGAACAGCCATCTAATGGCAGCACATGAAAATAATGAGGGAAAGAGAACGAAGCAATTCACAGCATGAACTCACCCGCTGCAGCGATGTCTTCATGGTGACTTTCTACAACCTCACTCATCAACTAACAGCACCGATCTGATCTCATACATACGGTAAGCCACGGGATATTACGCAAAAGGTGTCAGATGCGATCAGCTGAAGGTGAGACGACGAAGGACATACCGCTAGGTGTGCAACCACTGACAGGAGGAAATCCGAAATAAAAAGCAAAACAAAAAAGAACACATTACGGGTAGTTGTCGCCATCCCCTATGACGGGGAGGGCGGTGACGTCATCGATGACGCTGAAAGGAACGGTCGGGGTTTATTCGGTTAAACCGTGCAGGCGAACGTTGACTGACATTACGGAAGGCCGACAGCAGCACCTGCTTCATTTCCACATAAACGGGCGGCGTGTGCAGCGAGAAGACAATTTCGAGTGCGAGTAAGCTAGTCGACCTAAACCGCACCTCGGAAAGAGGAAGTTCTCTCTCCGCGCGCATATCATACACTTCGACTGGAAGAACTTCCCACGGCGGAAGTAAACGCGATAGAAAAGAAAAGGTTCAACTGAAACAGGAATCGGATTCGTTTGTCAATTTCGAGTGACTTCTCGAATCACTTGCAGCGACAGAAAGTGCGAAGCTTCTCGGCAGTTTTTGCCACCTGTGGAAATTCTTCCGGTAACAAATATTACACTCGCAGAGGGTGAGAAGGATGTAAGAAATCTAGCCATCTGTTTTCAAGACCTGTTTCTAAGCACACGGATCACAAAAGTCCAGTGTTACAGTGGGAATGTGAGGGAATTTCTGTCTCCTGCATTCGTGTATGAATCAACATCGATGTGAACAGTCTAATGACATCGAAAAACCTTTGACGTCAACATCAAGAGCAAATGAAAACATTTCCTTAGTAAAAAGAAATAGTAGATTGTCGCAACAAATCACACAAACACTTCAGCAAACTCCTGTCGGTGTTCGAGTAAAAGTAACTTCAATGGACTGAGTTAACCAGTTCTATTCGCCTCGGGAGAGAGAGAGAGAGAGAGAGAGAGAGAGAGAGGGAGATGTTTCGTTCTCCAGGATGAGTGATGTTAATTGTCCTTGAAGCTGATAAGATCTTTTCAAGGGCAATTAACTTCCTCCTGAGACGCTTAGTTAGTGTTCGCATACAGCTTCGCGGAACACCCCATTGAAACTCTTCCCTCTATGTTTTATCTCAGTTACACACTTGAAAACGAATTTCACAGTCGTTGAACTCATGAAAACTCCCATCTTTACTAGCTTCATATTTAGAGTAATTCTAAAACAAAATTTGCATTCATTTGGTCCCCAGTTCTCGACCATCTACTCATAAATAGTCCAAATGTAATACGTTAATCATGGGACTCATGGGATGCTTACTAGACAGTATAAGACAATTGAGTTTTATATTTAATGGTGTTGCAAAAGTTTGGCAAAGAAAATTTACGACCATTCAAATACAACGCTAATAATGTGCTGCTTTTCCACATGGATACAGTGCATAGCAGGGAAGTGTGTTTTGAGGATGGATATCATTGCTATCATGTTTTCATTTAGTTCTTCAGCAACATAACAACTTTCTACTTGTTTCTACTTCTTATACGATATTGTCGATCTTCTTAAAAAAATTGTATTCTCCAATATCAGCGGATATATCAACGCTTTCTTTGTGCATTCATGGGAGCCTTCTGCATCATTCACGAAACTGCCTTTCCGATTCTTAAACAAAGTCTACTGGCTTATTGTATACAACAGGTTTATTTGTTCCTGTTATCCTTCATTTTCAGTTCTTGGAAATGCATGGTTTTCTTAATTCATTTTCGCAATCGGTTTTACTTTTTTCTATTTCAACTATCTGAAAAGTATTTCAACTCTTCGTTGTGGGTTCTTTTTATGTTCCACACGTCTCAGCTCTGATCAAGTCCTTTCCAAAGTAACAGCAGGGCCGGCGGAAGCGGGCATGCGGTGAATGCGGGCGCAGCTACGAAGGGGGCGCCGCCGCCGGGGCACCGTTCATAAATTCATTTTTAACAAACAAAATTTTTATCATGAAAACAAAAAAATTCTTAGAATGATCAATATTAAAATAAATAAGGCCGGATACACCGAATAAAAATTTAAAAAAAGTGTATATTGCGCCTCTTTGATCAGCCGGCTGATCAAAGAGGATTTACAATTTTGCAGCGAGAGCTGGCTAAATGCTTGCCTGCAGAATGTTGTGTCTACTGAAGAGTATCTATAGTGAAACGGTGAACGGTTTTTATGCGCAGAAACGAATTTTCGTACAAAACATTTGTTGCTAGTTAACCAGTGATATGGCACACATCTCAGTAGGCTACTGACAGTAGCGCAGTGCGGACTATTATTTCGTCTCTGTGTCGTGTTGAGTAATAATTTCTTGTGGGTATAAAATAGAAATGGAATCAAAAATTAAAAAAAGTTATCCGATGCACAAAATCGTAAGCATCATGCTGGGAAAGAAGCAGATATTAAGAAACGAACTGGGGCTCTTAATAAATTTGTTAAAATATTAAAATATTCTGATGCAGATTGTAACCAACTCCATACATCAGAAATCAGAGTTGAAGAACCGTGCACATCATCCAGTTTGAATGAAAGTACTATTGCAACTATTGAATAAGATAACAAGACGCATGATTTAAGTGAAACACAGTTAGGAGAAGATTTAGTTGTAGTTGACCACGAAACTAACACATTGTTAGTCTCTCTAAATTTAGAAGATCCAGGTGAATGGGGAAATATTGATGAAAAATTACGAGTTGTTTTAATTGAAATGGGGCCTGTTCAAAAGAAAAATATAATATATCCCAGAGATACATATGGTCGTATATTTAGCGACACGTATTATAATAGAAAAATTATAAACTGTAAGCTCGTGCCAAGAACATGGCTCATTTATTCCGAAATTTTAAATTCTGTTTTTTGCTTTTGATGCAAACCTTTCGCACCTACCGAATCAAGTAGTCTTGTAGAAGGTTATAACGATTGGAGAAATGTAAGTACAACTTTGCATAGACTAGTTTAACACACATGAAAAAATTTTTAAAATGGAAGGAACTTGATAAAAATTTAAAAAACAAAACTACTGTTGATTGCCAGACTCAAAGCATGTATGAAATGGGAAAGAAACATTGGACGAATGATTTAGAACGCTTGATGGAAATTATAAAATTCCCTGGTAGCTAAAATTTAGCTTGTCGTGGATCATCTGATAAATTATATGAAAAGAATAACGGCAATTTTTTAAAATTAGTCGAACTGTTTGCGAAGTTTGATCCCGTTATGGAAAATCATGTTGAAAGGGCCCTACAACGAATACAATAGGGTACACTATTTGAGTAAAGACAGTCAAAATGAAATAGTGGAAACTTCAAGTAACTCAATCAGGGATACAATTTTATTATAAATTCGAAAATCTAAATATTATTCCATAATTTTAGACTGCACACCTGATGTACGTAAAACAGAACAAATGACCATTATTATTCGCTTTCTTTCCTGTGACAATGGAATTGTCAAGATCAGGGAAAACTCTATGTTTTGCAGATATATCAGATTCCACAGGACGTGGTTTATGTGCAACAATAGTGGAACAACTGGAAAAATGGAACATCTCCATTGAAGACATGCGAGGTCAAGGATATGACAATGGGGCAAATATGAGAGGGAAAAAATATGGGCTCCGAAATTTGCTTTTAAACAAAAATCCTCGAGCTTTTTACGTGCCATGTGCTGCTCATACTCTAAATTTAATCATTAACGATGCAGCCAAAGTGAATGCAGATACAATTAGTTTCATTGCAATTATTCAAGAAATATACAATTTCTTTTGATTCTCTTACAAACGTTGGGCAATCCTTTTAAAGTTCGTAAAAAAATTAACATTGATACAGCCATCAGAAACGCGATGGGAAAGTAAAATGAATGCAATCCGTCCTCTACGATATCAGTTAGGAGAAATTTACGATGCACGTTTTGAAATTTTAAATAATGAAAATTTTAATAAAGAAACTCAGCATGAAGCACAAACATTATGTGCTACAATAAAGGACTACAAATTTCTTGGCTCTTTTATAACTGGGCATGATTTACTTAACAGAATAAACCCTGTGAGTAAAATGCTTCAAGACAAAAATATAAACATTACACTTGCTTTAGAATCTATCGAAAATTTAAAAGTATTCTTACAAGAGTATCGATCAGATACAAATTTTAAAGAAGTTCTAAAAACGGCAAAGAGGTGGATGGAGAACAAGAATTTAAAACTGGTACAGAATTCGACGACGAAAGAAGACACGACAATTTGACTACGAGCATCATGACGAAATGCCACAATCGCCAGAAGATAAATTTAGGGTGAATGTGTTTTATACACTTCTAGACGTTGCAATGTGTTCGTTAATAGAACGTTTTGAACAACTAAAAACATATTATGATAATTTCAATTTATTGTATAGATTACTACAAATTAATAACGAAGATTTACAAAAATATTGTGACGAATTAGAGATTCTCTTGAAGGACGGCGACAATAAAGACGTAAATGCAATAGAACTATATGACGAGTTATGTGCTTTCCGGGATATTTTTCGGATGGATAATTTAAATATTCAAAAGCCCTTTCGATATTCTTAATTTTGTTGTGTCCAATAATTTATCTTTCCCTAACTTTTCAATTGCTTTAAGAATACTATTAAGCTTAACTGTTAGTGTAGCGAGCCAAGTTGAGATTGATTAAAACCAACTTAAGAACAAGTATGTCACAAAAAAGGCTTGTTAGTTTGGCGTTAATAGCTATTGAAAATGATATATGTGTGGAATTAAGCGTTAAGACCATTATTTCTAATTTTGTGAATATGAAATCAAAAATCCTAAAATTTTATTTTAAAAAATTTCAAATATATTTATGTAATTTAATTTATTTTCTGTTATTCTGTAAAGATGTTTTTTTTGAATACTTATATTAAATGTTCTAATTATTTCTGAATTATTTTCTTATTTTCTCATCTATCTTGAGTTTCTTTTATTTTCCTAAAAGATAGTTCCACTTATAAAAATTGTTAATTTTTTTTAACAAATTTAAAAAATGCAAGAATTTATTAAACTTTAGTTCAAATAAATTTTAACTTTAATTAAAATTCATTTTAATTTTGTTAGCGATTCGGGTCAGTGAGAAGGCTATAATCCCTGTACCATTATGTTCAACGATTAAAGTGAAATGGCTTTATCGAAATTTGCTTTAACTTTTGAGAATATTTTGAATATTTGGGTTTTTAACGATTATCCGACCTAGTCAACACCCCCGGTTCGTTACATTTAGCGAACTAACGTGTGGCTGTTCTGTTAAAAGTTTTTGAGAAATTTAAAATAATTTCAATTTTTATTATCGTAAAAGAACCACACACGCTCGGATCGTTTCAGGAGCGCTTAGATAGACATTGCATGCGGACGACAAAGACCCTAGCGCCGGCTCTGAATAACAGACCACCTTTACCTCCAAAAGATGCGCATAGGTATGTCAAGTATCCACGAGCATTATACACCCTCTGTCCAAAACGAAACCGAACATTTCGAAAATAAAAGGAACCAGTGAGGCCACCTGTTGTATCTTTTCGTTGTCGAAAGCGGCAACCTTTATTAGTGTAGTGTCAACCGTTTATGACATTAGTTTCAATATAAGCCGAGTTATAGTGCCAAGAGTGACAGCGTGTTTGGACGAACGATCGGAAAATAAGTTGCAAACAGACAGCTGCGATTGACTTTTGTGTTAAACTTGGTACACGTTTTACCGAAAAGCATACGGTGATGAATGCTTATCCCGTCTTCGCGATCCAGTTAATTCTCACTTATATTTACTAATCTTATTATTTGATTTCTCACATGGTAAGTAAACATGGTCGAAATCACTCGATTATGCACTTATTTACAATACTCAACACTAGAAGAAGACGAAGATTGCTTCCATTGTCCACAACTAGTTTTTTAGCAAACATCGGAAAAACTGGCCAGATTACCGAGCTTCTTTAACTCAGGGGTCGACGATGTCCTTTCGTATTGTGAGAGCTGAGTTATCGTACCAACTAGGAAAAATATTTGCAACTGAATCTGAATTAATCGGTCTCAGATGTTGGTGGAGTATCCCTGCGAGAAATGTTTTCTTTTTCATTTCGCAAATCCATCAAAACAATGCGTGCAATTAACAGCCTATTGAATATAAACTGCTGAGTTTATGCAAATGAAAAGTTCGCTCTCTTTCCTTCTTTTCTTCTGATTGCAACACACGGGATTACCACATGCACTGCCATGACCGCGATTCGCATAACGAAACACGTCGTGACTTCATGTGTTCATTTTTTTAGCCATACCTTCTGGCATTAGTTGAAAATTCTTGTCGGATGAACGACATCGGTGTAATCTTTAAGACTAAATAATTTCTCAGAAAGGCTTGTTGGAGGAGGAACTGGAACGACGTTTCTTGCATTTATTAATATTATTATTTTGTCTTTCAGGCCATCGATTCACGCGACCAAGCAGCACATCACTTGCTCATTTCCTTTTATGGAAGACACAAACCCTCCCCAATCACCCCTCTTCTGTGACAACAGGGATGTGTCTGACATTGGAGACACTACAAGCAAGCAACCAGATTACATAAGCTCAGTTCTCTTTTTCGAACGAAGGTGCCTAAATGATGCACGATATTCAGACGTGCGTGAAAGTACGTCTGGACATCGAAGTGTGGAATATCTGAATTCCACACCTCAGTAAGTAAGTGCATAATCTGTATTAAGTTACCAATGTCCTTCAATGCTGGTAACTTAACACATGCGGATTCACAGATGCTTATCTTGAAATTCGAGTCAAGCTGAATCAGTCGTATGTAATCCTCATATTCAACACACAAAATAGATTTCTTTTTACTTCGCACATTTTTCTTTCGTCATCTACTTCTTCTACTCGAACTACTTCTGTAGATTTACAGAGAAAGATTTTTAAAAAAAAAACATTTTAATTGAATAGTTTATGTTTGAAACAGATTTATATGCTTTAGGATGTATATTAGAGAACATTCTCCATATTTTTTTAAAAAATTGTTAATATCTCTGTATTGGCTAAGAGGAAATCACCCATTTGTTCGTCATAGTGCTTGCATGTCATTCTCTTACTCAAAGTTCAGCTGCATTACTTTAAAATTTCGACCTTTATTTAGGGAGCCAACATATTCCAAAATTTATTTGGACATAATCGCACTTCAATGGGAGAGCCACAAACTATGTTTAATATCTCAACGTGCATTCCGGACAATTTATATATGGTGCAGAAAACTGGGGGAAGAATTGAGTCCAATATTTGTGAAGGTGAGTTATCAAGAAATTGTACGTTATTATCATAAGAAATATCAATTCAAATTATACATTCTAATTTCTAATTTATACAAATAATCCTGTAATTTTATTTCATTTATTAAAGTGGTTTCTAAATTATCAAAAATTCTGATTCTAAGTTTATACAAAATTTTTTCTGACGTACGTGTGCTCAGCAACCTACTGAAGAAGAATCCATCTTGTCTCATTTTCATAGACTCACTATCAAGTTTGAACAGTACAGTATCGCTCATACGAACACTGCATATGACAGATAAAAGTCTATGTACACAGCCCTGAACCTTAGAATAATTATGGTTTTGAGGTTCTGCCTCCACTGAAATGTTTTGGGCTGTTGTGGTGTTCTCAAGGTATGCTGGCCTCACGAGAATGGTGCCAGATGATGCTGCGAGGCATGAACACAATTCTTTTGCTTGTTCAAATGTAAGCTGTGTTATACCCAAGACACTTTTCTGACAGCCGCCCGCTTGTCAACTTTCAAACCTAAAATTCTTCCTTTGGTTAATCTCATCTGTTAAGATAGTGACCGTTCGGAGGCATTTCTTGTTCCTAAAAATTGGACAAGGAAGAACGTTTAACATACGCGAGTTGAGACCAATTAAAATACGTGTACTACGCTTATACTGGGTTGACGTACTCCTCATCATGACTGACGGTTTCTACCAAGATTAGATGTGCTCAGAAATACTTTCATGAAAAAAGAAGAAACTGATTATTCGTGAAGCGAACGTTTTTACGCTGTCTTATTCTTAAAATTAACAAACCCACTCTTCATTATATGTCAAAGAATCATTTGAAGATCGTCATGAAATGAATCGAGGAAGCTAGATATTAAAGAAATTTGTCGACACTTTCAGAGCCTCATCTGAATACTTCTGGAGAAAAGAACACTGTCTGAACTCTTGAGACTTCCGGTAATATTTCTCAATTAATTGTTTAAATAAATGAGGAAATGTATTTCTCTATATAAGTCAAAATAGTTATATATGTGTAAATAAATTAATACCAGCTATTTCAAACTCAAATTACATCTCTGTAGATTATTACTGTCCAGGAATGGTTCAGTATCAAAAACAGTAGAGGAAAACAAATCTTACAATAAGTTCAATAGTACTTTCTATGTGAGTAACTTTAAGCAAGTTTTAATTACATGAAACAAGTGAATTTGCTTTATGTAGTAAAAAAAAAATTCAAACACAATGCGAAGTTGAGTTTTATTACATGCGATTATAGTTGCTGCCATCTGACGGCCTTAATTGCTACTACAGGAAATACTATTTGTAAAGCAGACTAATTTCTTGTTTCAATCAAACGTAAGTAGAGCGAATATTTTCTGTTTGTTTTTTATTCCACAAGAAAAGCTTGGTAGAAATACTTTATTGTAATAACAAAAGACATGCGTGAGGCTCATGTGGGAACAAAAATATTAATCCATTAATAAAATGGACTTAGACAAAGTACTTGGTCAAAGTTGTTCATCACATCGTTTATAGAATTCTTAAAATTAAAGACTTGGCTGAATGGCTGCAGCGCAGTTTATTAAAATATATCCCAAAATATTTTTAAAAAGACATCACAGAAAATCAATTTTCAGTAAAGTTGTATAGTTATTTGACTTACTCACATGGTTATCACTTAACTTTATTATTCTGTAATGGCGTCACATTTCACCTTCGATTTATATTAAATCAGAATTATCGTATCGTCTGCTAACACTTGAAAGAATGTTGCGCATTCTAAAGCGCCCTCTTTGTTTGGTATGTAATTCTGCCGATATTAGTTATTGTAAAAGTAAATGTCATAATAAAAGTTTAGGAAGACACAATTTCTATTTTCTTTCTGATATATTAACAGCACATGCAGATAAAAATATTTAATATTAAGGAAAAAAATCATAACATATTAACATTTAATATTAAATGCAAAGAATAATCAGATTCAATGAGTAATGATGAAAGGTGTAATACGATATGGATATGAGTTAAGTTTCCGATATCTGATTTATAAAAAATTAACATTTTGTACACTTTTAAATTAACAATTTCTCTGATGTCTTTTCTTTATACTTTATTTTCTATTTTTTACTAAATTAGTGTTTATTATTTTAATGTTTTTATCTATGTCTTGTAACAAGTTTCCCACTATTCATTCCCATAGTTGATAGTTTTAATTATATTTATTTATTTTAAGTATTACAAAGTGCATTTGGAAAAGAACTGAGTCAGATTCTATTCGTGACAAAAAGCAATCTTTATATCAACTGAAGGTCAGATAACTAATGTCAGATATCTTCGTTAATAGGCAAATTTTTCAGAAAACACACACACACAAAAGAGAAAAATACTCTTAGTGGTGGTAGATTACGTAGTGTAAAGATGGAGATCAAAATAGCAGCATTGTGTTCTTTGAATCTTTGCAGTCATCGCATAATAATATTCTTGCAGAATTAAGGAATTCATTACTCCTGATGTTATTATTCTGCAACTTTAAACTGAAATATATAGAACATTTTTTGCATATTTACAGGTAAAAAAAAAATTAAAAATAGATTTAGTTCATGTATTAATGTGTTTATAGGCCAAGAGATGGCAGTAGTTGTTCGCTGTATTTTCTCCTTCAAAAATCTTTAGTTTATCAATAGCTTGACCTCACTATCAGTGAAAACTGAAGGATGGAGATTTACTGTCCATCTGTTCTCAAAACGTTTAGCTAAAGAAGTTGTGCCCTCACTTTGGGGGGGAAAAAAAAACACGCGCTAGAGTAGTTATAAAAATATTTAAAGAAAAACGTTGCTCTTATATCCGGCTTGAATTCTTTATTATTAAGACACATCATTTCAAGTATAATTATACTATAATAGTTAAATAGTATCACTGGATTTCTGGTATTACTAATGAATATTTTATAGTTATAAGAGAATAGCGAAACATCAAGATAGCGTGAGAAAAACGTGCCTATTGCATGATTAATGAAGAAGAAGAAGAAGAAGAAGAAGAAGAAGAAGAAGAAGAAGAAGAAGAAGAAGAAGAAGAAGATGATACGGAAAGCTTAACAACTATACTGACCAAAAAAAAAGATAAATTTTATATCATACATAGAAAATTAAGTAAATAAATAATCTTGCAAAAAAGTGACGAAACGGGCCTTGTGTCATACATTACCGAATTAGGTTTCCACTAGATTTCAAATTGCTTGGGGGGTCTTTGTCTTCTTTGCTATTCTCCATAGGAAACCTGCTCGCTAACTCACCTTAAGTACAAAGGCCCTGATCAACTTGTTTTTACAGAAACACAAGTTGATAACAAAATCTATATAAAAAAAGTTTACCAAAAACAGAAATGGTGCATTGAAGGTAATAATTATTTATCAATTGTAATAATTCTTTTAAGTGTGTTATCCAACTGGTCCTTAATATTTCTTTCTGTTTCTTATTTTTTGCAGATATTCTTCTCTGTAATATTAGTATTTATATTTTCATAATTACTAATTAAATTTATTAATAATTATTAATATACCGTAACTTTCTTATAACTGTATTTATAAGAAATAATATATTTATAAGAAATATATTAACGTTCATCATAAAACGAAACATTGGATGATACGAAGCATTTTTAATGACAGATTTATTTTTTAATCATGTACAATACTTGCTATTAGAAATTTCCTTAGTAAATGCTAAAAAAAAAGTGATTCTTGCGGAAGAGACGTAGCGCCATCTAGCAGCCAAAAGTAGGATACAGATCGGATTTATATCCCGGAAAAAGAGGCCGGGAAATTGCTTTTGTGAAAACATGAGTTACAATCTCTCTAATTATTTGCCTATTCTATTTCTCCGTCATCGATTGCCCTCCTAGTATGAATATTTTCTTCATTTAAAGCCACTCCTTGGTGTCAAAAAAAAGTTGTTATTGGCATCCATTGGTTATGTATGGACACAAATTGGCGATGATCACAAGAGATTGCTTTTATTTCTCAAACTTTTTTTGAGACGGTCGAATTATATGATTTTTTGGAGAGTACTTCGATATTCCTTTTTATTCTTACAGGTAATGGTAGCAAACTTGAGTCCCAATACGAAGAGATAGTACTTGAGTACGCGCAGGACTGTCTCCAAATTACAAGCTCATGCTCGCACCCACACATTTCCTGGAAAGACGTTCGACCAGATAATGATGTTAGTGAAGGGAAGTACTTACTCGAATTCACGCAGTTCCTACTAATTCGTTTAAATCAAGAAGGTGGATGCAAGATTATTATCGTGGAACTAATCATGTAGTGGAGATGTCTTCACTTTAATATGAATCACTTGAATATCCAAGTAGAATAATTTTTAATTCCCGTTTACTCTATGATAGCTTAATTTCAATATAGATTAGATTTTTATAAACTCAACTATTAAATAGAGCAATTTCATTGTGCAGAGCAGACGTTAGGTTACACAAAGGGATGGTGGAAACCACCAACATTGTGGTTATCTTGGTAAAATACAGAAACAGCAAGTAAATAAGAACAAGCCAACCATTTAACACTGTGGAATTAGAGAGGTGTTCATCCTGTTGAGCACTTCAAAGGGTCACTTTAATTGCACCCGATTTGGGAACTGGAGATGAGTCTCACATACACGCTGTTAACTGAGATGTTCTTCTGTGTTCAAGTTCTTTTTTTGTTTGTTTGATAAAAGAAGAGAAACAATAATCGCCAATAGTTAAACGTTAGGTTGACCAACACCGCTCCTGGTGCAGACATCGAGATCGCGTATTTCGATTCGGATTCCTTGCAAGAAATAGTATTACTACTAGCATTGTTCTTAATAGACGATATACTAAAAGGTTTAACATTTTTGCATTCATTCGTTTCAGAGTGGCCATGTTCTAAGGCTGCGACAAGGTCGGGGTAAATGCATTGCTCCCTCAGGGGATACACACAGTTCCTTTTAGCTTATGCGAAAATAAAGCAACGCCGTGGTCCCCAGAGATGGCGCTTGCGTTTATCCACGTTAATATGCTCAGCACGTGTCTAAAAATGCACCTATATAGAGGTGGGTAGCTGATGCGTGTGCCTTATTAACACTCCAACAACTGTGCCAAAAAATTCTCAGAGAAAAACGTCTTCCTTCGATCTTACGTTCTTTAAGATTAAGAAAGTTTCACCATCAACTTTCTTAATCTTCAGGAGCAAAAAGACCGTTACCATGGATACAAGTAGGAGCCAGCATAAAACTGGAGAACAGTTGGTGAATTGTTTTGCGAACAAGGTCATCAAATCAGCGACACTAAAATGACAGCGAAGGGTCAAGAACTTTTCAAAATAGTTCAGTTTTAATCTAACGAATTCCAATGATTGTGCGATTTATTCTTTGATCTTATCTTCTGTTAATTCATCTGTGATGACCATTGTTTTTCTTTCAATCTATCTGTCCACTTTTATTCCTTCTGTCTGTAGTAGAATGAAATTTAAATTTGTTGTCTTCTCTGTTTGTTCGCTTAATAATAATGACGTAACAGTCATTATTATTATTACGGGAAACTCCAATGAGTCCTGAGACTCATCGAGGGAGGCCCCAGTATCATGTCAAGAACAACTATTCAACATTCACACAGTATGTATCATACTTTGCCTTGAACTCATTCACAGTCATGGCAACCACAACAGACTCTGGCAGCTTATTCCACTCATTCACCATCCTACAATTAAAAAACCTAGTTCTAACACCCTTGCTAACTACACTCTTGCTCAATTTCTATGGATCGCCCATACTTCTCCCACCACTAGATCTACTCCGAAAAACTTCCTCTGAATTAATCTTCTAAAACCCTATAGTAATTTGAATGTCCCAATCATATCGCACCTTTTCTGCCAATGAACCAATTTTTGTAACCCACAGATCTTCAAACTGTTCTCGTAAGGTTAATTCCATAGACCAGCCACAATCTTGGTTACTCGCTTTTGGACCCTCTCTTTCTCCTCATCATCAACAAGAAACCCTGGCTCCCAGATCTGGGCAGCACAGTAGTCAAGATGGGAATCTTCTCAAGGCTCGATAAAGAGGAACAATAACCGGCTTGTCTTTGCTCGTCAAAGTATTCTTCACTAATCAAGTAATCCGATGAGCTGGTTTAGCCACTTTTGCTATGTGAACTCTAAACTTCAACTCCCTATCCACTAATACTCCCAAATCTCTGTCTTCGTCAATTTCCTGGAGTATTGTTCCACCTCTGTGATTATACTGCTGCTAATGTTTTCACCCCAAAATGCATAACCTTACACTTTGCCACATTAAAGTGACATCCATTCTCCTTAGCCAATATATCCAAATCATTCTGCAAACTTTCGACATCATGTGTATTCATTATTTCTCTCAACTTTGCATCTGATCTGATCCTGTGGCTTCTTCTCTTTGAGAGGGTTGTAGCTGATTACTAGAGTGTTAATAACGCAAGGTGGTTTCCCGTTGCCTTCCTTGCCGTATTTCTGTGACTGTAGCCTGTGGGTTCACGGGTCCGGTTTGCTGCTTGGGGTATGAAAAATCCCAGATAAACTGGCGGAAAAAACCCTGCTGTCCAGGCCCAAGACCTGCTAACTTGGCTATGACTGAGGGAGATCCTTAAGCTCCTCACGTCGTCGACGGGAATCGAATCTAGGACACCCCTTCCCCAGGCATATGGTTGCGAAGTGCAAAACCACTAGGCGAACCGCGTGGACTAACTTTGCATCGGCAAAAATAAATGAACCGTTCCTCTCAGATCCTTCCCTATATCGTTAATGAACAAATTAAACAGTAGTGGTCCAAGAACAGAACCCTACGGTACACCACTAGTCACATGCCTCTTTTGGATTCTACTCCTGAATAAACCACTCTCTGATATCTCTCCATCAACCACCCTCCTATCCATCTCACCAACCCTATATCCATCCCCATATGCTGCAGTTTACTGATTAGAATTCCATGTGGTATCCTGTCAAAGGCCTTAGCAAGGTCCAGTACAATCACTGTAAGCCCATTATCCTTATCCAGTTCAGCCATCACTGTGTTATAAAACGTGAGTAAGTTACTGAGGCATAATCTACCCGTCACAAAACTATGCTGTCCCCCATATAGTATCCCATTTTCATCTACCCATTCCTGTATTTTGTTCTTGATTAATTTCTCCAATATCTTGATACAGTAATACTGCTGGACTTTGCTAATGACACTGACAGGATACCACATAGAATTCTAATCAGTAAACTGCAGCACATGGGGATGGATATATGGTTGGGTTGGTGAGGTGGATAAGATAGTGATTGATGGAGAGATATCAGAGAGTAGTTTATTCAGGAGTGGAGCCCAAAACAGGCCTGTGACTATTGAAAACGACTCCTGATATGTTAATCGGTCGGTAATTTGAAACAGCAGTCTTGGAGCCATTTTATGCAATGGAACTATTTTCCCCTCTTTCCACCTTCGGGCTAATCCAGAGCTGAGACTCAGATTAAACAATATTGTCAAGGTCACTGACAATTCCTTTGCCACTTTACGTAAGTCTCGGGCTGGTATACCATGCAATCCCACAAATGTATTCACATTGAGGTTCTGTAATATACTATTCACCTTCATTTCCACCTCAATTTCCGTATAAGCCATTCGCTTCCCTCATTCCTGCAATATCATTGCCTGGATGATATACTCTTGCAAAGTGCTCGCTCAGTAATTCCACTATATATATGAACTGATTCAGTTACCTCCCTGCATCTGCATTCCTTAAAATCATTTTGCCGTATACATTTTTCTTTTACTTGCAGCATGTCGAAAGAACTGTTTGGGATACCAATTTATACCAATTTTTTGTATGAATTAGACCCATCAGTTATAACCTAGTCTCTAACCTTCATTTTAGCTTACTAGTTTGTATTCCTTGAGGATGGCAATAGAAAAAGATTGGCGAAACATGTAGGAGGATAAAATAAAGCTTCTTGACAAAGATTAGATAAAAAAAGTGTAATAGTCTTATGTTTGGGATTCTCTTTAGCTTGCGTTGCTAATTTCCTTTCATGATATGCTTATGCTTTTCTTACAGCACTAGTTACCCATCTAGCCTTTGCTTTGTACTGTTCATGGGCCTACCTTTGTCCTTAAATTCCTCCCACAGTTATTTCTTTTTTTGCACCTCAAGCTCTCAAGCTTAATGGTGTTATTCATCCATTTAACTCCCACTTGATTTACTCTCCGAACTCTAGGTGTGCAGTCAGCCATTACCTCCCTCAAACACTCCTTTACCACTTCACATGCATTATCAACATCCAGCCAGCTCTTGCAGTTTTATATGCCATGGCACTGATCCAAGCAATCTCCTAAGCTTTTCATACTTACCAGCCCGTAATTCCACATGTTCCCTGTCTTGATTGAAAATTCCACACATGTAGTCACCTCACCGGTCAAGGGACAACTTCCTGAGATACGAAACTTGAATAGCGATTCTAACAAGCTGCATAACCTTATGATCACTCTCACCAATTAGTGGCAACGAGGTCATATTCGTTATGACCTCGTTGCTCGTTGCATCTGAGAATTCGTTATAGTCGAATTCTCAGATGCAATTACTAGATCGAGCACTCTCGAATCCCTGAGACAGCATGTAATGGAATATAGTACATTCCATTACATGCTGTTGCAGATAGTTATCCCTTAATAACTGCATAAAATCCAATTCCTTCCTCCCATGTATCCTCTTCTCCTTCCAATCAATGTTACCATAGTTGAAATCCCCCATAATAATTACTTGTCCTCCACTCATTGAGTCTATTTGCCGATGTGTAGTATCTCCATCATCTATTCCATTCCCTGGTCTATAGCAGCACCCAACTGTACATTTTGTTCTGCTGACCTCAATCCCACACCAGATAGCCTCAAATATGCTATTTTCACTATCCTGAAATTGAACTTCTATTCTCTTTGGCTGCAGTTCATCAGCTGTCATCAATAACACTCCTCCCCCCATTTTTTTCTCTCTGTCCGTCCTGAATACACTAAGTCCTTCACATTCTATCCCACTAGCTATATCACCTTCTGTCAGCCATGTTTCACTAATGCCAATAACCTGTGGCCAGGAAGAGCCAACCAAGGCCAAAAATTCCTCCTAATGCTCCTGACATTGGTGTGCATAAAGTGCAAAAGACCTCTAGTCCCATCCCCTAACTTGATGCCTTATACTAACTACCATTTCTGGTTTGTTGTCCTTCGTACTAGCTCGGGCATATTACACACATTCTTACACTCAACTGCCTCACTGATGTCTGCATACTTTTCAAAATACGTCAGTTCTAATCTAACGAATTCCAATGATTGCGCGATTTATTCTTTGATATTATCTTCTGTTAATTTGTCTGTCATGAACTCTGATTTTCTTCTTATCTATCTGTTACTTTTATTCCTTCTGTCTGTAGTAGAATGTCATTTAAATGTGTTATCTTCTCTGGCATTCGGCGATTTCAAAGTGCGCTAGAAGAATCATTCTAATCAGAACGTAACATCTGGTTGATGCGGTCGCCAGAACAGTCTAGGAAACATTTCACTTTAATCCTCTCTTATGTGACGATGAAATAGGATTAGGTGCCATCTACACGAAGCCAATTCTTCAAACAAAAACTACTTCATGTGTGAAATCACTCAATGGGGAGAATCTAAGAGCTACGCTACATCCATTTCTTTCGAATCTCCTTTCCCCAATCACCTGCGATTTTCAAATGATTGATTATTCGGGTTTAATGCGGAACTTGAATAGCGATTCTAACAAGCTGAAAGCAGTTCTAAATTATTGTCACATCCGCTGCGAGAACGGGCTCTTGTCACTGGACACTTTCAAACGGGGGAAGCGGAGAAATGCGAACATCCACGCTGCATGTAAGATAAATCTCGTTGGGGCTATTGCCGCAACTTGACAGCAGGTTTTATTGGGCCGCCTGCACGCCAGCAACCCCGCGATTTGTGAAAATATTGCGGGATCATAAGATGTAGGAACTTGTGACAAGCAGACGTATTGCTAATAATAACCCTGCACGAGTCATTATGTTCAGAGCCTTATTCGCACCCTAAGATGCGAAAGGGGTTAAGAAATTGAAGGACACGACATTTCATCGACGTCGGATTGGGGAGGGAAAATTGTACCCCCAGAAACAACCTATAAAATTGAGCTGCGAATAATAATTTGTCTACTCACTGTATATTTTTAAATAAAACACATCATCAGTTTGCTCATTACCTTCTCCTTTCCATGATCAGATTATCGTTTTCGACCTTTAGATCCAAATAGCGTTGTGATCCTGTTACTGAAATGGCCCATATTACAATGGGAACTGTCACTTCTCACTGAGTTCAAATTTTCCAACCGATATCTAAAATATGATTCACGGAAAATCTGGTAGGACTCTCCAAGAAAAGCAAACAGCTTTCACAATATCTTGAGATCCAAAACGCCAGCTTCCTTCATAGCTTACACAGTTGCCTGCAACTTGGCAAAGTCTAAATTTAACAAGGATAATGTAGAAAATTTGTTGCTTGTATCACTAAGAGTTGCGCCCCCTAGTCTCTTGCCATAGTTGTTGGGCGTAATTTTTGTCCATCCGTGCTTTCTGCTCTATCTCACCCCAACGGTAGCATTGAGCATCACCTAAGGACAAGGCTTCATTCTCTTCCAACTACTACATAGATGGGCCTCGCACTGCATTTCATGCCTCCGGTGAACTTTCGCCATAAAGAAAGAAGAAGAAGAATCACGAATAACTTGGATACCAAAAAAAGGCATCTGTTCCTGATGGAATCTCACCATTGTGTTCAAGAGATGTGCTCCTGAACTAACACTTGCACTCTCTCTCTCTCTCTCTCTCATCTATTCACTACTACTCAGCTGGTATCCACCTTTCACCGTGGAGGAAATCTCATACATTTCCACCCCAAAAAAGGAGATAAATGTTTACCATTAAGCTATCGACTTAGTGATTCACATCAGTTTTCGTTAATGTAAAGGAGAAAGTTATCAACAGTCAACTTGGAAACTGATATCTAATTTGTGAGCACCACTACGGATTTTGCCATTCTAAATCCAAACCAGATCCTTTGTCTACGTCACTCACCTTTTGATCCACTCGGAGAAACCTGTGCTGTTGCTCTTGACATCTCCAAGACCCTGCCCTCACACGAGATCTATTTGCTATTCTATGTTCTTCTATTTTTCGTGAGTGGAAGAAGTATATAATTTTTTTTTCAATCCATTCCATTCGTGTATTATTCGACTAAAACTTTTTTCAGTTGCTCAGTTTGCATATTTTTGCTCGCCTCAAACTCTTAGTAGGCACACCTTCAATTTTTTTATCTCACGATATGCTGAAAACAGAAAAATATATTTAATTACTTGTCATTTATTAGTTTGATATCCGTCGACTACAAATATATTTGTGTTCCTTGCGAATACAATCGCAGCTGGGAGTAGACATATTAAACTCCACAGCCTTTTGTGGCTGTTCCTTTTAGAGATCGTGAAAATAACGTGTTTATTTCGATTGCTGGATAACTCAGCAGGTAAGAAGTGCTGAGTTTTTGTAATGTATTTATGAAATTAAATTCACAATGGAAGATTATCAAATGTCAATGTTGTTCTGAAAAGAAAAACATTTCCTTCATAAAAAATTTATTATTCTTTTTTCCTTGACTTTTACTCATCATTTTAAGCCTGTCAAGAGTTGTTCGTGTATACATTGAAGATTATTTATTTGACCACCTTTAAAATTTCAAAAATGGTCTTTAAAGTGTATTTGAGGCAAACTAGCAATGAGGGTACAAAATTACTTTAACGGACATAATTTAGAAATATTTCTACACTAAAACTCCAATCTTAAAGAATTATTGCTTTAAAAGATTTAATACTTCTTGAAAGACCGAGACTTGCAGTTGATTAAAATTAGACATTTTATTTACAGGAGAAACTCTTACGACCTTACCTGCTATCTTACCGCGAACTGCTCCGGAGGAACATCCAGGAGGTGGTCCGACAGCTCACCACGACCGATGCCGCTTACTTTCTCTCAGTTTTGGACCTCCTGCAAGCCCCCACCTGCTCCGTGCTCGACTTCAAGAAGGTGGATATGATGTTCAAAGTGAGTGTTTAGCAAATCTTGACCTTCCAATATTTTCATCCCACCCCGGTTATGATCTATTGTGGAAGTGGAGCAGCGTTCCTTTTATCGAGCCGCTAAGTCTCCCTCCCTCTCTGTGTTCACAGGAATCGTCAGTCACGTTTGTATTGTTGTTCTTATCATCTCCCGCTAGATGGCGATACCTACTTCCTCCGGTTTCAGTGGAGTCTCAAATGCGTCGCGGTGAAATGAATTTATTTACAAAGTAGGTCACTCTCTGTTACTTTGACAACAGATTTCTTCTGTATCGAAGTACTCGGGGTGTGTGTGTGTGTGTGTGTGTGTGTGTGTGTGTGTGTGTGTGTGTGTGTGTGTGTGTGTGTGTGTGTGTGTGTGTGTGTGTGTGTGTGTGTGTGTGTGTGTGTGTGTTTCTTCTTAAAGCCAAATTTCATCAATCATTCTGTCAATCCCCGAGGCTGGGTGAATAAAAGTGCATCATCGTGCAGCAGAAGCCTCAAACACCATCGTCTGCTCTTTGTGTTCATATATGCAATTGTTCTGAAACTTTTGCAGGAGAAGTGTGTGTGTCATTTTACCGATAAGTTAAGCTTCAATCCTCTTTGTCAACGTTCGAGAACTTCTGCCAACAAGTGGACGATTTTCTGATTTCGAGAAAGCACAAAAATGCAGTTTCGTCGTCTAACACTAAGATTTGGAAATTTTGTTACTTTAAGAATAAAATCCTAGTCAGGATTTATTGATTATTTAATGTGGTCCCTACACCACAGTCCAGTGAACAGATGAATATATCTTTGATACGAGAGAGAGAGAGAGAGAGAGGGGGGGGGGATTAAGAATTTGTGAAGATGATGCAGATATGAATAGAACCAAGATGAAATCATTTGAGAATGACGGAGATTGAAATCCTGTCACTGTTAAGGAATAATCGAGTACTGGTGTGTGTGTGGGGGGGGGGGGAGATCAGGGATACCAGGCGATAAAGTTAATTATTCAAAATTAAGTACGAGCTGTGCTGGATTCTTCAGTGACCTGATTTAAAGCTCCGTTTTTACAGGAATTTCTAAGACTTGCAGTCGATTCTCAGATGGAAACTCTTACGGTTACACAGAATGACCGAAGCCCAGTTAATGAAATAACATTCATTTGAATTAATAACCAAGAAGAAACTAGCCGGATACAATGAGTCGAACAGAAAACACATCTTATGTTGATGAATGAATGTGAGTATCACGTATACGAGTTGTGAAAACGTTAAAGAGCCAAAGAACCACTTATCACTCTTGAAACAAACTAAAAGGATTGAAAACCGAAAGATTGAAGCAGATTAAAAAAGAAAAGCGGATTCAGTCTATTGTAAACTTCAGAGTGATTCATTTGGATGTAAAAGGATTTGTACGCGGGTGGTCTGAAAGTTTTTCGGCCTCGGCCATAGATTTAGACACTATCGGCAAGATTTTTGTTCTACGTTGGTACATCTGTCATAAGCATCCATGTGAAATTGCAAGTCATTCTATCAAGTAGTTTGTTTTATACAGCTGTCAGAAGCAAACGTGTTGTCTGTATCCCTTGAAATGGATAAAATTGAGTATCGTGCGGTTATAATATTGGTTGTAAAAGTAGGTTTAACGCGAAAAGAAATTAATTCGAAGTTCCTAAACGTTTATGTGCACTCTTCTCCTTCGTTTTCGACAATTAAGAAATGGGCTGCAGAGTTTAAACGTGGCCGTACCACCCTTGAAGATGATCCACGTGAAGGACGTCCAAAAAGTGCAACAACACCAGAAATCATTGATCAAGTGCACGATATGGTATTGGATGACCGGCGAATCAAAGTGTGTGGAATTGCTGAGACTATAGGCATTTCAAAATAACGTGTAGGATATATTTTGCATGAAGAATTGCAAATGAAAAAGCTTTGCGCAAGATGGGTGCCTCGCTTACTCACAGCAGATCAAAAACGCACTCGCATGAAAATATCTAAACAATGCTTGGAACGTTTTAACAAGAATAAAACTGATTTTCTGCGTCGATTTATTACTATGGCTGAGACTTTGATTCACCATTACACACCAGAATCCAAACAGCAGTCAAAACAGTGGGCCGAAGCCGGTTGTTCGGCGCGCGCGCGCCAAAGAAGACAAATCGGTTCCATCAGCAGGAAAGGTCAGTGCATCGGTGTTTAGGGATGCTAAAGGCATTTTGTTTATTAATTATCTTGAATTGGATGACCATTCGAAACAGGATGGCTAGACGAAAAAATTCATGAGAAAAGACTCGGTTTGTAGAAGGAAAAAACCATCTTTCATCAGGACAATGCGTCTGCCCACAAATGTGTTTTGGCAATGGGAAAATTAAGGGATCTGCACCATGAATTGTTGGAACATCCATCCTATTCCCCAGATTTGGCTTCCTCTGACTTCTATCTCTCCCCAGAAATAAAACTCTTCTTCGCTGGTCAGCGTTTTTCTTCAAATCAAGAAGTGATTGCAGCCGAAGAGGGATGTTTTGCAGATCTTACTGAGAACCACTACAGGGACGGCATAATGGCGCTGGAACATCGCGGGAATAAATGTATTAGTCTTAAGGGAGATTATGTTGGAAAATAAAAATAATTTTGATATTATAAATTCGTTTTTTCATTGTTAGGCCGAGAACATTTCAGACCATCCTCGTATTAGCTAAAGGAAATTATGCGAAAGTTGCAGTCAGTGAGGCTAAGGAAGGAAATAAGAAATTTGATGTATATTTAGCATAAAAAAAGGAAAACAAAGATATTTTGTGTTGTGTGATAAGTTTAATGAGGCTAAATTACGTGAAATAATTTGATTACCATATACACTTGGTCGTCGACTTACGACCGACTTACGTTCTGGCTGACAGGTCGTAAGTCGATCTGGTCGTATGTCGGCCATATATTTATTATCAGTATTCTTTAACCTTTCTAATCTTTTTATCATCTTTATAATTTATTTTTATAATCTTTTAAATTTATAATTATGTATATTGTACATAATGTGAAAAATAATACCGTACATACTGTACTGTAAACATAAAAATACAATCTAAAATTAATGTAAAAATTAATACAAATGAAATTTACAAAATCAATTTTTAATCTTGACTTGTGCTGGGTTGTGGATCGTCAGAGTTGGGTTGAGGCAGGAGATATTCTCTTGATGAGGAACATGCTGAGCTTTGTTTGACAGTTTGTTTCTTTTTTTCTTCATATATCTCACGATAACAACGCACAGCATCTGGAATGATACGTTCAACCTTTGTGAGTGGTTCGACATTAGGGTCCATTGCTTCGAAACTGGCGAGAGCTTTATTCAGTTGCGAAAAAGAATCTGATAAACTCTTTGCATCGAATTTCTTTCCTGGCGCCTCTTCTTCCTCTCTCGCTTTTTCTTCTGGCACTCTCTTAGCTTCTAATTCAATCAACTCTTCATCCGAAAGTTCTTTTATTTCACAATCTAGCAATTCCTCTTCTATTTCACATTCTAATTTAATATATTTTGCAAGTTTAACTATTTTTTCTATAATCACTTCCAGTTCGTCTCCTTTTTCGAATCCTTCAAATGTATTCGCATAACATTTTAGACACTTTTTCTAAATTCCCGACATGCAATTCTTTGTTACACATTCCCATGCGGTCGAAATATTCTTGATACACCGAAGAATGTTGTACTGCTTCCAAAAGTCTCGCAAAGAAAAATCAGCATCAGAATCTATCGCTTCCATAGCTTGTGCGAATGTCGTTCTGAGGTAGTGAGCTTTGAATGCTGAAATAGCACCCTGATCCATGGGTTGAATGAGAGCGGTTGTGTTAGGTGGCATAAAAACCACTCTAACATCATGTTGTAGGTCTTCCAGATGAGGAGGGTGGCCAGGGGCATTGTCCATAATAAAATCTTGAAAGGGATACTTCTCTCCGCACAATATTCACGAGCCTGGGGAATAAATCAGTTCATGAACCAGTCTTCGAACAGTGCTTGAGTCATCCAAGCTTTAGAGTTTGAACGGTAGTAAACGGGCAGTGTGTGCGCTTGTTGATGTGCTTAAATGCACGAGGGTTTTCTGAACGATAAATGAGAAAAGGCTTCAGCTTAAAACCCGCGGCATTCCCACCAAGCAACAAAGTCAACCGATCCTTAAAAGCTTTGAATCCTGGCATTCTTTTTGTTTCTTGGTGTATGTACGTACAATTAGGCATGCGTTTCCATTGCAAGCCGGTTTCATCTACGTTAAATATTTGTTCGGGTAGATAACCTTCTTCTTTGATTAAAGAGTCGAAACTATCAACGAATTTTTGGACTTCATCTTCATCTGCACTTCCTGCTTCTCCTGTGACACGTACATTATGCTAAGCAAATCCTTTTTTAAAACGCTTAAACCATCCAGTACTAGCCTGAAAATCTTCTGCGTAATCGTCTCCGGCGCGTGATTTTAAACTCTGAAACAGACTTCTAGCCTTCGCTTGCACTGTGCAAAGGCTCATGGGTGAATTTTTCTGTATTAACTCTTCCATCCACATAAACAACAATTTCTCCATTTCATGGATGAGTCCCTGTCGTTGTTTGGTTAAAATTGTAGACTTCATAGGTGCGGAACCTTTCACAGCTTCTCGAATTCTTTCTTTGTCCTTAAGTATCGTCGATACCGTGGAATGTGATAACTTAAAGTCACGTGCTGTCCTATTCACTTTCTTTCCGCCTTCATACTTTGGATAACTTTCATTTTACACTCTAAATCAATAGTTGTCCTTGACTTCTTGGCTGGCATATCTGTAGATGAAGGCATTTTCCTTTTACTAGACATTTTATGGGTAGTATTTCAGTAGAATTTTAATTAATACCCCACACGCAGCAGATGCTTCAAAGCGACCGAGTGTATGTGAGAGATAGTTATCTTACGCGGATTACCGAACGATAACTATCGTATCCCATAGTTATCGTACGGGCAGCTGCCTGATTTATTATTAATTTATTCATTAATTTATTATTATTTCTTTTGTGGTCGTAAGTGAGGACGGTCGTAAGTCGCATAGGTCGTAAGTCGACGACCAAGTGTATTTGGATTTTTCGACGAAAGACATTCAATACTGTAGTTTCCAATCATTTCACCGTGGTAAGTCCGCTATGTTTTTTAAATTTCATTCATCAAATTTGACCACGAAAGAAAACGTTTTTAATATCAAATTTGTAATCGTGAAACGTCACCCAAGTGGAAAAGATAGCTAAAAATGAAGAACGAGGCCACTGCTTTATATTTGAAACAGTTATTGGTCTGATAAATTGCAATTAAAATTTAAATTTAGTCTAAAAAAAATCCAATGGTATCCCACTATTTGGGCAATGGATAACTCCAGAAGAGTGGAAAATAAAAAACCCTGGAATAGAACTGTAGTTCGACATGAAAATTTCCAATAACGTCCTGAAATATGAGGGTATGCTGAAGAGTTGTGATAACCACCATTAAAGAAGTGAGGTAGAACCATCTAACTTACACATTATTCTACATATTCCCAACGAGATGTTGTGTTATATCAGTTGCTTTAATATCATTTTTGTTCTAGGTGTTAAACAGAACTTTCACTTGTTTAACACTCTCTTCCCCTTGTACACAAAACTGCAAACAGAAATATTTCGTTCATCTTCATCTTCAGGAACTCTTCTAGAAGACACAAATATCTGCTAGTTCTCTTATATATAAAATTAATTATACTACAATAAACAGTATTGCATTCGAATTTGGAGTCTTCATCTCCGAATGGATATGCAGCCGAAAGTGCAGGAGAGAGCAGACAGATCAATATCTAAATTGTCCGCGCCGTTAGCCTAGTGACTGTGCGCTCCGCAACTATATGCCTGGGGATGGAGTGTCCTAGGCTCGATTCCCGTCTGTGACGTGAGGAGCTGAAGGATCTTCCTCAGCCATAGCCAAGTTAGCCGGTCTTGGGCGTGGACAGCAGGGTTTTCCCCCCGGTTTATCAGGGATTCTTCATCTCGCAAGCAGGGAAACTGGCCCCGTGAACACACACTGATATAGTCGGGATTACTTAAGATAGTCCCTCCAGCCACAGGTCTGAATTTTCAGCTATGTCGGTCCCGATCCCGGATAAACACAGGGGGGACTGAGGTGGTGCCGTACGAACCTGTAAAAGGGGCTCATGCCGTTGAATCACCATACGAAATGAAAGAATCAATTAGTATCTAAATTGAATTACTAAACTCATGAAGGTTTGGCTCCACGAGCTTTAGATGTGAGAAGAATGAATGAGGAGCTAAAGTGCATAAAGCTGCTTAGGATATGAACAAACTGAAGTATTCGGATATCATCACTCATTCGTTTCAAAGAAATGAACAAAAACATTATCAGTCAACTTTTATGCTACCTGGAAATCACCCAACCAATGAGCTATCGCAGATATGAATTCCGCTATTATCCATTAACACGATCTTCTTGATTTTATCATCCGCATTTCGACAAATATCACGGAAAACTTTGAAGTAACCACAAGCGATTACGTAATCTCCCATTACAGTATATGGTCTGTCTTCTGACTACTACAACGAGGTTTGCAGCCTCTAGAGTTCACAAGCCTTCATTCTTGCAACTAAATTCTCCTTCTACCTTTCTGTCAATGAACTTCACCATCTGAAGGAAAACTTAATCCACAGCAATAAAATTTTATTATTATTATTATTATTATTATTATTATTATTATTATTATCCTCCAAGGAGTCAGGCACTCATCGAAGGAGGCCATACATCGTCCACACCAAATGACATACCTTCTCTTCAACTCATTCACACTGGATGCACGCGCCACTTCAACAGACAAACTGTTCCACTTACTCGCAGCTGTGTAAGAGAAAAATCTACTTCTCATCCCTTTCTTAATCCCACACAAACTCAAGCTGCAAGGAAACTCATCTTGTACTCTCTCTACCACCCATATAACAAAGACCTTCCATGACCCACTATCGTATAACACCCTTTCAGAAGTTTAAAGAACGCATACATATCATCACTCATTCTCCTGTTATGCTTTCATCCCCGATCCTGCATAACAGGAGAATGTTATCATCCCCGATCCTGCTTTCATCCTGCATAATCCCAATATCATCTTTGTTACTCTTCTTTGCACCCTATCAACAGCTTCTATGTCCACACCTGCGCACAGTAACCTAGTAGCCTTACCAAGGCCTTGTAAAGAGAAGAAATGACTTCCTTATCCTTACATGGCAATGTTTGTTTCAGCATTGCAATGAGCTGTACGTGTAATTTTTTTGGCATAACCTTTCAACACTCTAACTCCAAGATCCCTGGCATCATCACTTTCTCCAATCATTATTCCGCCAATATTATATGCCGTCCGACATCTCATCATTATTATCATTTGCCAAAAAATTATCATTCGCCTAACTATTATCATTTGCCAAAAATGCGAGCCTATTTAATTAATTCTATAAGTGCTGAATAATCAGTAGCATCCCTGATTGCCTAAGTGTCTTCGCACCATCAGCAAACAGATGAACATCTGTCAGGACTGTCCCAATGACATTACTGTGTATAGTACAGAATGAACTCTAATAGTCCATTGACTGATCCCGAGTAAACATCTGGTCACCTTCCATCTGGCATATTCGACCTCCCGTATACACCAATTTCTGACATCTATCCGTCTATTTCCTTTATCCAATGCAGCTTATTATGAGCAAACTGCTCAGACGTGACCTGCATTTAGCAAACCAATGCTGTTCGGTATAGAGTACAGCCTGTCTGTCAGTCCATTTCTCTTTGCGAGTTCTTACGAGTTACTTCTCTAAAATCTTCACTACCACTCCAGAACTACTGGCAATCCTGCTCGGTAATTTGACACATTGGATTTTGTATCACCCTTGTACAAGGGAAGTATTATACATTATTTCCATTCCTATGGAATCTTTCTTGAGCTGGGAATCAAATTATACAAACATGTCGAGAGTGTGGCTGAACATTCCTTCAGCATACGTGTGCTAATATCACATCTATCCCTATTGCCGAACAATAGGAATAGATGTGAAGGAGGTACTAGAAGCTGGAAAGTCGCAGAGAAGGAGGAACTAGAGCTGCATCCCCAGGGGTGCAGCTCTAGCATCTCCTTCATTGTGAGATGATTTAGGATGGCAGCTAATTATGAAATATAGCGCTGAACAGAATGCCTTCAAAAGCGTGTATCTAAGATAGCCTCATGGAAAAATAGCTTCCTGGCTCTTTATCGTAGTATTAATAATAATAATATAATTGAACCTTGATATTCCAGGTCTACCTACTCACTGATGAGACCTCAATAAAGGTCGAAACCGGTTTGGGTAGTGACCGCTCCTCATAATGAAAGGTAATATTACATCTCCTAGGAGCTGCGTTTTACATTATGAGAAAATATTAAGGATAGTGACGGAGTTTGCTCTACCTTTGCAACGAGTTGCCCTAGTGTGTACTACGCAGGTGATGACTTACGCCTGGACTCGCCGATAGTTCTTCGGCATGAAACTCTTAGATTTCGATCTCCGAGTTTCGTATCTGGCTTTAAAATAACGAGGGATTTTTATCCTCTTAACTTAATTTACGCCACCGGAAAAATAGCCTCTTGGCTCTTTATCATAATAATAATTCTTTTCGTGCCTTTCTAGTGAACCACCGGAGAAGGCACGCATTGAACCGTTCTTGGTACAATGGAAAGCCTTGATCATCAATCCAGCATTGGGAGAGGAATGTCGCTAGAAAGTAATCTTTAACTTTTCCTAGTGATACCACCATCTGAATGTGAGAGGAGGATGAATGCATGTAAGGGCAGAAATTTGGTACCATGTCCTTAGAGGAAGACTAGAAGACACGACTAATATTTCAGCAGGAGATAAATTTTGTTAAACTCAGACATCTAAGTTTGCTTTTGTATTTATTGATGCATTTTTTCGTCAGTTTTTTTAAAGTGCAATATGGACAGAGTAAATCCGTCCCTGCCATTTGTGATGTGCTTGTTTTGTCTTTCAGACTTGCTTTTACGCACTCTCTAAATAACACCAATTATAAGCGAAATCACTTAGTTGTTGGAGATTTTGATAATAATTGGAAATTCATTTTAGAATTATTTCAGTTATTCGGCACCATTACAATGCAAGACATTAGAAGAAGACAGAGAATGGTTAAGTGAAGGATGTTTCAGTGTAATCCGGACCAGTTTATGATCTGCGTTACCAAGAAGAGGGTGGCAGGGAATTAGTTAAAAGTGTCAAGAATGTTGATTGTTATCATGTATTCTGGTGTCGTAAATGGACCATTTGTGTTAGATCATTGAGAACTGCAAACATCACCAGTTGTGAACTCAAAGACTCCTTTCTAAACACTAACCATGGCATCAACCGTTCACACTATTGCCATCCATTTAAAGAACGGTGAGATATGTGGCTCCCGCCACATATCTCACCGAACTATGCGCGGAGAATTGAAGATGATTGGTATTGGCAGTCTCATGCCTGTATGGAAACCACTGTATTAAATTTTTGTTTTTATTCAGTGGCCGGTATGTGTATGATTGTTGTGATATTTTCGATCAGAAGAATTAATTGGGCCATCATGATTCGCAACAGCACGAACTCCGGTGTATTCGACTTCACATTTATACCTTTCCTGTGGTGTTATAAAGGTATAAATATGAAGGAAAAGGGTAAAAACAAAGAGATTTCTATTGTCACTGTTATACATCGGATGAACTGAGAGGAACCTAATCTGAGGATGTACGAATGGAACCAATGCTGAGTAACATTTCTAGTTATATTGTACGTGGGTTTCCTCTGATAAACAGAAATGGCCAATTTATATCACGGAAACTTCAATTCTAGCTTTTTTTTTGTTTTACTAGAAAACATAATGGGATACCTGCAATGGGAAAAAAACGAAGTTACTTTCAATTAAAAAACAGTAGAAAGATTCCTCTTAAAGGCGATGAGAATCTAGCCTCTCGAACTGAAGGACACGTGACCCTTTTCATCAACACCTGGACAATAAGTCCTTTAGGACTGAGAGTTTAGAAAACACCAATTATAAAAAGAAAAACAACTTGCGATTAATTGCCATTTTTTGTTTATATTTAAAATTAAAATGCTGGCTTTCCCTGGGTAGTTTAGAAAACTTTTCGAGGTTATGTTGCAGTCAAGAGTGTGTGGGAGGACGAGGAGCGATTTCAAGCACTTTTAATGAGTCTGATAAGAAGGACGACCGTTTCAGCTTCTCTTCGCAGCATGGGTTCCTCGCGAGTAACAAGAAAGGGTGTTGAAGGACCAACACGAGACAAAAAATGCAGAAGACAAATGTCGCTGTCGTTTCTGAGAAGACACGAGAACTACCGGAATACCAAACATATGTCGCGTGGGTTCATCAATTTTTTTTAAGTGCCAACCACGCGACAGCCTTCAAAGTTGCTTGCTTTAATTGCAGGTTAAGTGTTTATATTTTTTCTATCTCAACTAATGACATGGCGATTGATTTTGTGCTTGCTTTTAATTAATTTTTTTTTTCCAATCTGAACGAGTCGTGTTGCGATATTTTCAGACTCCTGGGATTGACCCTGCGATTAAGGAATTCTGGAAGATTTGGGGTCACGAACAGATCGCGCGAAGAGTGTTTCCGGTCACCATGGCAACGACTCCGCTCACCAAACTGGGTCCGTTGTACAGCAGACTGGGTAACAGCAGCGTCTCCCCAGGTGGCGCCGAAGCCATTGTCAGCGTGGGCTCCCTGTCTCACGTGCCGGTGAAGGAGGGATTGCAAAGCGTCATCAAGTGCCTCAAGTCTCAGTACATCTCGCAACCGAGTAAGTGGCGATTTACGTGAAAATCTTCTTTCCCTTCCCCAGTCCTTCCCTTAACTAACCCCAGTGTTTTTCCCTTCCGTACAGAAGAGCCCAAAGAAGATCAGCACGAGAATAAACTGCATTCTTGCAGCTGCAGTGCCTGCAAGATTCAGATCACGCGAAGTCTCAGTCTCCACCACTGAGGACGTCACGACTGCGTCTAAATTAGTGTGAAATGGCTGGAAATGTACCCTCCAGCGATGTCAGTCTGAATTCCTGCATGCGCTGCTACACAATGGCAACAGGAAAGCAAGAAACAGAGCAAAAAAGAAACTCTCAGCTGATGCGTTGTCTCTGCGAAAAGAAAGCTAACTTCGCCGCACTTATATTTCTTGAGGTGCGTTAGTGTTTTTGGTGTGTTTGGAATGATTTCAGAATGTAAACCACTGATGGTGATACCGATTGAAATGTCCGCTGATTTCAATCAGTGGTTCAGCTGCACCGAACAATGGAGATACGAAGAGTCTCTTCACTATTCGGTGAAGAAATGAAAAGTACAATATTTTTAAGCTGTCCCTGTCCGCTGTTATAGGCTCTTTTTTATTTATCGGACATTAATCTGTGCTTTCTGCAGTTATCCAATGACTTTGAAAACCTCCGTCGTGTTGCATTCAAGGGATTGAATCTTCATCTCAGAGTCATCATTCAGACACTAATGAGCGATGATTTTCTCTTATTTGCATTTGGGACCAAATTATTCGCCGGCCTTGTTAGGTAAAAGATGGTTAGGGTATCTTCTCTCCGGCGATGTGGCTGTGGTCTCGAATTCCGCGGTGGACATGGATGTTTATGATTGCTCTACTAACCGTGTGGAAAAGGAATCTCAACCACTTCTTCTGGCAGAAGCTGTCACTCTGCAGACTGGTCATATAGTGAATGATATTAAATGTGAATAATTAACTGAACCAGTTTCTTTGGCCTATTCAAAATGCTATATCAAAATACCCATAAAACCAGAGAAATGTTCCGAGTAGCTAATTCTTTATGTACCAGCAAAGGAAGCCAAAAGACGAAACAATAAAGCTAAAATTGGAAAACATTCTTAATGTGGAAGGGCCACTTCGAAAACCTATTGAAAAACTTATCAGTGAAGTTCATGGCAGATGCTTTGGGAGAAATAATAATTAAAAAGAACGTCCTTCAGATGCAACAATTTTACAATGCAAGAATTTGAAACTGCGCCGCTAAAAATCCAAAAAAACGAGAAAGCATGGATGTGATGGTATAACAACAGAGGATATCAAAAATGGCGGGAAATAGCTTTGGAAACAACTGTTAATTGTCTGCAATACAGCTCTAGCTACACCCGGCATTCCCTCACAATGGAGAGAAGGGCTAATAATACCAATATCAAAAAAAGGCAATGAAATCAACCTAAAAAATCACAGAGGAAGCACACTGCTTCCTGTCACACTGCAAATCTACAATAGGATGCTTCTACACAGAATTGAACCATAGAAAACACCTCTTCCACTCAAAAATCAAAGGGTTTCTTCGAAAACCCAACCACTGATGAACACATCCACTGCCTTAGAAAACGGCAGCACTTCGGGCTACTAAATTAGAAACTTTTATTTAATACCGTGTTCGACCTCCTTGAGCCCGAATTACAACACATACACGTTTAGCATACTTTCCACAAGGTGCTGGATTGCATCCACAAGGCAAGCTGGGTTCATTGCTTCATGAAGCTCACACCAAACTCTCTGCCTACCGCAGAACAAGGATACCGTCCGACCACATGACTTTTTTCCCGTCTTCCGCTGTTCTGTCACGGTGTTCCTGACACCACTGTAGATGCATTTTTCAGTTCTTCACAGCATTCAGTGGTTTCCGGATAGGTATGCGACTGCCAGTGCCGATCCTCTTCAATTCTCTGCACATAGTTCAGTGAGATATGGATCGGGAACAGCCTTCATTAAATACTTCGGTCAATTGCTGCACGCAGGAAGTTCTGTTTGTCGGACGATGGCCATCTCCTTACTGACAGAATATCCTAGGACCACAGTTTTGGTTATTTTTCCACTGATTAAACGTCTGCGATATCTCACCTTTTGAGAAACCGGTCAGCCCTTCTGCTTTTAAAAATGATGACTCCACCCAGACGGGCACTCACAATAAGCCTTTTTTCTCCAAAAGATCCAGATCCTTTGTTTTCCCATTGTGATTGATACTATTGACATGATTTCTAATCAGCAGTATTCTTAAATAGTGGTCTAGAACACGTGGCGACGCACGTATTTTGTATATAAAACCAACAGATAATTTATGTAAAAATGCAGCACTGATTGAGTTAGAAGTCAACTGCAGTAAAACTAAAGTTCTAAAGAACAAAGCAAAAAACATATTACGCTAAATAACCACATTCTTGAAGAAGTAAATGATTTTCAGTACCTTGGTTCCTGCATCGATACTCTGGCAGTGAAAAGAATGCACAAAGGGCTTCAGTTCCATAAAAGTCTAATTAATATCCGGGAATCCTCAAAAACCAAAATTCGTCTGCAAACCCACCAATGCAGCCATGTTTAGATATGGCGCACAGACATGGAACATCAACTAGCATTTTAATATCATCAATAGCGTTGAGTCAACATGCCTTCACGCAATATTATTATAGATTATGACAACACAGGATTCCAAATATTCTCCTAATTGCGTTTTAATGTTGTATTGGTAGCAAGACATTCGAACTCAACTTGGAACTGAACAGTGGAGATACGGAATATCTAATGCTACCTGCTTTTAATAAAAGCTAAAGGTCTAATAGAACACACAGAAAAGCATCTGCCAAAGTATTCGGAGCTAGATTTATGGGTGAGGGGGGAGATGTCTTCTCACTACTCCCTGATAGTCGTGTCGAGTCCAAATCAGTCGAAAAAGAGTCACATATTGACTTTTCATCCCTGGTGGGAGACAATGATTCATTTATTTTCATAATAGCATTTTCTCCCTTTGATTCTGAGGCAGAAGGAATCCCAAGCACGAGACTCATTCACTGAGACATGGACGTAGTCGGTTTAAAAATTCCCGTGAGAATGCCACAGACGTCTTTCACTGGCTTTGCTTGCCATGAGATATTCGGCGAAGTTGTATGTTCGCTGATTCCAGCGAACCCCACATTAAGATACTATAAATATTGATCTCCTGTTGACCTTTGATGGGCACACACGCACACACACACACACACACACACACACACACACACACACACACACACACACACACACACACACACACACACACACACACACACACACACACACACACACACGAGGCCATAACGTGTGAGCGCCTTAGAATGGTATTTCAATGAAATGTCTCTATTTAGACCCACGAAAATGTTTTCGTCGTGAAGGTGAGTGGCGAGGAAACAGATGTGAACGCGTAAAATTTTAAAGAGGAGTGCACAAGGTGATACGCTTTTCATACAGAAGGGTTTCTTCTATTCTCTCTCTCTCTCTCTCTCTCTCTCTCCAAATGTCGTAAACTGCTTTGAATAATCGTTTAGTGAATTTATTAAATACAACCATTGAAATATTGACAGAATCATTAAAGGAAAAAATCAAAGTGCTTTTCCCAATACCATCCACAAATTCAATTTAAAACTGAAATGTTTTGTTTATTGCAAAATGGTGTATTTAAATATATGATGTGGTATTCATGGGATATATGAGAGAGAGAGCTGATAGACTGAAAACAAAACTTTCATCAGTACTAACTGACTACTTCAGTTCTCTTTCAGATACCACGGAGGGTTCAGCCTTTCACCTTCCTCTTCACGCCAGAGCGACACCTGGCGAACACCGGCAGCCATTCAGTTCCCGCTCTTCGTATCACGTTCAGCACTCGACACTCCCCCAATCTCCACCCCTCTCTCTCTCTCTCCACTAGCCATTTCCTCATTACGTCCCCCCTGAACCCGAAAGCACGTGGTGTACAGCTATCCCATGCTGAATAAGACTTAGTACTCACTCTCTTTGAGTACGAGGCCAAACACTTGACTTTCTCCCCCCGAAATGTTTAGCTACCAACGAAGAAGAAGAAGGAAAAAAAACTGTTTAGCAGAAGCGAAGCTCAAGTGTCAGAGTTTCTCATGTGTCTGTTCTTCGTCCTCTTTAACTTTCTCTTCTTTATTAAAGCTCTGATCACGTGACACTCTAATTTTCCCCTCACTTTTCAAGGTGGCCTTTCGAACACTGCGATGTTTAATCAAGAATCAAACCCATGAAACATCGGCAAAGTGTAATAATCCCAAGGGCGAGCTAAGTAATCGCCTTGACCATAGGATCTAATATGTGACTTGTTTCAAGTCCTTGCAGAATTGCGAGTTGTTGGTATCACACTCAACAGTGAAACTCGTTTACCACACTACCTCCTTTCGCTTTACTTTAACATAGAATCCCCTCCCATCATTTAAGGATTTGCCCAAACTCTTCCCATGAATAAAGGTGGCTGATGGTAGATTTCCATTGCTCAATACAAGTCTGCTGCTTATTTAAGATCAGCAATAACTTCTAGTAAAAACTGTGGCGTCAAGAGTAGGTGAATCAGATTATCTAACCCTCAGTGCTCCCAAGGTTCACAATCCTTCCCATATGGGTTAGTTCCCATAATATGTGATTCTTAAGCGAGCAGTAATCAATGGCACAGCCCAGTAATCAGCAAAGAAGCAAATGAACGCCATTATGGCGGTTTCTCTCATGGACTGGAGGCAACAACGGACAACTTCACAAGTTCCGCTTTTGTCTGCTTAAAACAAAAAAAAACCGAGAGAGAAACATCGGAAAATGATGCTAGAAAATTGGGAAAAGGTTGCATACTCGGATAAATCCTGGTTCCAGGTGTCCCACTCTATGAGTAAAAACTAATTTGGTGACCTCAGACACCCATGGCCGTGTGATTGCATTTTATCGATGTATGAAAGTTTTGAGGGGGCATAGTGCATCAGCGCTCATCTTAATTGGTCCAACGCAATTAATTGCAGGATGGATAACTTTGAATACTTCTACGTAGAGTGGAGGACAATCTGTTTTAGGATTCATTAGAAAACAACAATGAAGGAGAATGCTATATTTATTTGGTATCTTCGAAATACTCAAAGATGAAAATATGTGAATCATCATTTATAAGACGTGAGAGAATAGGAAAGAATAAGTGTGAGTAGAAACACTTTCATTAATGGCAAAGAATAATTAATAATTATCATTTGTGATATGTGTGCCCTATAAGTTGCTGAGTACAGCGAATAGCACGATCCTATAAATTCTAAACATGAATAAGTGAATTTATGACGGCATAATTAAAAAAAAACTTATGAAGAGAGAAAGAGAGAATATTGCAGGAATAAATATGGTTTGATGGAGCAGAAAATCATCTCGTAAAATTTGTTGCACATGTTATGTGTATTTCGCCGGTGTTTGTGTATATTTCGCTCCGTTTTCCAAGAATTTTGTTTATTGAGACTCAGTATACATAACATCCGATCATTATCAGAATTATCCACACTTTTGGGAATCCTAAATTCATTATTATTTTTTATTTTTTTTTAAGCATCAGCGGTTCTTCTGCCTTATCCATCTCACATATGCTGGTATTTTGTTGTAGATCAACAACGTCTTATAATACGCAGAATATTCATTTTTTTCAGGAATAGATATATTTTACTGTCTGTTGTTTCCTAAGACTAGAATAAAAATGTCTTTATATACCGTTAAAAAGTTTGCAATGTCAAGAGACTGTACACTGCAGAAGCAAAAGAAAAAACAATTCGCATTTTTCTCCTAACATCCACTTTCCAATTTTCAGTTCCAGAAAACATGCGTAGCAAATGTTTATGATATACATCGGATACGAAAAGCGGTCAACTCATGACAAGTGACAACGTTCAATTGGATTGGTTGACACAATAACCAATCACAGACGCTAGGTGCTGAGTGAGCTCAAAATATTTTCTCTCCTAGCGCCACCTTAGTGGTTTACAAATATTAGAAAGCTAAGAATTTGGCGCACTGCACCCTCTTTACATCTCTTCGAATGGCTCAATGGTGTATGCATTTCGCAAGCACACTAAGGCTATTAACGCGAATGTAATACAATGTTTATGCGGCGAAAAGTGCCTTCTTTATGAAGCACTAATGCTTTATTGTCCTCCTCACCTCATGAAGAGGACAATGAACCATTGGTATATTGTGTTCAATTTTAGGAATCGCGCGAAGTTTGCAAACAAGTGGGGGAGTCTTTAACGAAATAAATACAAAAAATATAATATGGGTAATACTGATATTTCGTGGAGGATCTCCGAACACCTAGCACACCCAGAATATATATATATATATATATATATATATATATACTGTATATATATATATATTTTTTTTTTTTGAATGCAGATCCATGTGTGTTCACTGGCCATATTCTGCCTGTTCTGAGGGAATGAACACCTGAGTGTACAGGCGAAAAAACCCTCTACCTCAGTATGCGACCGACTAACTCACCTTTCTTCGAAATAGACCATATAAAGGTTACTTAGGTCATGGGTCTTTCCGAACAAATGGCTTCGTCTATACTGATAATAGACGTTCTATTTTAGACCTGTAATTCAGCAAAGAAAAAGTGTAAAGAAGGGAATTTGCTAACTAGGAAATGAATATTTTCTGCTTCATTGGACTTATTTGTTCGTGAATCATCGTCAGGGAAATGTTAGTTCAAAAATGCTGGGTCTTTACATGAATGTCTCTAATAATTTTTTTCTGTTTCATATTAACATAAATCTTCCGAGGATGATTACAATCTGTATACAGCCAGTTTTAATCATCCAACAGACTTTTTCAATTTCATTTTCGTTAAAATATATAATCAGCTAACAACTTTTTATTCCCGTATACGGGGGGTAGGCGAGGCCATTTAGCCCTAACTTTTGGAGACTGAGTGGGCAGTTCAATCTCCACTGGTACCAATCAGAGATAGATGGCCAAGGCTATCACTAATTAAGCAGTACACAGTGAAGAGAGACGGCTGAAATGTGCCGCCATCTCGTGGTCCCTAACCCTAACACAATATATTTAATGTCTCAAATAATGTGGGTTCTACGGTCGATTTTCTTGAGTTTACGGGACGAAAAACCCGCTTGCCCGTGCCAGAGATCGACTAACTCGGGAACCGGTCGAAAAAAGGCTTAGTAAAATTTCCTCTAGTCGGCGACTAGACTCGAAACCAAGTCTTCCTTCGTGCGGCCAAGCGCGATGGTGTGCAAACGCCACATCCACTGAGCTACACAGGTAGTAAAAAAAGTGAGTTTAGTACAGCTCTGAAATAATCGTCTCCCGAAGGGCTGTGAAAAAGCTAACGTAAGTTACTGAAGATATTCAAATACCGTATTGTACAGTGCAATGCAAAATACAAAGGATAATACAATACAGCATTGAAACAAAAAATAATACACATGGTCATATCAGTAGATTTCTCAGTGAAAATGAAGATCCTTCTATTATTGAGGTTACTGGAGATGGGGAGGAGGTTAATGAAAATGAATTAGTCTCCAAAGTATCAAAATTCAAGCAGATCATCAGAGAGACGATGCGGGATTACAGAAGGTCGAGAGACGTTTAATGAGCATAGTGAGAAAAAAAGAAAGAGAAAAAACAAGAAAAAGGGAAAAAAAGAAAACCAATAAAATAATAAATAACAAAGCACGGAAACAGGTAAGTCAAGAAGTAACGTAAATCAGATGAGTCACGATGTTTGTATGAAGGAAAAAGTTATTTGGTATGGTGACTCTATAATAAAACGTGCTATTGATGAACGAGTTACGACTTCGAGTTTTCCAGGTGAGAAAGTTAAGAATTGAAATGAAGCGATTCAAAAACTGAAAAGAAAATAAATGAGATCGTAATTGTCTTAAGTACTAACGACTTAATTAGCCAGAAGTTCCGAATGAAAGAGGACTTGAAAGAATTGGTGGAAGAGGTGAGAGAATGAAGAGTGAGAAAGAGAAAATCGTCAGCATTTTACCTCAATATGATAAAAATGAATTAAGAAGGGCTATCATGGGAAACGATTCGATGCTTAGGCTATGTAGAATGGATGCATGTAAGTTTTTGGATATGTGGAGTGAGTTTAAGGGAAGATTGGATTTGTATAAGAGGGACGGACTGCACCTGAATGCGCTTGGTATTAGGAGTCCTGAAAAACTAATAACTGGTATGAGACCTATCGCAGAGAGTCAGGGAAACTAAATTATAAAGCGAGCAATGGTGAGTGGATGAGCGACAATCTAATATAACTGTGTTAATGACGGGAATGAGCATTATCATGGAAATTGCGACGGGGACAGAAATTTCAACTTTCTGTTCGTCAAGTTTGGACCCATCAAACGTCTGCCACGATGTCTACATGCACAAGACGCTAGAGAAGAATAGAGATCTGTAAGTTGTCCAACTGTGTCATTCAGAATGCAGACAAGAGTACACAAATGAACATGCGGATAGATTATTATGTCTGTAGACGAATGCTAGGAGTATCAGAAACAAAGGGATTGAGTTTGTTGCCTTAGTCAATATGTTCGGACCGAAGATTGTAGGCATTATTGTGACCTGGCTGTCAGAAGCAAACGTACTAACTAGTATTGAGTGGAAAGAGTACACTATTTTTTAGAAAGGATAGAGAGGAGAGGAGAGGAGGGCGCATGCTGCTAATGATATCGGATGACTTGAATCCAGTGAAAGTTGAGACTTATAATTGTAGTAATACCATTAACAGTATTTCGTGTGGCAGTGAATTTGAATCCATCTGGTATGAGGTGTAATTTAACAAGATCAATTATATAGTGGGGTATTCCTACAGACCTGGTGGATCCGTTGCTAGTGATGAAAAAATGCGTTACGAAATACAAAAGTGAGTACAAAAAGAGTAATCATAACGGGTGATTTTAATTATCTAAATATTGATAATGTACTAGTAGAATCTCACAAGAAGAATGGAAATGCATTTATTTAGCTGTTCCTGACAACTTCCTCAAGCAGCATGTGACAGAAGGCACCGAGGTCAAAGAGTGTTAGATTGGATTATAATGTCAGAGGGCGTTCAAGTTAAAGACGCAGCTATTCCGTCTCCCGTTGGTGACAGTCATCATGTGGTACTCACTCTGGAGGCGGCTAAGTTTATGAATGTTCCATTCAGAAAAGGATACATGCTGAACTACAAAGCAGGAAATTGTGACCAACTGAGAAATATACTGAGTTCAGTGGAATGGGATCGGTTACTGGATGGGAAGAATATCGACACTCCACTACATATCGGCCTGTCTCTACACGGCTTCTCGTTGGACAGTGATCCTATTCCTGATAGATTGTCGGAGAACTAGAGTTACAACTCTTAGAAGAGCAATGTGGATTATCTTTTCACTGAATGAACACCTCGAGTAGCTCATCTTTTGAGAAACCAGACAACTCTGCTCTTTTCAAAACCGCGATTCCAGCAATACGGACAAGCCAAATAAGCCCTTCATCAATCCGAATGATCCTTTGTTTGTTTTATTGTAATCAACACTATTGACGATTACTGACAAGCAGTAATCTTACATAGTTGATTGGAATGTTTACAACAGTTTACGTACATTAATAATAAATCAGTTTCTCTTATTAGAATTGCCGCATCCAAAAAATGCGTTGTATGGTAATTATTCGAAATAAATAAATAAAAATAAAAACAATCACCAAAACCCCTTAAAATCAGGTAAGCATATAAAGTACATCTGAACATGGACGTACATAAGTCCCATAATGCATCCGTGTTATTTCTCGTTTTTTCTAGAAGTGTTTCCGCATTGCCTAGTACGACTGGCATATTATGCTATGCAATTCATTCGTTTTATTTTGGAAAAAATAAATAAAAAAAACAATTAAAGAGATCTCTACTACATTCATACACTACAGATCTTATTTCAGTCAGACATATAAATCTATTTCACTACGTCTTGAGGAAAACAGACGCGACATCTCCTACAAAAGAACCCGAGCGAGCGTCCTCTCCAGTCATGTTCTTTCCTCCGCCAACTCTAATCTTGAAGAGCGTCAACACCAAATCGATTGGGATCACACGTCAAATTTGTATATATGCAACGATGAGTTTGAAAGAAAGACGCATTGCAGAATCTAAAGAAATAGTCCTGGATCCTTCCCACATGAACAGCAATCTAAGTAAAAGTTTGCCTGATTCCCATAGCGCAGTAATCCAATACTGGCGCTCTAAAATCAGCTGTCACTCACATTAAACTCACGCTAACAATAGCATACGGTCTCTAATTCAAATGTGACTGTTGCTGTTCTTCTAACTCTTTTGTGTTAAACTGAAGAGCCCATTTGTTTAACGTATTAGTTTTTGTAAGATTTTAGTTATTTTTTACTCACCTGAAGAAGTCGGAACTCCGATGAAACTAGTTGTGATTCATTAAAGGTTTTTATTATACTCCTCAGGTTCTAGTCAGTATAATTATTAATTCTAAATAAATATATATATATATATATATATATATATATATATATATATATATATATATGTATATATATATATATATATATATATATATATATATATATATATATATATATATATATATATATATACACATACACAGCTATAACCTTGGCAGCACATGTTGTCAGGATTATGATAGGGTCATGATAAGGAATTTTCTAGCATACAAACAGCATACCAAGAATATCAATTAGCCTCAGGTGCCAAACTAAACATACATAAAACCACAGGATTGTGGTATGGGAAATAGATAAGTCCAAGACAGAGCTCACTGTAGGAGAGCCAGTTAGTTTTTAGAAACAGATCTTACTTTCACAAACTAACGTTTGTTTCCTAAGTGAATTACCAGGTATTTGGTACCCTCTGCAGACCAATGGACAGACACATAGGTGTTGGCCCGACTTATCTATTTCCCATACCACAATCCTGTGGTTTTATGTGTGTTTAGTTTGGCACCTGAGGCTACTTGATATTCTTGGTATGCTGTTTGTATGCTAGAAAATTCCTTGTCATGACCCTATGATACTCCTGACAACATGTGCTGCCAAGGTTATCGCTGTGTATGTATGAATGTGTGTGTGTGTGTGTGTGTGTGTGTGTGTGTGTGTGTGTGTGTGTGTGTGTGTGTGTGTGTGTGTGTGTGTGTGTGTGTGTGTGTGTGTGTGTGTGTGTGTGTGTGTGTGTGTGTGTGTGTGTGTGTGTGTGTGTGTGTGTGTGTGTGTGTGTGTGTGTGTGTACATAGTGTCGAACCAATCACAACACGAATCCTTATCTCGTACCCAACCCACAATTCGATATGCGAACTAAACAAACAAACAACATGACGTCCCACACACACAGATGTTCCCCAGAAACATTCCAAACATTCCAAACCCATGACGTCATTCACACAATGACGTAATCATCTCAACAACCAATGACGTCACAATTGCTTATCTTTCTTTATTTTAATCTTGTTCTTAGTGCCCGGTATACTACTTGACATGTATACAGTAATCAGCGTTTGAGGCATTGGGAAATGGACAGACATTAATAGGAAGGAAAGAAAAATAAAAAATTAAACCGTGTAATAAACTAAAAATAGCTCTGTTATCGTTGAGAAATCTAAGAGAGAATGAAACGTCAACCATTTTACAAACTGAAAAAAGCAGAGGTTCGAAGATTACAATTACTGCTATCGTTAATCATTATCGTTTTCAGCATATAAAAATCGAACCACCCGAAAATACGTCCACGTTTGTTTCAACGACAGCTCAAGGTTTTTTACAGTACTTTCGAGCGCAACAGTCAGCCACATTCTGGTCACTATGGTGTTCATATAACAATATCTTTCCATGATGTGTACATCCACAATTTTAAAAAAATTCCACAATGGCTTTTGATAGAAAAGTGCCAAATTCTGCAACGCAAAAAAAATCGAGTGAATACTATCGTTCTTATAAGTAAACCTGTCAAAATATGGAAGAGAGAAATTTCTTCTGTTTATTTATTTATTATGTTTTGTTTTTTGTTAAATAAATCAAATAATCTAATATAGCATTCTTTATTGAGGTCAAAGTAACTGAATCATTTAATAATTGAACAATACTGTTTCATCACATAAAATTTAGTGCAATTTTACAGAAAACAGAAGCTCTCAATTATCTTCACATATTACGATTTCCATCTCCATTTGATTAACGATCGCAAAAACAATGACTACCTCTGCAATGGCCAAGTTGGTTTCTTGTCTGTTCACAAAAGTCTCGGCAAATGCGTCTGTAATGGGGACAACCATGATCAGCATAAACAACAGCAACTGAAATTGAACAAAAAATTTCCAACACATTACACAAATAGGACTGTGTTTTGTCCGAGAAAACTATTTCCTATGTTAAACACATTTATTTGCATAATGATTGTGGTATCTATTTATTAGCATGGAATTCTTTCTGATCATAATCTAATGTGAAAACTTTTTTTTTAAATAGATATGCAATCACGCTACGTCCTATTTTGGTATATGTGTTTGTAAAGTGTACTCATTTTGACCTACTACCACATTGCATAATGGAAGGATAAAATAGCTTTGCGAAAAACATTTTTGAACAATGGAATGGTCAATATCAAGTTTACTTGCATAAAGCTTAACAGGAACTCAGTAGAAAAATACCTCTGTAATTCTCACATTCAGAGGCTGTCAGGATCAACTGTTCACTTTGTGACAAGTTGTTGAGAAGTCATGAGAATATAACAAAGATCTGTATTTAAGTTTTGTAGATCTAGAAAAGGCATGTGACAAGGCCAAGAGAGAAGCTATTCAAAACGCTGCGATTGAATGGTGTTAATGGGGCATTACATCAAGCAATACTTAGTCTTTATTTGAATTTGAGTTGTAAGTCACCAGTTAGAATTGACAGAAGTAGAGAAAGATGGTTTAATGTTCAATCTGGTGTCAGACGGATATACATTATCCCGTGGGTTATTCGTGGTCATGGTGTATATAGATTGCATTATGAAGGAAAGTGATTTTAAACCTGATATCAAAATTTAGAGATGTTAATGTTAGCTCTTTGCTTTATGCGGATAATGTTATACTTCTGAAAAAATTAACTACAAGTCTGCAGGACTTCCTGACTAAATTGAATAACTGTTGTAATAGATATTGTATGAAGGTCAACAGTAACAAGACAAATACAATGAAAATAAGCAGAAGCATTGAAAATATCAACCGCATTGTGAAGCGAGAACCTATAGAACAAGTAAAATATTTCAGCTAGTTAGGGACGATTTTTAGTGAAGATGGTAAATTAAATATGGAAATGGACAACAGAATCAACAAAGTTGATATGGTAAGACGTCATTTGAATAAATTCATATGGAATAAGAGAAAAATTAGTCGGAACACTAAATTAGCTGTATACAAGACAGTGTTCAAACCAGTTTTAACTTATGGATCTGAGAGCTGGGTCAGAAGTAAAACATTTGACCAAAGACTAGAGACCACAGATATGAGAGTCTTGAGAAAGATTAGAGGCGTGAACAGATGACATCAATGGCAATGTTATATTAAAAACGAGGATATTAGGAAAGAACTTGATATTGTTAACATCCAGGTATATGTTAGTAGAACTAATCTTAGATGGTATGGTTATGGTCACACAAACAGAATGGGAGAGAAAAGATTAGCAAAACAAGTGTTCTCTGCCAGGTTAGCAGGAAATAGACCCAGAGGAAGACCAAAATATAGGTGGATTGATACGGTATAAAGTGCCTTAGAAAATAGAAATATAAGATCTGATAATGTTGGAGTAACAGATAACAGATTGATTTCGAGGAAATTTGTAGTTAGGAAGTTAGTAATGATGTAAATTTTTCATGTAGTACTATTATATTATCCTTCACACACCGCCTTGAGAGTACATTTCAGGAATTTCATGATGATGCATTAAGTTAACAACAAGAAGTACAAAACATAAGAAAAGGGATGCATTTTAGTCAGACAGCAAATTTAAATATCTTGAAAGGTTTCAAATTGGTGAGCACGTCCGGAATATCAGATTTTTGGACGGATAGTCTAGTTTTGAGTGCTGATTTATCCGATGTCTCTTTAAAATTCACTTAATGAAATGTTCTACTTGTTAAATATTTATCTAGCTTAAAAGGTTACTGGAAGACTGAGAATTACAAAACTGAGGACAGTTAAAAAACTGCTGCCGACTACTCGAATAAATTACTGTTCAAATATTGTTGCTATGGGCAACAGTCTCATGGCTCTGACATCTTATATTTATTACGAAATCTGTACAAAGTGTATTCAAGAAATGAATCTACAACTGCAATGTTCATGATTATTTTCTTGTCAGTTCCTGATAATGGGATGCATATAAACCACAAAGAAACCAAATTGTATTAAATACGGAGTAATTACTTCGAAAAAGAGCTAAATGAATCAAGCAGTGACACCACAGCGGTAAAAAAGTAGAAAGTGTAGAAAGAGCCATCAAAAGCCTGAAATGTAGAAAGGCAGCTGCAGTAGATGATATTCGACCAGAAATGATCAAGTATGGAGGTATAAAAGTCGCACAGTGGCTACACGGCATAGCTCAAAAGGCATGGACAGTGGGACGAATTCCAGATGATTGGAGTAGAGTTCTCATAGCACCTATACGTAAAAAGAGAAATAAAACTAAAACTGAATGTGAGAATTAAAGAAGTATTTCTGTACTGAGTGTTCACGTAAGATATATGCAGGCATACTGGAAAAACGGTTGAGAAGGATTGTGGAAGAGAAGCTTGGTGAAGGCCAAGCCTATATTCAGGTCGAATATCGCCTACTCCAGCTGCCTTTCTACATTTCAGGATTTTGATAGTTTTTTCCTACATTTTGTACTTTTTTACTGTCACTGCTTGTTTCATTTAGTAATTTATCGAAGTAATTACTCCGCTCTTCAAGGATATCTTTTTCTCCAGTTTTGCTGTCACGTTTATCATCTCTAATTCCTTTTACAGCACTCTTTCCTCCATTTCTGAGCTTTTTGTTCAACAGCCTCCAGAATATTTTGCCACGTTCATGATATTTATTTTCCATGTCCTTGCAAAGTCTTCCCATGACTTTTGTTTAGCTAGTTTTACACAGTGTTTCGCTTTCTTACATTTGTCTCTGTATTCTCTAAAAGCACAAACTGTCTTATCTGCCAGGAACTTTTGATATGCTTTCTTCTTTTCCTTCATTGCCTCTTTAACTTCCTGTGTCCACCATGGAATTCTGATTTTTGTATCCTTGCAGAAAACCCCAACACATGCCTCTGTAGCTGAATCAGTCAATGTTTATTTCAGGGTATTCCCCCGAATCCCAAGGTTTGATTCATGTTTTCAACCTCTTTTATTTATTCTTCAATAATTTTTGTATATTTTTTCTATAGTTCACATCTGAGAGATGCTCAACTTTTATTTGCTTTAAAACTTTCTTGAATGTTCTTCTTTTCAATATGAAATTCAATTTTATCCTGCTCAAGACTAAATGGTGATCACATCCAATTTATTCCATTTTTAAGTTGGAACAATGTGTTAGTAAAAACTAGTCTCGGTTCTGAGCATACATCCAACAGGTATTTGCCATTAATATTAGCTTTTTCCATTAATGTCAGAGACATACAAAAATATTTTTGTATCTCTGACTATCATTTCCAATTCTGCTCTTTAGAACCCAACAATGACCACCTTTTTATTTTCATTGTGTCAGTTGCTTTCTCTAAAGCCTCAAAAAATTCTTCCACTTCTACGTTAGTAGGACTTTCAGTAGGACCATAGGCACAAATAAGTCTCATTGTCCAGTTACTTATTATTATGATATTTGCCCACATCACTCTACTTGAGACTGCCTGTGACTGAAGAAGCTATTTAGTGTTGAACACTATTGCTACTCCTTCTTTTCCTTTATTGTCATTGCCTGAGTATAACATTTTGTATTTATTGCTCAGAAAGATCTCATACTTTTTTGTTTTAGTCACCCCCTATTATGTCGATCTGGTACTTCTCCAATTCCTCAGCTAGCTTCATTTCTTTGCCATTCAGGCTTCTTATGTTGATAGTACCGATCTTTAACTATGGTGACGTTGAGTTGGGGTGTGTTTCAGGATTTGCTCCAGTCGTTGACATTTTGCTGTTCACCCTGGTTCTTGGCGAAAACAAAGGGGGCCTTTTTTTACCGGGCGAAGCGCCAGCCGTCATTAAATTCTGTCACGTTGTACCATAATTTTTTTTGTGAATTAAGCCAATAAGAATACAATTTGGTCGGCTAAATCCCAAATTGCCAGCCCATCCTCGTTCGTTCAGTATCCAGGTAGACACATAACAGGGTACATCACGAGAAGGTGAGGATTAGACATTAGGTCAGAGGCCTTGGTTCGTTCTCCGCATTCGTTTTAAAGGCTACGTGGAGGTCTTCTCCTCTCAGTAATACAGCTTTGACCCTTAAGCACCCAGTTAACTTAAAGCGTATGTATTAAATGAACAAATATTGTAAAATTACAACGTCTACGATAATTTGATACTTTGTTAAATACTCCGTATTTGACATTAGGATACGTGAATAGTTGGATTAACGAAAGATCGGCAAAAAAAGTGAGCTTAGGTGTAAACAAAATCATTAAAACACCCATCTTCGGTTAATGTAAGAGAACAGTTAAATTGTGAATCACACACCAGTAGAACACTTAGTTGAATTTAAGTTTTAGTAATTGTTTTATATATATTTTATTAATCTAGAGCGTCATTAATATATGCTATGAACAATTTGAATTTATTTATTAATTTACTGGCCTGATTGGCCGAATAGTTGACATACCTGCTCTTCAACAAAGAGGTCGCAGTATCGAATTCCGTCGTGGGCATGTACGTTTGTGAATGTCTTTCGGTGCGGAATAAATTTCATCGCTTGGTGCAAAACCACCACCGTCCTGCTTATTGTGGACCTGAAGTGGCTTAAAAAGTTTCCTGTTTGGTCTCTGTGTGGGATTTCGGTACTATGTAAAATATAAATTTTAAAAAATATATATAAAAGTGAAAAATATGAGAAAACATTATTATCCCACCGACGGTTCAGATGTATTATAGTCGTATTAATAAGCTTTAATGGGTGGGATTATCCCATAGAAATTGGGCTGAACACCAAAAAGGTATATGAAAGAAACAAAATACTAAAAAGTGTAGCGAGTTTTTGTGCAGCTCTACTTTAGTGGTGAAATGTATGCGAAACAGTAATAAGTTGATTCAGCGTATCGAATTAGTTTTAAAGTTTACACTGTACTTCAACTCTCCTTTCGTATTAATAAACATACTGATTAATATATTTAACTGTTATGCATTCAGCTTGGATACTGTGGAAGGAGAGAATTCTTGCACGCGATTATTTGATGTACTTACCCAGCAAGCACGCAGCCAGAATGAAAATGATCACTGCTTTCATGATTCTCTACAGAAAAGATCTCACTGTTCTGAAATGTAAATGAAAATTATTTAAGAATCGTTCTACTTAACTCTAAAATTGCTGCTTGCCTGCTAACAATTCTTCTGGTTAATAATTCCAAAAAATACATCAAAATAAATTGCATACCATTATCATTGGCAAGTAATATTAGTAATCAATCCAGATATAAGCTATTTTCTGCAAGAAAGTTCTCATCTCATTGAGCTCAAAGATAAAATTCAGCACTGATTGTCTTTATATACTTTTCGAATTCTGCTATTTCTGTATTAAGTGTGTTCTGTCACTCTTACCAGCTTTCTTCCTTCTTCTTCTCCAACCTACACTAGTTCATGACCCATTACGTAATCATCTTCTTAAATTTAGTACCAGTCTGAATTACTTATCACGGAAAAGTGATTTGACTCCGTATTAAGCATGTCGTCAGTGAAATTATGTTCTGATTCGGTGTGTCTACACGTTTTTTTAGTCTTTTAGAATTAAACAAAACTCGAAGTTTCCATGAATCAAAACTTTGCTACCAAAATGAGATCTGATTTATGCTTTATGAGATCGCATCATGCAGAACGAAATGGAATCCTTTATACAGTTAATTTTTTCAATCTGGATAGGATTAGAACTCAATTCGTCTTTCCATCAGAAGGGAATCGTGGGAAGTACGTGCACTGAGATACGGAGGTCGTAATTATTGTTCTGAATTACGAGCAGATCAGCTACTGATCGATTCTTCGAGAACTATAGGAATCATAGAGAACAGAATCCAGATCTTTCTAACCAAAGAGGATTCATACCGACTGAACTAATAGAGACGTATGTGGAACAACCGAGTATTCAAGGAGTTATATTCCATTATATTTTTATGAATAGCCAGACACTTGCGCTAGAAAAGAGTTAATTGAGGCAATTAAAGTTTTATTTATGTAAAGGTATTGGATAACGACAAGATAAATCTTTGTACAAATCAACAAGCCTCTGTAGTTCACCCATATATCGAGGACGTTGCTTTTTCATTCCGTGAAATCTGGATTTTTATTACGCAAAAAGGGTAACTGGTCAAATAAGTGGATCTTATTTCAGATACAGCATCCTCTTAAACCATTATTATTATTTTATTACTAATATTGTAAGAGAATATACTTCGGAGTGTTTCTGCGGAAATTCTCTGATGCTAGAATAACATCCGTCTGCGCGGTTAGCTTAGTGGCTGTGCGCTTCGCAACTATATGCCTGGGGAAGGAGTGTCCTAGGTTCGATTCCCGTCGGAGACGCGAAAAGCTCAAGGATTTTCATACCAAGTTAGCTGGTCTTAGAGGCGGGCAGTATGGTTTCTCTACAAATTTAGCTGGGGCTTTTCCATCCCGAAAGCAGACAAACCGGCCCCGTGAACACACACGGACTACAGTCGTGAATACCTCCAATAGGAATGCAGCAGAGGAGTTGCGTGCTGGCTGCATTATTTCGCCGTGACTCCTCATTAGGAGGAGACCCAACCCGTCTGAAGCAAATGGAAGGAAGCGATAGGTAGATAATATAACATCCTAGTATTCTCTGATCCTATGTCAATCGAAAATAGTCTGCATACTCTATAGTGTTACTTAAATTGCCAAAGTTGAACAGTTGCCGCAATATTTTAATTCATTATTCTTGCAGAATTATAATGAGATTATTTTGCAACTGGTTCATACTAGGGTAGCTGGAAATTTCTGATAATCACCTAGAAGAAAAATTATATTAAACCAACTAGATATAACCACAAGAAATAAAATCTTAAAACCTTATAACCCACATATTCAATCAAATTGTAATAATTTCCTGTTTATTTTTCTTCTAGGTGTTTATCAGAAATTTCCAGCTACCCTAATAAGAACCAGTTGCAAAAAAAATCACATTATAATTCTTGTGTTATATCAGTTGCTACAATATCATTCTAGGTGTTTATCGGAACTTTCCAGATACCAATCACATGTAGTAGATTAGATTCTTAGATTCACGTGTATTTTAATGAAAGGAATGAAAGTCGAAGAAATATTTTTTGATAAGAATTTTTAAACACACACACACACACACACACACACACACACACACACACACACACACACACACACACACACACACACACACACACAATTAAACGAGGAGTGATTTTCACCAATAATATACGGGTTAGAAATTCGGATTCGTGAAAATACATTGATTTTATGTTAGAAATACAGTTACCCAAAGCCATTTTTAAATTAAGTGGCGCGCGTGTCAAATGATATTATTGGAAAGAAAACAGTGAAATGAGATATTTTTCTGCTTTACTTTTTGTCATATTCCTATTCAAGCGAAAACAATATGGGTTTGCATTTCTCCTCTACATTGTGCGTTATCATTTTGCAAATTCTCATTTTGCTTTCATTTGAATTGGAAATTGCTGATAGAAAGAAATTGCTACATTCAGAAAAATGCATCAAAATAAATTATATATCATTATTCTTGGCAAGTAATATTTGTAATCAATCCAGATATAAGTATTATGAATCACTCTTACCAGCTTTCCAATTTCCACTCCTATCCGCACTAGTGCATGTCCTATTACGTGATTATCGTAATCTAGTAAACCCTATAAATAACATTTTATGGATAAGTTTTACTAGTGAGATTTACTACTCGATCTAAGTAATTGAATTTCGTTCCTTGCTAATGTTTACCCGAAATCTGAAAAAAATTTAAGATTTCCCACACTCTGCAATCAACTTTTTTACCCCAGCAAACTCTAAGTTACTTTGGAAAGTCAAGCACTTACCTATGAATACGATCGCTTGGACAGATGAATTGTGGAATAATATTATGATCGAATGGAATCTATATAGCCTGAAATTGCGGAAAACAGCAAATGTATTGCATCACCATAAAGTGTAACTCCAAACCTGATTGGAGAAATGCCGAACATACGAGATAAAGGAGGAGTCGCCAGCACAGATGTTTGTCTTCCTGTTATGCAGTACTGATTGATGTTTAATCTTCATGGCGAATTTAACAACTGTTATGGAAAATATGGCTCATCTAGTTCCTACTGATTGCAGCCTTACATACATGAATAACTGTTTTCTTCATTAAATGTATTTGTGCATGATGCAAAATAAGAAACCGCATCGGATATTTTATTGCAGCAATCACCTCTCTATACACTCAGAATATGCATGAAATCTTTTGGCTTTAATTAGAAATATCATTCTAATAACACAAACTGAATAACAAATAAATACTTTCCCACTTCCATTTCTATAAGCGAAATCCGACTGAATAATATTTAGATTCACTTGCCAGTGCACAACAACAACAACAACAACCCTACTGATAAAATGGAAGAAGCGTACGTTTTTCATATTCCCCTTTATCTGGGGAGAAAGTAATTTTGTTATGAGTAGTTTGTGAGCTTAAAGCTCGCAAATTTTAACATACCCCGTTTAAGATACCCTCATATATAGGGGGTATGTTAAAGCATGGGCTTTATCATACCCCTATATATGAGGTTAAGCGCAAGCTCTCAGATTAAGTGCAATTTCTCTCAAGTAATGTTTATTTCTTTTGCTGCGTCCGTTAATCATAGGGTAAGGTTAAGCAATTGATTTGGAGACTTTCGTACAGATGAGTAAGGTGAGACTAGTGGATCGCAGTCTTTTATTTAATTGTATACCTAGGTATTTTGTTTCTGATTGTCATGGGAATTTAGTATAAATAACTGAATATCTAATTTGGGGATGCTAGTCTCCTGGTGGTGATGATGACGGTACTGTTTGTGAGTATCTGCATATCGAACTGAGGTGTTCACCATAGGGTTTTGTGGGATATCTGATGTGTTGATCGAGAATAAAAGCGGAACCGATAAGAAGCCTTGTGGAACTCCAGATAATATTTTGAGCTGAGTAGAATTTATGCCACCAATATAGACCTGCAGTTTTTATCACTGAGCTATGATTTAATCAAACGTATCAAATATGAACTCAAATATGAGAGAACATCCGTAATTTAGAACGATATCAGATCAGGAAATCGTATTGCCATCTTCCGTACAATTCCAGTAACTGGAAATGCAGACATTTATTAGCATATCGACTGATAACATCTGTGGCTTGATGGATATCAGTCCCGTGGACACTGAACCCTTCATCTCTATGAATAATTCCCGGTTTAATGGAAGAGATTTTGAGCATTTAGCTCGCCCGAATTAGAACTGTGTTGAGATTTCAATCTGTGATCAGGGCCTCCTTTGGGCGTTTATGTTTCCATCTGTCTTTTTCATCGTAATCTGATGACTCTCGAATGAGTAGGTTGGGATGGAGTGATGCCTGAGCAAAGTACTTGGTTGCTATCTGGATGTAGGTATGTCTGGCAGGTTTCCATCCTGATGGAGAATAGTGTTCCTTACAAACCACGGGGCATCAAAGATCATTCGGAGGCATTTGGTTTGGATTAATTGTAATCGTTTGATGTTGCTAGGAGACGTGTGGCTCCAGGCTGGCGAACCATATGTTAGTATGGGTCTGATGATTGCTTTGTATATTCTTAATTTGTTTTCTGGACTGACTTTGCTTCTACAGTTGAGTAGAGGGTAGAGCTGAGCTATTGCTGAGTTTGCTTTGCTGTAAGCATGAGAGATGTGGGAGTTGAAGCTGAGTTGATTATCTAGTTTGATTCGCAGGTATTTTTACTTTTTTCGTCATGGGATAACAGTATTGAACATCGTGATTGCTCCATGATGGTCTGCTTTCTTCCTTGTAAATAGAATGGCCGTGCTTTTATCTGCATTAACATCAATTCTCCATAACCGAAACCATTTTTTAAGATTCTTTGCTGCATTTTGTAATCTTTGTGTGGCTAGGTATGGTCTGAGTGATCTGGTCAGTATCGCCATTCATCCGCATAAATTTTCATGGTGGTTGATGTTGTGCTTTGGACGTCTGAGATAAAAATGTTAAACAGCAACGGCGATAATAGGGAGCCTTGCGGGACACCTGCTGTGATACTTCTTTTAGTTGACAAGAGCCCACGAAGCTTCACTTGAAATTTTTGGTCTTTTAGGTAAGAGTCTATGATTTGGATGAGGTTTAGTGAGTAATTTGCAGTAATTAGTTTGTGGATGAAGCGTTTGTGCCACACTTTATCGAAGGCCTTCGCCACATCTAGGAAGATTGCACCTGTATGCTGTCTCCTGTTAAATCCAATAGTTATGTATTCTATAAGTATGTGGATTTGTTCAGTTGTGCAGTATCCAGCTGGAAAACCAAAGTGTTCTTTTGGGATTAGACCTAGATTGTCCGTTTCACTTTGTAGGCGTTTTAGAATTACTTTTTCTGCTATTTTCTCCTAGGACTGATAGGTCTGTAATTCTTGGGCAACTGAGGCGCTTTCCCTGGTTTGTGGATAAGGATTACATCTGCCTGCTTCCACCGAGTGTGGAAGTAGTTGAGTCTTAGCATCACATTAATGATAGCCACTAGATGCATTATTAAGCAGAACTGGATTGTGGTCGGAGCTAAGATCATTAATAACCTGCAACTGGAATTGATGTGGGGTGTTCCTGAAAATGGCGATATCCAGCACGTCAGGTTTGCCCAGTGGTCCGTAGTGTGTTGGTTCAACAGGACCTGCTATGGTGATGTTTCTTGTCAAAGCAAATTTGTGTAGGCTCTTCCCATTATTATTGGTGTTTCTGCTGTTCCACGCAGGGTGTTTTGCGTTTAGATCTCCCGCCACTATTGTTGCTTCGTTTGTGTGAAGGAGCTGGGAGAGGTCTGAGGCTAGAAGTGATTTGCCTGGAGGGTTGTAGACTGAATATAGTTTTAGACTTCCTGTGTTGTTGGTATGTATTTCAATTCCAGTTTCTTCCAGATTTCTGGTCGCTGATTTCTTGATCTCATTGTATCTAATGGTTTTTTTAACAAATATAGCAGTTCCGATTCCCCTCTGGCGTTGAGTATATCTGATCTTAGCAGTGTGTAGTGCCTTATTTTGGGGTTGTCGCAAAGGCCGAAGATGCATCTCGTTGACTAAAAGGATGCCTGTCTTATATCTTTCAGTAAATTCTTTTAGTTTTAGAATGTTGTTGTTAGCCCGTTAGCATTCCAATAAGCAATCAGTAATGAATTAGTTAAGTTGACCGTGTTATCCATTAATCACAGAGAAGATGACTTGCGTATTTTTGAGGAATTTGTTCGTGTCAGCCTGATTGGGATTTGTTTTTCTAAAGGCTGTTAACATCTCTCCTAAAGTAGCAGCTAGGGTTGGTGCGGTGGTATGGTTGCAAGATTCCGGTTTGCTATTAGTAGAGACCGCAGATGCATATGACCTTTCAGGAGTAACGAGCCGCGTTTTGATTTCTGGTGTTATTCGCTTCTGATTGGGCAGGAGTAGTGGCTCTCTGGCCTTCTGCAGGTTGAATGGGTGGAGTTAGCATCCCTTGTAATTTGCTGGGTGTGGACCGCCACAGTTCGCAGATTAGCAGGTGTGGTTCGTGGTTTGACGCTATAGTGTGAGGGATGGATATTACCGCACGTGACACACTTGTAATCCACTTTGCATAGTTTTTGTGCATGCCCATACTTTTGACAGCGATGGTATTGACCAGCTGAATCCTTTCTTCTGAGAGGCTCAATCTTGATGACCAAACTGCAAACTATTTGAAGGTCGTAAATTTCTCTATGATCTTTACTGATTTCGACCAAGACCAAAGGCATAGGACGTTTGTCTGCTCGGTACATGCGTGATATTTTAATCGGCTCTAGGCCTTGGGATCTGAGGTCAGTAGCTATTTCTTCTGCTGGTATGATCTCAGCAAGCCCTCTAATTACTACTTTTAAGTTTGTTTCGCTTTTCAGCTGAAATGTGTGATATGGGACTTTTAGTTCATCCATAAGTCTGGTGAGCTGGCGGTAGTCCGAAATTCCTTCTGGTTGAATCCGGATTCCTTCTTCTGTACTCTTGACTGATGTAAATTTGATGTTTGCGTTCTTCATCGTTGCTGTTATTCAAGACCATTTTTCGTTTGTTCTTAAGATTACAGGTGAAATCCTCTCTTTGGTTTGTGCCCTGGAGTCAGTCTCTATTCTTTAATCAGGTTGTGCTGTTAAGTCCATTGGAGTTGTTTTTTTTCAAGGGTTGACGTACTATTTCAGGCTCTGCTGCTGGCGAACCCTTCTTACGCTTTTTTCTGCTGACAACCTGATAGTCTGTAGAGTTATCTGAGTCCACTAGGGTCTGGTCGTTAACTGGTGACGTAATCTCTCTGGTATTATCTTGAGAAGTGCTGGGGAGAGGGGCAGGGAATTGACAGTCCTCTGTTTCGACCTCTTCTATTTGGTGGATTGCCACCTTTCCTGGCCATTTACTTTGTAGTAGGCCTCCTATATGCTTACAGATAGCCAATAGCTGTTTGAAATCTAGCTCGTCGTATGGAGAGTCCATAGTTTGGCCTGAGAGAAACTAGCAGTTTCCCGGGTAATCCTGTAGACCGAGAGTCTACTAGCAAATCCCGTAGACAGCTTAGACTAAGCATCTACCAGCGAAAAGTTAGTCTGGTATAGGTGACTATCCTAAAAACGAGGAAAAAGGAGTTTCAGGGGCTTCCTTGGACACAGTGCAGCACCCTACCTCCCTAAAAAACCATTCAACTCCACTGGTCCTCATTACCGGTGGGGTCTGTCCGCCATTAGACCTCTGCATATTTCATACAGAGGGGGAGATAATAGGTCACGAACTGTGTTAGTTCCAGTGCAATGCGAGCTTCCCGAAAAACCTTATATAAAATCAACTAGGCAGAGTCTAAAGGAATACGTCCGATCACAGTGACAGCAAAAACTCGACTCTCTCTCTATCTCCAGTCAGAATTTAACATATCGACAATCATTCTATTATAGTAGAGAGATAAATTTCACTATCCTATGTGAGATATATAAACACAATTTCTTCATTATGTGAGATTAAAAAATTAATTATTATATCTATTAAATACTAATGCGTGGAATAAACAGCAAATACATACCTTATTGTATACCTGTATACCATAAGTATACAGTTATACAATTAAAATAGAAACGGAAGACATATTTCATCTCATCTGATGCACACTAAAACCATCTTGACGCATTTCCTGGCAAACCGACTCCGAAATATAAGCTCTATGCTTCGAGCGAAAAGAAGAATTAGACGGAATTTTTAATGCAGTGACGGAAGATAGTAAGAATAAAATCAGAATGAACTTGCGGATTTAACTATGAATATAATATAGATCATGCTACGTATGACACCTCGTAAAGTAACTAAATATCCATTTATAATGAATTTATATTGTAATTTAATCCATACTGGTATACCCTTCTTATAATGCGAATATACACTTTAGTGCAAAAATTGTTGTTGCTGTCAGCTTCTCGACTAATGTATCCTGTCTACGTGTGCCAGTTATAAGCAGTGTATATATATATATAATTTACTCGGTAGAAAATGCATATAAAAAGAAAATTAAATGACTCTATATATATTAAAGAATTTAATGACTAGAACCGAGATTTAAGAAAAAAAAGTTTTAATATTAAAACACGAATTTTAATATATATATATATATATTTATATATAATATCTGTTTGAATTCTACGGTTTGTGCCGATTTCACAATTTGTGTCCTTATTGTTGGGCTTGTTTTGCCTTTATAATAATTCTACCAACAATATCAATATCCGGGTTAGAAAATACGAAAATAATTATTGAATTTCTTATTATGAAATTCTGACTCTTTTAAAAAAGAATACTTATAAAGTGTTGTTAGAAATTAAGAAAAAAACATTTGAACTGTTTTTGTATGAAATAAAATATACAAAAATTACAAACATTTTTTTAGAAATGTTTCGCACACTTTTTTTTTTTCATCTTTAAACGTAGGATATGATGTATCCAAACATTGGTCGAAATAGTTGTAATGGCCCGTATATTTTCACACTTGTTAACAATGAAACCTTCAACTAAAGAAGCATTAAAATCACTTCAATTAAAGAAACGTTACCCCCCCCCCCACAATCTCTCTCTCTCTCTCTCTCTCTCTCTCTCTCTCTCTCTCTCTCTCTCTCTCTCTCTCTCTCTCTCTCTCTCTCTCTCTCTCTCTTTCTTTCTTTCTTACTCCTGAATCACCCAAATGTCACGATTTTGTTACCGTAAACACTAACTTCTAGTTTTTACGGCAGAGATCGATTGTTTCAATAATCTCTTGAAAGAAAAAGGCCCTAAAAGAAGTCCTTTTATATCACGTGGTTTAAAAGGCGATAAGAAATCTGGCGACTGTATCTTATTGTTATTTCATTTTTTATATTCTCTTATGGTGATATTACAAGCACGAAAAGAAAAACATCTTTTATTGACAGGAACTGAGAGAGAACCATTCTGCAGCTGAGGTTCCGGCTGCAATTATATTTTATTGTAATTGGCGTGGAAGATTAATATTTTAATGCGCGTACTCTGGATGAGTGGAACAGGTGATGACAATTATGTCAGGTGAGCGAAAGTTGCATGGAAAAAAGTGTACGATATCACACGACGATTTCCTAGTACATGTGCAGTTCTTTTTTTTGTTCAACAGGTGGGATGCTTTCCACTTCCTTAATACCGCTGTTTCAAACAAGAGACGAAACTGCACTACTCATTACTTTCTAAAGAGTATTTTACGTAATAAGGGAACGTTTTTGAATCGTTCCACTTGATTTCTGAATTAATTCTTTCTTTCTGTATTTTGATGGAAGAGGTGCACCTCTAAGTATCCCTAATATTCAATCTGTAATATTTACGACAATTTTGACTGCAATATTTGGTTTTTAAGAATATCCAAGTGTATGATTCACTACCTGTACCTTCAGATATTTCCTTCAAAATGTTCTATAGACCTGTAGTTGTCGTTTTTGTTGTTATTGTCGTGTGGGAGTCCTCCAACTTTCCTCTCCCCTAGGACTGGTACTGCCCTCCAAAGAAAGGAGACGTGTAATATATATATATATATATAGTATATATATATACATATATATTTTTTATATATATATATATATATATATATACATATATATATATATATATATATATATATATATATATATATATATATATATATATACATATATATATTTTAACATATATATATATATATATATATATATATAAATATATACAGGGTGTTCGGGATAAATTTGACATATTTATAATTAATTATATTTTTCCGTAAGTTACATGTATTAACACACACTTCTCTTCATTTAAAAGTTTGGACCCTTCTTCATTCATATACAAGATGTCAGAAAGGATGGATAGCTGGAACCCACCTGAATCATGGAAGAGAATAACTTGTATCATGATGATTCGTGCCCGCCATCAAAATAAGGATATTACGACTGCTGCCCAATGCTCCCTGAATACAGTAAAAACAATCAGGCATGAACTAGAGACTTGCAATGGTGACTACGAGGATGTAGCAAGAAGAAAGATCCCTAGCAGACGATCTGATTGCGTTCGTACAGCAGAATTCCTCGCAAATCTGCAGGAACAGGTGTTGAAGAACCCTGGCATTGGAATTCGGGCTTTGTTCGTGGAGTTGCTAACTGTAGTCAAGCCCTGGATAACAAGGGTAGCCAATGGTAGGCCGTATGTATGGCAGCAGGATTCGGCCCCTTGCCACACCTCTGGGAAAAGTCAAAAATGGTTGTCTGAAAATTTCTACGACTTCACCAGTCCAAATGTTTGGCCTCCAAACTCCCCAGACCTTAACCCCATGGATTATTTTGTATGGGGCGCAGTTGAAAAAGACACCAATCGCACTTCCAGTAATACAAAAGCCCAGTTAATGGATAAAATTAAAACAGTTTTTGCGGCCCTTCCCAGGGAGACTGTAGCATCAGCTTGTTCGAGGTTCCGAAGCAGAATTGAAGCTGTGATCGATGCTAATGGTGGTTATTTTGAGTAAATCTTGTTGATAGTATTGTAATTAACTCTGCCTGTAATGTTTTTTGTCAATTCATTAAATTTAATAGATACAAAGAAGATTTTCTTTTTCCTTACGAAACTGTCAAATTTATCCCGAACACCCTGTATATATCAGTGACGTCGCGTGATCATTACGGTTGGGTGTGCCGTCATGTGAGTTTTGCACCACGTGCTACAAATTTCACGTCCATTTGATTATGTGCACGGGCTTACGTCAGCAGAAAAATGTTCAGGGGGGGGGGGGATAGTTGGAGACAAATGATTATTGATTTAATTAAATAAATACATCGATAAACATCTTTTAGCGTTTTTGATGTAATTATTTGTCAATGTGAACTATAAATACATTTATTTTATTTTGTAAAAAAAAAAAAAAAAAAATCAGCTGACGCCTTTTTATTCCCGTATATGGGGAGTAGGCGAGGCCATTTAGCCCTATCTAACTTTTGGAGACTGAGTGGGCAGTTCAATCTCCACTGGTACCAATCAGAGATAGATGGCCCAAGGCTATCACTAATTTTTTATCACTGGTGGAGCAACACCAGTGATAAAAAAAAACTGAAAAAATTAGTCATTCGCTGATATTACCCAAATATGTCACGAGGTTTCCTTTGGGATCAGTTTCAGAAAACAGGAACTATTTACAAAGATGACCTGCCCATGGTAAGCCGAGCTCTACCAAAATATATTGCTATCTGTATGCAAGAGGTAACCTACAGTGCCCTATCAGCAACTATGTCTTGAGTTTGTTGCGGCCACAGGCGAAAACATTTCTAACCGGACTGTGTTAAGAAAGTTCAATTTAAGTGCGTTCTATGCAATGAAACCAATGGTTTGTATCCCATTAACTACAAATTATCACGGTGGTCATCGAAATTGGGGAACATGTGATTTAAATCCCTGACGAATAAGGTGCAGTTATATGTTTGATAAGTCTCGTTTTACCCAAAAACAGATTCTAAACGTTGTTTGATTCGTGGAGAACGAGGAATGCCCTACCATTGCTCCAATATCAAAGAAGGAGAGACTTAAAGTGGAGAGTTATTGTTGTTGGATGGATAATTATCATGCTTTTAACATGAATGCTATAAGTGCTTGGAGGTAACCGAGAACATATTCTCGAACATTATTTTGCAAATTTCCAAGGATGTGATTGGCTCAGATTTCTTTTTCATGCATGAGAATGCCACCGATCATGGGTGGTGGAGGGGCACCAAGAAAATCAAGATATCCAACGAATGCCATAATCACTATGATAACTAAATCATGATGAGCTAAAGCGTGATCGGTTGGAATCGTAGGTTTGTTACAATAGATCTTCAGATATCCTTATATCAAGCGTGGTCCACAGTAGTATGGGTGCCACTTCTGAAAAGATCAAGATCAAGATAAGATAAGGAATCGTGACGTGATTGGTTGTTTAGATGATGACTTCACTGTGTGTGACGTCACGTTGTTTGTTTTGTTCGTGTATTTAAATATGGGTGATGATTAGAGATAAGGATTGGTGTCGTGATTGGTGGTGCACTTGTGAGAAGATCAAGATCAAGATAAGATAAGGAATCGTGACGTGATTGGTTGTTGAGATGATGACTTCACTGTGTGTGACATCACGTTGTTTGTTTTGTTCGTGTATTTAAATATGGGTGATGATTAGAGATAAGGATTGGTGTCGTGATTGGTGGTGCACTTGTGAGAAGATCAAGATCAAGATAAGATAAGGAATCGTGATGTGGATGTGTGTTATTATAGTTTGGAAAGTTTAGAATTTTGCTGGGGTCCCCGTCTGTTAGGGACATCACGTGGTGGGTTTAGGTTCGCTTAACACTTTCATTGCCAAGCTGAAAATTGGAATTTCGTGTGGTGGCCAAATTTTTTTTTGATTTTTTTATTTAGTGAGCGACGTCCACGCGATAACGCGTGATCGGCCGTCCGGTGGGGACTCGCATCATACGATATCGCGTGAATGACAATAAAAGTGTTAAAGCATTCTGTGTGAATATTTAGAGATAACAATCCTGACGTTATGTGTTTGGAAATTTCTGGGGAACATGTCTCTCTGTGATATCAGATGGTGTTTTGGTTGGCCTACGGAATTGTGGGCGATGTTTTTTAGATAAGATTTTTTGGAATTTTTCCAGGGTGACACACATTTGTCATTTCGTCATGTTTTGTGTTTGGTTGTCTATAGATGGGTGCACTAATTTTCCAATACGTTTTGGGGTATTTCTTTCTTGTTAAAGAGTGGGGATTCTTAGAGTAGAGTAGAGTCAAGTGGCGCCAGTGTTTCGAGCTTTTCTGAATAATTTAATTATATGCTGGTGTCCCTATATGCCGTAGGGATACCAGCAAAATTTTAAAAATAAACGGACAGTTAAATGGATTACAAAACCTTTTGTATGTATTCTACAAATTATAATGATAATTTAAATTACTTAAAATCTTTCCAGAATAGCTCTTCTAAATGCGAATATTCCAAAAAAATATTCCAAATAGTTGAATTTATTATCCACACCACAACACAAACACAAAAACATAAAATCCACAAAGAACGAAATTTCTGTAAATACTGTCTCCTGAAATAGTTGAGTACTTTTTCCTTTAGATTTCAGCCCCTGGGATCATGCTATGTTTATTTTTCATTAGTAGTGAACGTCGTGTGTTTTTCATGAGTAATATCCTGCAGCAAGCGGTTACTTCAAATGACGGTATTCTTCAAAGATGTCTTATCTTGAAGATGACAGAGTCATATCCGGTCATTCGATCCTCTTTCAGACTATGTGAACATAAGTTATACAGTTTGTAAACAATTAATCACGTTCCTTTCATAGATGTATCATGACGGTTTCTGATGTGACTATATGTTTTTAGCATTCACAGGATTCATTCATTGTGACACACATATCCTAATCTTCATTTCTGATCATGGAATTTTATTATCACGTATTGTTTTCAAGGTGATGCACGATTTGTTTACACTAACCAAAGGTTTGGAATTTCACCTCATGTGATCAATGAGAACTAAGTTTTTCGCTGTCATGTGTTCTCGTTATTGGTTTTCCATTCGTTCTGATATTTCGTAAATAGGCTGTAATGGGTTCGAACAGTCTCTGTGTTTTTCAAGTACAGTATTTGGAAAATCTAATTGCAGTCACAATTTGGTAGTTCCAAAATGAGTTATTCTGGACAAAATATAAGTTTTTTTTAATTGTCTAAGTTTTAATATTAGGTTATAAAGAGTATTTGCGATGGAATAAAAAACATATTCGTGAAACTACTTCAAACTGTTTTTGTGTTAAGTGAATGTTTATTAATTTATTTTATTTGGTTGTTAGTGATTGGGAAAAGATATTCAGGGTTGTTATTTAGTAAAATTGTGTTAGTGAAAGCATCGTGTAGTGTCGAAATTGCAAAAACACTTTTTGATGAGTAACATTTATTTGAAATCTAGAAAGTAATTTTTTAATGTCTAAGTGTTTAATATATAAGTTTACAAGGTGGTTTTGCATTGGAAATTAAAAACATGTTGACGAAAATACTTCAAACTGTTTTTTGGTGTTTAGTGAAATGTCCATTAGTCATATATATATATATATATATATATATATATGATATATATATTCTTCAATATATATATATATATATATATTGAAGAATTTAATGACTAGAACCGAGATTTAAGTAAAAAAAGGTTTTAATATTAAAACACGAATTTTAATATATATATATATTTATTTATATATAATATCTGTTTGAATTCTACGGTTTGTGCCGATTTCACAATTTGTGTCCTTATTGTTGGGCTTGTTTTGCCTTTATAATAATTCTACCAACAATATCAATATCCGGGTTAGAAAATACGAAAATAATTATTGAATTTCTTATTATGAAATTCTGACTCTTTTAAAAAAGAATACTTATAAAGTGTTGTTAGAAATTAAGAAAAAAACATTTGAACTGTTTTTGTATGAAATAAAATATACAAAAATTACAAACATTTTTTTAGAAATGTTTCGCACACTTTTTTTTTTTCATCTTTAAACGTAGGATATGATGTATCCAAACATTGGTCGAAATAGTTGTAATAGCCCGTATATTTTCCCACTTGTTAACAAAGAAACCTTCAACTAAAGAAGCATTAAAATCACTTCAATTAAAGAAACGTTACCCCCCCCACAATCTCTCTCTCTCTCTCTCTCTCTCTCTCTCTCTCTCTCTCTCTCTCTCTTTCTTTCTTACTCATGAATCGTACAACTGTCACGATTTTGTTACAGTAAACACTAACACTTCTAGTTTTTACAGCAGAGATCGATTGTTTCAATAATCTCTTGAAAGAAAAAGGCCCTAAAAGAAGTCCTTTTTATCACGTGGTTTAAAAGGCGATAAGAAATCTGGCGACTGTATCTTATTGTTATTTCATTGTTTATATTCTCTTATGGTGATATTACAAGCACGAAAGAAAAACATCTTTTATTGACAGGAACTGAGAGAGAACCATTCTGCTGCTGAGGTTCCGGCTGCAATTATATTTTATTGTAATTGGCGTGGAAGATTAATATTTTAATGCGCGTACTCTGGATGAATGGAAGAGGTGATGACAATTATGTTAGGTGATCGAACGTTGCATGGAAAAAAGTGTACGATATCACACGACGATTTCCTAGTATATGTGCAGTTCTTTTTTATTCAACAGGTGGGATGCTTTCCACTTCCTTAATACCGCTGTTTCAAACAAGAGACGAAACTGCACTACTCATTACTTTCTAAAGAGTATTTTACGTAATAAGGGAACGTTTTTGAATCGTTCCACTTGATTTCTGAATTAATTCTTTCTTTCTGTATTTTGATGGAAGAGGTGCACCTCTAAGTATCCCTAATATTCAATCTGTAATATTTACGACAATTTTGACTGCAATATTTGGTTTTAAGAATATCCAAGTGTATGATTCGCTACCTGTACCTTCAGATATTTCCTTCAAAATGTTCTATAGACCTGTAGTTGTCGTTTTTGTTGTGTGGGAGTCCTCCAATCACACTGACAATCACATTGTCGTGTGGGAGTCCTCCAACTTTCCTCTCCCCTAGGACTGGTACTGCCCTCCAATGAGAGGAGACGTGTAATATATATATATATATATATATATATATATATGTGGCGTCGCGTGCTCACTACGGTTGGGTGTGCTGTCATGTGAGTTATGCCCCACGTGCTTCAAATTTCACGTCCATTTGATTATATACACGAGCATGCGTCAGCAGAAAAATGTTCGGGGGGGGGGAAGCTTGGAGACAAATAATTATTGATTTAATTAAATAAATACATCAATAAACATCTTGTAGCTTTTTTGATGTAATTATTTGTAAATGTAAACTATAAATACATTTCTTTTATTTTGTAAAAAAAAAAAAAAAAAACTCAGCTAACGCCTTTTTATTACCGTATACGGGAGTAGGCGAGGCCGTTTAGCCCTATCTAACTTTCAGAGACTGAGTGGGCAGTTCAATCTCCACCGATACCAATCAGAGACAGATGGCCCAAGGCTATCAGTAATTAAGCGGTACACAGTGAAGAGAGACGGCTCAAATGTGCCACCATCTCGTGGTCCCTAACCCTAACACAATATATTTAATGTCTCAAATAATGTGTGTTCTACGTTCGATTTTCTTGAGTTTACAGGACGAAAAACCCGAGTTTCCTGGAGGAAAAACCCGCTTGCCCGTGCCAGAGATCGACTAACTCGGGAAGTCGAAAAAAGGCTTAGAAACATTTCCTCTAGTCGGCCACTAGACTCAAAACCAAGTCTTCCTTCGTGCGGCCTAGCGCCGTGGTATGCAAACGCCACATCCACTGAGCTACACAGGATCTTGAGCTAATTTGTATCGATTTTAATGATCTTTAATTATTGGTTGGGGGGAAGGTATTCGTATTAATAATTTTTAGCACAATTTCATATATAAAAAAATTGACTTAATTTTTCCTATTAATTAATTAATCCTAAATTAAATTATTTCAGTTTTAAAGCAAAAAAAAAACTAACAAGTAAATTATTATTAAATTACATACACTTACCTTTTAAAATCACTGAGTAACTCACTAGACACCGAGGGAAAACTAACCGGTTACTGTTTACAAATCAGAAAAAGATGAACTAAAAACAGGAACATGTGTTTTTTCTGCAATAAAACATGTGTTCTATTGCTACCCCACAGTGGGCCGACAGAAGCCAATTCATAATAATATTTTAAGACAGACATAGCATTTATAGGTTCGAGGTTGTAAGATTACATATCTCAAGCAATTTTACGATTATAATTTGTGGAATTTTTTAATCAATACAGGGGGAAGTTCACTGCCCCCCCGCAGACGCCGATGACCGCGTGATTGCATTTCATCGAAGTATGAAAGTTTTGAGGGGGCATAGTGCATCAGCGCTCATCTTAATTGGTCCAATGCAATTAATTGCAGGATTACTTTGAATACTTCTACATAGAGTGGGAAGACCATCTGTTTTAGAATTTATTAGCATACAACAATGAAGGAGAATGCTATATTTATTTGGTATATTTGAAATACTCAAAGATGACAATATGTGAACCATCATTTATAAGACATGTGAGAAGAGGAAAGAATAAGTGTGAGTAGAAACACTTTCATTAATGGTAAAGAATAATTAATAATTATTATTTGTGATAATGTGTGACCTACAAATTGCTGAATAGAGCGAATTGAACGATCCTATAAAGTCTAAACATGAAAAAGTGAATTTATGATGGCATAATTTAAAAAAAAACTTATGAAGAGAGAGAGAGAGAGAGAGAGAGAGAGAGAGAGAGAGAGAGAGAGAGAGAGAGAATTTCAGGAATAAATATGGTTTAATGGAGCAAAACATCATCTCGTAAAATTTGTTGCACATGTTTGTGTATTTCGCTGGTGTTTCTGTATATTTTGCTCCGTTTTCCAAGAATTTTATCTTCTTACACTCAGTATACATAACATACGATCATTATCAGAATTATCCACACTTTGGGAATCTTAAATTCATTATTTTTTAAATTTTTTTTTCAGTATAAGCGGTTCTTCTGCTTTATCAATCTCACATATGCTCGTATTTTGTTGTAGATCAACAACGTCTTATAATACGCAGAATATTCATTTTAATTCAGGAATAGATATATTTTACTGTCTGTTGTTTCCTAAGACTAGAATAAAAATGTCTTTATATACCGTTAAAAAGTTTCAATGTCAACAGATGCTACAATGCAGAAGCAAAAGAAAAAACAATTCGCATTTTTCTCCTAATATCCACTTTCCAATTTTCAGTTCCAGAAAACATTCGTAGCAAATGTTTGTAATACACATCGGATACGAAAAGCGCTCAACTCATGACAAGTGACAACGTTCAATTGGATTGGTTGACACAAAAACCAACCACAGACGCTAGGTGCTGAGTGAGCTCAAAATATTTGCACTCCCGGCGCCGCCTTAGCGGTTTAAAAATATTAGAAAGCTAAGAATTTGGCCCACTGCACCCTCTTTACATCTTTTCGAATGATAAATGTAACAAGAGGTTACATTCTACAGTTCATTAGAGGTACTTTGTTTTCTTCAGACCATGTCGTAACAGATTTTGCTGTACATTGTTACAATGTCTTACTTGTTTGGATATGTTTTATTCAGGAGTTAGGGATTTCTGTTCAGAGTAATATTCATAAAAGTTTCGATACGAAATAGCAGATTGCCCGCGAATCAGACGTAAAAAGATGGAGGAGTCTTTTCTTAGAGAAAGTGTAGACATGTTTCAATATTTGTATGTGAAAGAATTATTCCGAACGAACAAAAGATAACTAATAATTGCTTGACTTATTCGGCACTTTTTGTCTTACACAGTAGAAACGACAGCATGGATACAGAACTATTAACATAAAAGCAGGTTGTATGAATAGCTTCAATTTTCGTTTCCGGTGATGAGTCAACTCGTTGTTTGTATATGTTCATTAATGATTACCATATATTGCAGGTGCAGAGGTAAAAGTTTTGAAAGAAAGATAAAAGTAACAGTATGTGAATAAATAAGTACCATAATGTATTTATAATTGCACCTTTTTATTGGCTTATAAGTAGTTGCATAAATGTTATCCTGTTTAATCTGTAGAAAATGGATAACACCTTAGATTTCTTGAACACGGCATGATGTGTTGTTGTAGATAACACTGGGTGCTAAACAAACCATGGCTGTGTTTAGTCATTCGCACACAAAAATATTAAAGGTGGTTTTTGACTAGCAAATCAAAGCAACCAAACACATGTGTATGACACGTGCTTCGAAAAAATAATTATTATTGGAACATCAACTGGCTCAAATCAATTCATAGGTGTTTTATTTTCTTCACCTGATGACTCTTCATTTCACTTGTACAACGAGAGGATTGGGATGTTGGACAAAGTTGAATAGCAGGAAATATATTTTTAACAAATACTCATCTTGAACTAAGAGAAGAACTATTCTTAAAATCAATAATAGAATCACGCATCTACCTAAAGTCACTGATCTACTCTTTTAGCACATACTCAGAAAAAAATCATTAAAACAAATCAAATAAGTCATTAGACTAAAGATAAACTCATTGACGGTGTCATGTAGTAAAAATTATTATACAAAGTGTTCCATGAAACACTAGGTATACTTCATCACCACTTAACTAACTGTTCAATACAACAGGATAAGTGAATTCCTTACAAGTATTGGAAAATCGTCTACCATTTCGAAAACAATATTCTGATCTTTGAAAATCGTCAACAGATTATTGGGGGAGTATTTAAAGAGACAAAATGATATTTCTTTTAATATGACTCAACGTACGCAGTATATAAATAATTTGATAAGATAGGGATCAGTAAAAATGAGAGTGAAAGTAATCAAATGAATTAGAATCGCATGAGATAGTACAAAAGTTGAAACAGAAAACGTAACTGGAACCTCAGTAAAAGACAGAGAAATAAATGCGTTCTACGAAAAATATGAATGGTCCAGAAAGAAATAAAGACAGGGAAGCGTTAGGGTCAAAGCTGTATTACTGAGAGCAGACCTCCACATAACCTTTAAAGCAATGCGGAGGACCAACCAGGGCTTCTGACCTAATGTCCAGACCTCACCTTCTTGTGGTGAGGACTGGACGTTAGGATATCCAGTATCTACTTGGATATTGAACGAATAGGAACAAGGATTGAAAGAAATAAAGACCAGAGCAAATTGTGCCAAGCATCGTCCTACACAATAGCAAAAATGATGATAGTATATATCGGTGGGGGGGGGGGAGAGATTCATCATTAAATAAAGTATGCTGAAGATAAAACGCCAATTAAGGTGGCATGGTAAGATCATGAGATAATTAATAAATTAAATTATTACTAAATAATTGTAGACATTTGGATGGATGAAATTCTTGAGAACTAAAGAAAGTTAATGGCCCCCGAAAACACATAACGAGAATCAAAGATTGTTAAAAATTAAAAACTCATTCAATTCTGGCTATAAAAATGAATGATACCTTAATAACATCACATTAAGGTCTTACGTAGATAATTATTCTCTGGTCTTATAACTTTGTTTAGTTAATTTAGTTAATTTAATTTTAGTTAATATTATAATTTAAAAAGAATAAAGATCTTTCAAACTTTCTTTAAATTATAAATGAAATTCCGTTCATTGTCTAAATTCATATTATGTTTTTTACTTTAATTGTCAAGAGCCAAAGATATATTAAGATATTTATATGAAAATAAGTTGATGAGATGGTGATGTCACAGGCAAATCGAGAATTGATTTTTTTCTAAGCATTTGATAGGATTTGACATCAAACTAGAGAATAGGGATTGGAATAGAAACTTGAATTAGTGAGTCGCTCAGGGACGGGTATCAGATAGTTGCGCATGAGGAGCATGAATGTGTCAGATTCTATTTAACTAATGCTTAACTAATTGCATACTCAGTCCTTGGACTATTATTGTTTAATCTATGCAATAATGATCTAAAAGAGGAGATGTTCAATTGTCGCGATGGCGGAGTTCTATGGGATTGCAATCGAATGTTTCTTCCAGCAGGACAATGAGTTATACCACACTGCGTGTACAACACGAAGGTGGTTCTCGGAGATTGGCATTAATAGGTTGCCTTTTCCGGCGTATAGTCCCGATTTGAACCTGACTGAAATTATGTGGGATATTCTGGAGCGCCGTGTGGAAGACACCTGTCATCAACATCATCATCAGTTGTTAGAGCGTATGAAGGCCCAGTGGCAACTTATCTCACCAGAAAAAGGTCAGCAACTTATAGACAGCATTTCACAACGTATTGCAGCGATTATTGCTGCAATACAGGGTGGCCAAATATGTCATTGACTGCATCCATCATGTATGGCCTGCCAGAGATGTGTTGTCCGGATACTTTTGGCAGGGAAGTGTATAACGCAGTCACTCAGTAGTTTCTATACTTCATCGTTTACCAATAGGGTATATATTACCTCTAGAGTCAAGCTTCCGCATGCCGTCTCTAAGTGCAAAATTATGGAGAAGCCTTTTACATATTCCAGTGGAAAATTAGAAACAAACTAGCACATGAACGGTATATACTGGAAAGTATACCAAACATGGGGACGCTTATAAATAATTTACTTGTTTATTCAATCTCAAGAATTCAAGGAAATAACTTTGTATAAAACGTACAAAATATATTAATGCGAAGAGGCTTTCCTTCAAACACCAGCAAACATAGTTCAAGCAAGATATAACAAACGTGTGGCAAAGGCGTAGTATAGGGAAATAAAATTAAAGGAATCATGTAAAACAATCTGTTTTAATTAACAAGACTTTAAACATAGCGTATTTAAAACTATTTCTGAAAATTTACAAACTAAATATATGTATAATAACTTTATATATAAATTTAAATGTGGACTCTAAATGTACAATAACTGATGAAATATCTTGAACAGTATTCGTTTACGACTAACTGAGATTATTATTCATTTAATTCATCAGTTAAATACTAACGTTATTAATTAAATAAAGTTAATACATTACGCCATTATTATTTATATTATAATATAATATTTATAAATATTATAATTTATATTATAATCGAGCAAGGCTGCTGGCGATGATGGAATTCGGCCCGAAATGCTAAAAGCCTTAAATCGAGATGGTGTTCTCTGGCTGACTCGAGTGTGTCAGGCTGCTTGGATATCTGGGCGAGCTCCAAAGCAATGGCAGACAGGCATAATAATACCAGTCTTCAAGAAGGGAGACCAGAAGGATTGTAGTAATTATCGTGGCATCTCTCAGCTCAGCCTGCCTGGGAAAGTCTATGTTAGGTGCCTGGAAAGACGGTACAGGAGCATAGTTGAGTCAAAGTTCCAGGAAGAACAATGTCGCTTTCATCCTGGTAGAAGTACAACAGACCAATCTTCATTTAAGGCAAGTCTTTGAGAAATCTTGAGAATATGCCAAGAATGTCTACACATGTTTTGTGGATTTGGAGAAGGCATATGACCGCGTTCTTCGGGATAGGCTTTGGCATGTAGTACATGAGTATGGAGTGGATGGCCAACAATTAGTTGCCATCAAGTCCCTATATGAATGCACAGAGTTTTGCGTCAGGGTAAACAGCACAAAGTCTGAACCTTTTACAGTCTCCGTTGCCTTCCGCAAAGGGTGTGTTCTGTCACCCCCTACTTTTCATAATATTTATGGACTGCATTGATAGGCACAGCCGAGACAGTGAGTGTGTCAGAATTGGAAGTGTAGCATTGGACGTCTGCTTTTTGCAGATGACCTAGTTCTGCTTAGCTCTTCCACAGATGACCTCCAGCGGACCCTGGATAGGTTTGTAGCTGTTTGTGCAGACGCCGGAATGAATATCAGTGTGACCCAAACTGAAACATTTGTGGTCTCAAGACAACCATCCCAGTGCACTCTACATGTAAGTGAAGTTTAAATACTTTGGGTCCATATTCAAGAATGATGGAAAATGGGACGTAGAGCTAGATACTCGAATTGGCTTAGCAAGCTCAATATTGTAGGAACTTTGCCGTTCGGTAGTATTGAAGCGGGAGTTGAGCCAGAAGGCAAAGCTGGTTCTCTTCGATACAGTCTATGTCCTCATCCTCACCTCTGGTCATGACCGAAAGAATGCGACACGAATCCAAGCGGCTGAAATGAGGTTCCTTCGAGGGGTTATGGGGCTGACAAGACTCGACAGTCAGAAGCTCTGTAATTCGGGAAACCCTCAATACTCAACCTCTGCTTCTACGTTGAGAGATCACAGTTACGTTGGTACGGGCACCTGGTCAGAATGCCACAAGAGAGGCTCCCTCAGCAGGGCCTCTTTGCTAAGCCAGAGGGTGGGAGGCCACGTGGAAGGCCAAGGACTCGCTGGATAGATTATATCCAAACCTTGCGTGGACACCTTTGGGAATCCCACCAGAACACCTTAGCTTTGTGGCAGGATCGTGAACATTGGAAGTTCCTCTTGCAGCTGTTACCCCACAACCCAGTTAGAAAAGATGGGCCTTGAAGATGTATATATGTATGTATAATTTATAATATTATAAAATAATTTTATATGTCATATGCGAGATGATAAAAATGCACGTATGTATGTATTTATTGGAGAACAGAAGTGCCTTGATACAGTTCACTGCTAATTCTCTAGAGCAGTGTTTCCCAAACATATGGATGCCAAGGCTCCCTTTGGAAAAATTAAAACATTTCACGGCCCCCAACGAAAAAAAAAAATCTTAATATAGACATATATTCAAGATTTTGTGTTTGTAATCTTTTTTGTGTTTCTTATCAATCCCTTTGAAATGAAACTTATAGAAATAAGCATATATTTACTAATATTCGTTAGTCACCGAAATACGTAAGAGGCAAAATTTGTGAACCAATACCAATGTGTGATTTTTTCCAGTAAAATATAAAAAAGAACAAAAAAGAATAATAAATAATGAAATTTAATACGTTTCTTTTAAGATTTAAATAAAATCTACTTAGTCTTAAAACATTTCAAATTTGTTTTCATTATCCCCCCCTCAACAAAACGTACTGCCCCCAAGGGGGCCGCAGCCCATTGTTTGTGAAGCGCTGCTCTAGAGCAGCAATTTCGGATTATCTGAACACTCGTGAATGTTGATGTGTAAGCTTAGACATTGCACTCACGATAGGTTTATGTCGTCTTTCACGAGGGATGCATAGAAGAAACTTATAGGTTATACGTAGAGATGATGCAGAGATGATGCCGATCTACAGTATTATCCTGTAGACTATTCCTAACCAACCCTCTGAATGCATATCACAATGAAGCTAGGAACTCATAGCTAAATTCGTTGAATATTTCATGCCGATTTTTCGGGTTCTGGGATGAATATCACTGCTTTATGTGAGAATGATTAATAGGCACACGGCTGAAAGGAAACCTATTTTAGGGAAATTTCCTCATTCACCTCACCTCACCTCACCGAAAATAATAGAAATTGATGACAAATGATGCGTAGCATGTGTTTTATTACCGTATTGGACAAATGCATTACATCCGAAAATGCAAATATTGTGATATATGTTTACAGAGTTGTTATGGGAAATAATAACCAAATAGAAATTATCGCATCACTGAAAACCACTACTAAACTTCTTTGCAGGGAAGATGCTGATGTGTGTCGTGTCTGCTCAAAATGCAACATCTCCAAAAGAAAATCTGAATCCTTCGTACGAATATCAATCACTGAAGAGAAAATTGATTTCGTTATGTGTGGTGATTTCGATACAACTGTGAATAAAAACGGATTAATTATTTTTTTGTTCAGCATCGTTTTCGAAGTATCGAAGTTAAGTTTATTGTTCAGATATCATTGTAGACAGTAGTATACCGGACACTAAGAACAAGATCAAGTTCAAGATAAGATAAGGAATCGTGACGTGATTGGTTGTTGAGATTATTACGTCATTGTGAGAGTGACGACATGGGTTTGGAATGTTTGGAAATTTTCTGGGGAACATATGTGTGTGTGTGTGTGTGTGTGTGTGTGACGTTTGTTTGTTTTGTTCGCGTACAGAATTGTGGGTATTGATTCGAGATAAAGATTCGTGTTGTGATTGGCTAGACACTACAAACAAAATAGGGGTAGGGTGTATGGGGGAAGTGACGTCCGTGTAGTGGGTGGGTGTGTTATGAGATGTAGATAAGTAAATGGTTTGCGTATGGCATTGTGAGTGATGGATAGTGATAAGCTAGAGTTTAGAATGTTTGGAATTTCGCTCTGGCACCCTAAATCTGTCAGGAACATCACGTGGTGTGTTTGGTTAGTATAGCATTGTGGGTAATATTTAGAGATAAGGAGTCGTGACGTTAAGTGAATGGGAATTCTTAGAGTAGAGTCGAGATGGCAGCAACGTTTTGACCTTTTCTGGATAATTAATTATATGGTGGTGTCCCCATCACACACACACACACACACACACACACACACACACACACACACACACACACACACACACACACGTTTTTCTTGTCAATAAATGAGTATGGAAATGTAATGTTCAGTTTTAGAGTAAAGATGATGGCAACCTTTAGACATTTCTGAATAATTAATGATATGCTGGTGTCCCTCAACTACAAACATTTAGACAAGAAAAGTCGCTAATGTATCCATAGTGATACCTTAATGTATGTAGCCTATGGTTATTGTTATGGGGAAAAAAGCTATTCAGTATTAGAATTGCGCTTGCCGAAACATATGATTACTGGTCATTGTAATTACAAATATCACATCATATGTTTAAGTTAAACAAAAAGATTAACTTACTTTCCAGAATGGGGCATCTTGGAACTAACTAAGTAGGTTTTGAAAACATTATTTTTTTCCAAATTGTTGATTTTAACATATATTCACAGCACAAAAACACACAAAGCATGTGAGTTGAAAGAACGATATTTCTGTAAAAAACCAGAACATCTGGTTGACATTCGTTAATTGCTTCGTAGGGTGGGTCATGCTAGGTTTTCCCATGCTTTCTGTCCAAAATGACATCATAGGGTTGAACTCTAAACTCCGTTTCGTTGAGAGTTCGTGTTACTTCCTGTTTGAATTCAGGGTGCTGTTAGAGTATGGAATTCTGACAAGGAAAATGATTTTTTTTAACATTATGGGATACATAAAACACTACAACACAAAAACATTTTTTTAAACCAATACATTTAATTGTAATCAATAAATAAATTGTGTGAATTTCTTTTCCCCCACACTGTAGGTTTTTCACATGTGTTATCTTAAACTGTGTCATTTCAGTTCGCTGTTTTGTTGAGCCTACTTGTGAACTTTTCTGACCAAGAATTTCCCATCTAGGTATTTCATTCCTTTTCTGGTTATGGGGATTTTTAGCTTAGTTACTTTCTAAATAATAAATTACATCCTATCTCACAGTCTTCTTCTTCAAAGGGTATGTTGGTAACTGTGGGAAAGCAGAAGTGTTTCCTACAGTTTTGGAAGTGTCTTTAGTCACTCTTCTGCGAAAGGTTATTCATTGTGACGTGGAAGGTTTTACTGTAGTATAACTAAGGATTACATTTTTATTTTTAAATCAATTTTGTACTGATAATTCTTATTTTCTCACCCACTCTAGATTTTTCATTTCTTTTACTTCATCGTTATTATGTTGCTTCTTTTGCAGGCATAAATAAATAACTAGTTATTTATTATTCTTTCAGTGAATATTATATCTGCTATTATACATTATCTTAAATTCTGTTAGCCACTTCTCATTTAGAACTTTAAACTACAGTGTTATCTCTCATTTTCCGTTTTAAGTGGTGGCCGTGTGTGGCATGTGGTCACTTCAAATGACAGCATACTAAAGAGGTTATTATAAGTTTTTGTTTCGAGTAGATAGAGTTTGTTTACAATAGCTTGGCTACCAAGGATTGGAATTTGGTCTCATATGAATGGTGAGAACTAAGTTTATTCTATGTCACGTGTTCTCGTTATTGGTTTTCCATTGGTTAATATTTTTTAATAAATAGACAGTAACAGGCTTCGGAGATTCCTGTTGTCTTTTCAATTATTTGGAATATCTATATTCAGTCAGAAGTTCGTAGTTCCAAGATGAGTCATTCTCTAGAAAATGTAAGTGAATGTTTCTAACATGGCAATATCATTTGAAAATATTAAATTAGCTGAGTTTCTTAGTGAATACGTTAGCGAATTTTGTCTTCGTTTTAATATATAATACCCTTTGAACGAGGATGTAATTAATTATTTATAAAGTAACTAAGCTAAAAATTCCCCTAATGAGGAAAGGAACAAAACACTTATAAGGGAAATTCTTGTTCAGAAAAGTTCACAAGTAGCCTCAACAAAACAGCGAACTGAAATGACACAGTTTAAGATAACACATGTGAAAAACCTACAGTGTGGGGGAAAAGAAATTCACACAATTTATTGATTGATAAGAATTAAATGTATTGGTTTAAAAAAATGTTTGTGTGTTGTAGTGTTTCGTGTATCCTGTAATGTTTAAAAAACTCATTTCACTTGTCAGAATTCCATACTCTAACAGCACCCTGAATTCAAACAGGAAGTAACACGAACCCTCAACAAAACGGAGTTTAGACTTCAACTCTATGATGTCATTTTGGAAAGAAAGCGTGGGAAAACATAGCATGACCCATCGGACTAAGCAATTAACGAATGTCAACTAGATGTTCTGGTTATTTACAGAAATATCGTTCTTTCAACTCATATGTTTTCTGTGTTTTTATGCTGTGAATGTATGTTAAAATCAACAATTTAGAATAAATATTGTTTTCCGAACCTACTTAGCTAGTTCCGAGATGTCCCATTCTGGAAGGTAGGTTAATCTTTTTTGTTTAACTTAAACATATCATGCGATATTTATAATTACAATGACCAGTGATAATATGTTTTGGTAAGCGCAATTCTAATACTGAATAGCTTTTTCCCCCAATAAGATTAATCATAAGAGACGTACATTAGAGTATCATCATGGATACAATACCGACTTTTGTGGTCTAAATGTTTGTAGTTGAGGGACACCAGCATATAATTAATTATTCAGAAATGTCTAAAAGTTCCATCATCTCGAATCTAAACGAAACATTTCCATTCTCATTTATTCACTAGAAAAAAGTGTGTGTGTGTGTGTGTGAGAGGTGATGCGGACACCACCATATAATTAATTATCCAGAAAAGTCAAAACGCTGCTGCCATCTCGACTCTACTCTAAGAATTCTCATTCACATAACGTCAAGACTCCTTATCTCTAAATACACCCTCAATGCTTCACGTGAATCAAACACACTTTGTGAAGTCCCTGACAGATTTGGGGTTCCCGAGCGAAATTCCAAACATTCCAAACTCTAGCTTTTCACTATCCATCACCCACAATGCCATACGCAAACCGTTTACTTATCTACATCTCATAACACACCCACCCACTACACGGACGTCACTTCCCCCATACACCCTACCCCTATTTTGTTCATAGTGTCCTACCAATCATGACACGAATCCTTATCCACTAGTATGTCTTCCTTTTCGTTTCAAAACAATAACGGGTCACTTACTTACAACTAACAAATTACGTCACTTATCTTCATCTAATAACAACAAGCATTGAGTACACGAACGTCGCTTCCCCCATTGACGCTACCCCTATTTTGTTCATAGTGTCCAACCAATCACAACACGAATCCTTATCTTGAACCATCACATACAATTCCATACGCGAACAAAACAAACGCGACGTCACACACACAGATGTTCCCCAGAAAAATTCCAAACATTCCAAACCCATGACGTCACTCACACAATGATGTAATAATCTCAACAACCAATCACGTCACGATTTCTTATCTTTCTTTATTTTAATCTTGTTCTTAGTGCCCGGTTTATTACTTGACATGTATACAGTAATCAGCGTTTGAGGCATTGGGAAATGGACAGACATTAATAGGAAGGAAAGAAAAAGAAAAAATAAAACCCTATAATAAACTAAAAATAGCTCTGTTATCCTTGAGAAATCTAAGAGAGAACGAAGATTACAATTACTGCTATCGTTAATCATTATCGTTTTCAGCATATGAAAATCGAACCACCCGAAAATACGTCCACGTTTGTTTCAACGGCAGCTCAAGGTTTTTTACAGTAGTTTCGAGCGCAACAGTCAGCCACATTCTGGTCACTATGGTGTTCATATAACAATATCTTTCCATGATTTCCATGAGCCTTTTATTGACTGGAAAGAGGAGAGGGCACATGGGAGGAAGGAATTGGATTTTATGCAGTTATTAAGGGACAACTATCTACGGCAACATGTATTGGAAAATACCAGGGGGCAGAGAGTGCTGGACCTAGTAATTGCAACTGAGAATGTGGCTGTAACGAACATGACCTTGTTGCCACCAATTGGTGAGAGTGACCATAAGGTCATGACTTGGGAGGTGGCTAAAGGAGTCGAATTTACAATTAAGACAGGGTATATGTGGAATTATCGGGCTGGTAAGTATGACAAGCTTAGGTGTGTTCTTGGCTCAATGCCATGGCATGTAAAACTGCAAGGGCTGGATGTTGATGGTGCATGGGAGGTGGTCAAGAACTGTTTGCAGGAGGCAATGGTTGACTGTATACCAAGAGTCCGAATAATAAATCAGGTAGGGGTTAAATGGATAAATAACACTATTAAGCTTGAGCTGCAAAAAAAGAAACAATTGTGGAGGGAATTTAAGGAGAAGGGTGACCATCAGGTGCATGAACAGTATAAAGCTCAGGCCAGGATGGTAACAAGGGTGGTAAGAAAAGCAAAAGCAGATTACGAAAGGAAATTGGCCATGCAGGCTAAAGAGAATCCCAAACAGTTTTTTCAATATGTTGCAAGTAAAAGGAAAAATGCTCATGGTAGAATGATCTTAAAAAATGCTGAGGGTAGGGAGGTAACTGAATCAGTCGATGTTGTGGAATTACTGAGCGAGCACTTTGCAAGAGTATATCATCCAGGTGGTGGCTTTGCGGAAATGGAGGAACCAACAGCTTATACTGGAATTGTGATGAATGAGGTAGAGGTAACTAGTCTGTTACAGAACCTCAATGTCAATACATCTGTGGGATTGGATGGTATACCAGCTCGTGTCGTACGTGAAGCGGCAAAAGAATTGTCAGTGCCCTTGACCATTATGTTTAATTTGAGCCTCAGGACTGGGTCAGTCCCAAGGGGGTGGAAAGAGGGGAAAATAGTTCCACTGCACAAAGGTGGTTCCAAGGCTGCTGTTGAAAATTACCGGCCAATCAGCATAACAGGAATCATTATCAAGGTCTTAGAGAAAATAGTCAAGAGGAAAATACAAGATTGGATAGAAGAAAATGGGATACTGTATCGGGGACAGCATGGTTTTGTGAAGGGTAGGTCATGCCTCAGTAACTTGCTCACGTATTATAACACAGTGACGGCTGAACTGGATAAGGGTAATGGGTTTACAGTGATTCTGCTGGACCTTGCTAAGGCCTTTGACAGGATACCACATGGAATTCTAATCAGTAAATTGCAGCATATGGGAATGGACATAGGGTTGGTGAGATGGATAGGAGGGTGGTTGACGGAGAGATATCAGAGAGTGGTTTACTCAGGAGTAGAGTCCACAAGACGGCCTGTGACTAGTGGTGTACCACAAGGATCTGTTCTTGGACCACTGCTGTTTAATTTGTTCATAAATGATATAGGAAAGGATCTGAGAGGAACAGTTCATTTGTTTGCGGATGATGCAAAGTTGGGTAGGGCAATAGTGAATGCAGATGACGTCAAAATTTTGCAGGATGATTTGGATAGATTGGAGGTCTGGGCTAGGGAGAATGGATGTCAATTTAATGTGGCAAAATGTAAGGTTATGCATTTTGGGGTGAAAAGATGGGAGGCAGTTTACTGCATTGGTGGAACCGTGCTCCAGGAAATTGATGAGGCACGAGATTTAGGAGTGTTGGTGGATAAGGAATTGAAATTTAGGGGACACATTGCAAAAGTGGCCAAATCAGCTCATCAAATCACTTGGTTGCTGAAGAATACGTTGACAAGCAGAGACAAGCAGGTTATTGTTCCTCTGTATCGAGCCTTGATAAGCCCTCATCTCGACTACTGTGCTCAGATTTGGTCACCTAGGTTTCTTCTTGATGGGGAGGAGGTGGAGAGGATCCAGAGGCGAGTGACCAAGATGATAGCAGGTCTGTGGAATGAACCGTATGAGAACAGGTTGAGGATTTGTGGGTTGCAAAAATTGGTTGATAGGCGGAGGAGGGGAGATATGATTGAGACATTCAAATTACTGAAGGGTTTCTATAAAATTAATTCAGAAGATATTTTTGAGAACAGGGCTGGTTGTGGGAGGACTAGGGGACATCCATGGAAACTGGGCAAAAGTGTGGTTAGTAAAGGTGTTAGAGCTGGGTTCTTTACTTTTAGAGTAGTGAATGAGTGGAATGCGCTCCCTGAGTCTGTTGTGGATGCTGTGACAGTGAATGAGTTTAAGGCGAGGTATGATAGATACTGTATGAATGTCGAATAGTTGTGATGAAAATGATTTGGGGCCTCCCTCGATGAGTCTAATGACTCCCTGGAGTTGCCCGTAATAATAATAATAATAATAATAATAATAATAATAATAATAATAATAATGATGCGTACATCCACAATTTAAAAAAAATCCACAATGGCTTTTAATAGAAAAGTGCCAAATTCTGCAACGCAAAAAAAAATCGAGTGAATACTATCGTTCTTGTAAGTAAACCTGTCAAAATATGGAAGAGAGAAATTTCTTCTGTTTATTTAATTCTTCTGTTTTGTTTTTTGTTAAATAAATCAAATATTCTAATATTGCATTCTTTATTCAGGTCAAAGTAACTGAATCATTTAATAATTGAACAATACTGTTTCATCACATAAAATTTAGTGCAATTTTACAGAAAACAGAAGCTCTCAATTATCTTCACATGTCACGAGGTCCAACTCATCGATCATCGCAAGTACAAGTAGTATTATTAGTACCTTTGCAAGAGCCACCTGGTTTTCCCATTTCTTTGCAATGGCCATTGCATTCATGTTCGTGGTCAGGACAACCATGATCAGCATGAACAACAGCCGCTGAAATTAAACAAAAAATTTCCAACACATTACACAAATAGGACCATGGGTTGTCCTAGAAGGCTATTTCCTATGTTCAACACATTTATTTGCATAATGATTGTGGTATCCATTTATTAGCATGGAATTCTTTCTGATCATAATCTTCTCTGAAAACTTGCAATACGCTGAAAATTAAACGTGTTTATTTTTTTAAATAGATATGCAATCACGCTACGTCCTATTTTGGTATATGTGTTCGTAAAGTGTACTGATTTTGACCTACTACCACATTGCATACTGGAAGGATAAAATAGCTTTGCGAAAAACATGTTTGCACAATGGAATTGGTCAATAAAAAGTATACTTGCATAAAGCTTAACAGGAACACTCAGTAGAGAAATACCTCTGTAATTCTCATATTCAGAATCTGTCAGGATCAGATGTTCACTTTACGACAAGTTGTTGAGAAATCATTGGAATATAACAAAGATCTGAATTTAAGTTTTCTAGTTCTAGAAAAGGCATGTGACAAGGTGTCAAGAGAGAAGCTATTGAAAACGCCACGGTTGAATTTTGTTAATGGGGCATTATATCAAGCAATACTTAGTCTTTATTTGAATTTGAGTTGTAAGTCACCAGTTAGAATTGACGGAAGTAGAGAAAGATGGTTTAATGTTCAATCTGGTGTCAGACAAGGATATACAGTACATTATCCCGTGGGTTATTCATGGGGTATATGTTATATGGATTGCATTATGAAGGAAAGTGGTTTTAAATCTGATATCAAAATTTGGAGAGTTAATGTTAGCACTTTGCTTTATGTGGATGACTTAATACTTCTGAAAAAAATTCACTACAAGTCTGCAGGACTTCCTGACTAAATTGAATAACTGTTGTAAGAGATATGGTATGAAGGTCAACAATAACAAGACAAATACAATGAAAATAAGCAGAAGCATTGAAAATATCAACGCATTGTGAATGGAGAACCCGTGGAACAAGTAAAACATTTCGGCTAATTAGGCACGATTTTTACTGAAGATGGTAAATTAAATATAGAAATAGACAACAGAATCAGCAAAGCTGGTATGGTGGGGAGTCAATTGAATAAATTCATATGGAATAAGAGAGAAATTAGTCGGAACACTAAATTAGCTGTATACAATACAGTGTTCAAACCAGTTTTAACTTATGGATCTGGGAGCTTGGTCAGGAGTAAAACACTTGACCAAAGACTAGAGACCGCAGATATGAGAGTCCTGAGAAAGATTAGTGGCTTGAACAGATGACATGAATACAAATGTTATATTAAAGACGAGGATTTTGGGAAAGAACTTGACATTGTCGGCATCCAGGAATACGTTAGCAGAGCTAATCTTAGATGGTATAATTATAGTCACACAAACAGAATGGGAGAGGAAAGATTAGCAAAACAAGTATTCTCTGCCAGGTTGGCAGAAAAACCACACAGAGGAAGACCAAGATATACATGGATTGATATGGTAAAAGTTATATTAGAAGACAGCAATATAAGATCTGATAACTTTGCAATCCTTGCAGGAAACAAATTAATTTGGAGGAAATTTGTAGAGAGGAAGGTAGTAATGATGAGTATTTTTTCATGTAGTACTATCATAATATCCTGCACACACACCCTTGAGAGTACATGTGAGGAATTTGATGATGATGCATTAAGTTGACAACTAGAAGTACAAAACATAAGAAAAGGGATGCATTTTAGTGTCAGACAGCAAATTTAAATATCTTGAAAGGTTTCAAATTGGTGAGCACGTCCAGAATACCATGTTTTTAGACGGATAGTCTGGTTGTGAGTGCTGATTTATCCAATGTCTCTTTAAAATTCACTTAATAAAATGTTCTACTTGTTAAATATTTATCTAGCTTAAAAGGTTACTGGAAGACTAAGCATTGCAACATTGAGGACTGTTAAAAAACTGCTGGTGACTATTGGAATGAATTACCGTTCAAATGTTGTTGCTATGGGCAACAGTCTCATCCTTCTAATCTCATATCGTCATTACGCAATCTGTACAATTTCGATTCAAGAAATGAATCTACAACTGCAATGTTCATGATTATTTTCTTTTTTACGCATCCCCTTATCAGTTCCTGATAAGGGGATGCGTAAAAAACAACAACTAAATCAAATTCTAGGTTTAAATACGGAGTAATTACTTCGAAAAAGTGCTAAATGAATCAAGCAATGACAGCACAGCGGTAAAAAAGTAGAAAGTGTAGAAAGAGCCATTAAAAGCCTGAAATGTAGAAAGGCAGCTGCAGTAGATGATATTCGACCAGAAATGATCAAGTATGGTGGTATAAGAGTCTTACAGTGGCTGCACTGCATAGTTCAGAAAGCCTGGACAGAGGGACGAATTCCCGATGATTGGAGTGGAGTTCTCATAGCACCTATATGTAAAAAGAGAAATAAAACTAAAACTGAATGTGATAATTGAAGACGTATTTCTGTACTGAGTGTTCACGTAAGATATATGCAGGCATACTGGAAAAACGGTTGAGAAGGATTGTGGAAGAGAAGCTTGATGAAGGCCAAGCCTATATTCAAGTCGAATATCGCCTACTCCAGCTGCCTTTCTACATTTCAGGATTTTGATAGTTGTTTTCTACATTTTGTACTTTTTTACTGTAACTGTGCTGTCACTGCTTGTTTCATTTAGCAATTTTTCGAAGTAATTACTCCACTCTTCAAGGATATCTTTTTCTCCAGTTTTACTGTCACGTTTATCATCTGTAACTCCTTTTACAGCACTCTTTCCTCCATTCCTGAGCTTTTTGTTCAACAGCCTCCAGAATATTTTGCCACGTTCCTAATATTTATTTTCCATGTCCTTGCAAAGTCTTCCCATGACTTTTGTTTAGCTAGGTGCTTCGCTTTCTTACATTCTTCTCTGTATTCTCTAAGAGCACAAGCTGTTTTATCTGCCAAGAACATTTGATTTGCGTTCTTCTTTTCCTTCACTGCCTCTTTAACTTTCACTATGAGTTCTGATTTTTGTGTCCTTGCAGACAACCTCACCACATGCCTCTGTAGCTAAATCAGTCAATGTTTATTTCAGGGTATTCCACTGAATTCCAAGTTTCTGTTCATGTTTTCAATCTCTTTCATTTTTCTTCAGTAATGTTTGTGTATTTTTTTCTATAATTCACATCTGAGAGCTGCTCAACTTTTATTCGCTTTAAAACTTTCTTAAATGTTCGTCTTTTCAACATGAATGGATTTTATCCAACTCAAGACTAAATGGTAATCATATCCAATTTATTCCATTTTTATGTTGGAACAATGTTTTAGTAATAACCAGTCCCGGTTCTGAACATAAATTCAACAAGTATTTGCCATTAATATTAGCTTTTTCCATTAATGTAAGAGAGACATACAAAAATATTTTGGTATGTCTGACAATCATTTCCTACTCTGCTCTTTAGAACCCAACAATGACCACCTTTTTATTTTCGTTGTGTCAGTTCCTTTCTCTAAAGCCTCAAAAAAAGTCTTCCACTTCTACGTTAGTAGGACTTTCTGTTGGACCATAGGCACAAATAAGTCTCATCTTCCAGTTTCTCATTCTGATATTTGCCCACATCACTCTACTTGAGAATGCCAGTGATTGAAGAAGCTATTTAGTGTTGAACACTATGGCTACTCCTTCTTTTCCTTGATTGTCATTGTCTGAATATAACATTTTGTATTTATTGCTCAGAAAGATCTCATCCTTTTTTGTTTCAGTCACCCCCTATTATGTCGATCTGGTACTTCTCCAATTCATCACCTAGCTTCATTTCTTTGCCATTCAGGCTTCTTATGTCGATAGTACCAATCTTTAACTCTGGTGATGTTGAGTTGGGGTTTGTTTTCAGATTTGTTCCAGTAGCTGACAAACGACTGGAACAAATAGAACAAATGACTGGTGAACGTTTTGCTGTTCACCCTGGTTCTTGGCGAAAACAAAGGGGGGCCTTTCTTTACTGGGCGAAGCCTCAGCTGTCATGAAATTCTGTCACGTTGTTCCATCATTTTTTTGTGAATTAAGCCAATAAGAATACAATTTGGTCGGCTAAATCCCAAATTGCCAGCTCATCATCGTTCGTTGAATATCCATGTAGACACATAACAGGGTACATCACGAGAAAGTAAGGATTAGACATTAGGTCAGAAGCCTTGGTTCGTTCTCCGCATTCGTTTAAAGGCTACGTGGAGTCTTCTCCTCTTAGTAATACAGCTTTGACCCTTAAGCGCTCCGTTAACTTAAAGCGTATGTATTAAATGAACAAACATTGTGAAATTACAATGTCTACGATAATTTGATACTTTGTTAAATACTCCGTATTTGACATTAGGATACGTGAATAGTTGTGTTGGATTCTGATTATGTAGAGATTAGAGTAATTATTATTTGGTTCAGAATCCAACATGATCTTCCATCACAAAGGCTAGACTTGTAAATATTATTTAATGTAAACAACTTATTTAACAATTTAATATTCGTATTACTACCTTAATTATATATAATATTTAATTATTTAATCAAAGATATGTGTTAATAGTAATAAGATTCTGTATTAAATATTTTTAAGCTATTTTAAATATTATTATGTCAATATTATAAGAATTTGTATCTGATAATTTAACTGCGCATTATTTGAAATGTAAATAATCTCTGTTTGTAAAGTTTAACGTTATGTAATAGCTCAATTTTATTATATTTTGTTTTGTTGTCATGGAAACGTATGTAAGTGAGCGAGCACGTTTTGGAACACCACGTGAGGTTTATTGAAAGAAGTTAGAGAGAGAGTACGAGCACAATTTAGGCGGGGAAAAGGGATATATAAGCCACGAACGCTGGAATTATTAAGGAACTGGGACCTCCGAATCACCAATTATAGATGTCATGGAAGAAGATGGCTCTGTCCCAAACTCACCTACCTCCGCAAGGGAAAAGATCCCCCCGATTATTCTGCGTGAGAAAAACAAATGGATGACACTAAAGAACATAATGAACAACTTAAAGATTTCATATAACAAAGCTAAGAATATCACAGATGGTGTCAAAATTCGCCCTAAAACTGTCGCAGACTATCGTAGGTTAACAACAGAATTAAATTCCAGAGGAATTCATTACCATACTTTTTCACTCGGTTCTGAAAAAAATCTCAAGGTAGTGATTAGAGGTGTACCTGAGGATGTCTCCACCGACGAAGTCATTACAGACCTGCACTCGAGTGATTTACCACCAATCAAGGTCAGCAGGATGACCAGGAGGGACAAGACTCCAATGCCATTAGTGCTGATCGAGATCAGTCAAACCTATAAACACATATATGACTTGACAACCATCTGTGGATTGAAAATCTCGGTAGAACCGTTTAGGAAGAGAGCTTCTACTGGGCAATGCCATAGATGTCAAAAGTTTGGGCATGCCCAGAAAATGTGTAGGGCCGAATTTAAATGTTTGAAGTATGGTGTTGGTCACCCAACTAACACCTGTTCTAACCCAAAATCTACCCCGGCCAAATGTGCCAATTGTGGCGGTCCTCACACATTCAACTACAGAGGATGCTTGTACAATCCACGTAACAGGAAATCTGAAGAGAGAACATTCTCTCCTTCCATCAGTTCACCTACATCTGCAGCTACTTCACAGCCTCCTAAAGTTCAGAATAAAGACTCAGAAGCCCATCTGCTGAAAACTGAGGTAATTCCAAAAACGACTCTAAATTGGCAGTCCAGGACATATGCGGATGTAACCCGCCCTAAACAGACATCTCTAGAACAGTCACCATCACGCCCAAATTTGACAGCTATCATAACCGCGACCCTGGCAAATATGCTATTAGATTTCAGCAGATCTAATCCTTCACAAAGTTCTACTAACAGATTTCTAAAAGACACTCAAGTCATCATTTCAGCGCTCACTAATGAACGGTAAAAAATTAAAACCAGAAGCCCTAGAGATAATAGCTTGGAATGCAAACGGCTTAAGGAATAAGATCCTAGAACTCCAAAATTTTGCCCACAGACATCGGCCAGATGTTCTATTAATAAAGGAAACGCATCTAAGACCAGCAGACAATCCCAAAATTTATGGATATCAGTCGTATAGAACTGACAGATCAACCCACAGAGGTGGAGACACGGCAATTTTCATCAAAAATTTTATCTCTCATCACTCCATAAACATTCCTTCTACCTTCAATCTCGAGGTCACTGGCATCGAGATTCTCACGAGCTCAGTAGGCAAATTAAAAATTTTTGCAGCATACCATCCACCTCAAAAATCATTACTACCTTCTGATTTGAACGCCATATTTGATACTGGAGAGCCTACCATTGTGGCAGGTGATTTAAATGCCAAGCATTCTACCTGGAATAGCCACTCCACTAACAAAAATGGACAGATACAACAAAACTATGCTGATTTCAACAACCTTCACGTAATAGGCCCTACTGATCCCACCCATCACAACACCTATGGCAGGGCTGATGTATTGGACATAGCCATACTGCAGCACATCAGACTCCAATACAATTTAATGACAATCAATGATTTATCATCAGATCATAATCCAATACTGTTAAAATTAGGAAATCTTGAAAAATTATCCCCACCCCCTCACTCATTTATTCCTTGGGAAAGGCTCTCCAAGGTGCTTCCAAAATATATTGGTCCTGTTCCCATCAGTAAATCAAAAGAGGAAATTGACATAGCTGTCAAAAATCTAACAGAACAGATTACAGCAGCCTGTGCAGCAGTTACTACCCCTGCAACCACCCACAAATCCAATCACCTGCCTGAAGATACTATGAATCTGATTAGGGAAAAAAATAGGGCTAGAAAAATATACCAAAACACTAGGGCGCCACAAGATAAACGAATCTTAAATAGGTTAAACTCTGCAGTGAGAGATGCACTCGCAGCTCATAGAACTCAACTCTGGGAAGAAAAACTGACCTCCATCTCCACTGACAGCCACTCTGTATGGAATCTTATCCGAAAGATCAAGAACAAAAATAAACCTCTTCCCCCTTTGCAAACAGATTCAGGTCTCATCCACACTGATGCTGATAAAGCTGAGGCAAAAGCTAATCACCTTGAAAATCAATGTAAACCCGCATACGACCACCTTGACATTAGTCATATCTACAAGACACAGTAATGTCAGATATTCACTCAAGTCTGCTCCCACACATTCTACTCAAATTACACCCACCTCACCTGCTGAAATATACGCTATTATTCAGAAATTCAAAACTAAAAAGGCTCCTGGACTCGACAGTATCTCCAACAAAGTTATAAAACTTCTACCTCGCAAAGCTATTGTTCATTTGGCAAACATAATCAACTCCATACTTCACTACAAGTATTTCCCTTCCTACTGGAAATTGGCGTACATTGTTCCAATTCATAAACCTGGAAAGGATCCCACTTTGCCACAGAATTACAGGCCAATCAGTCTCATCTCTAATCTCGGAAAAATTGCTGAGAAGGTAATTCTTACTATGCTTCAAGATTCTGTACTCCGGTTAAACATCCTAAACATCCTACCTGAGGAGCAGTTTGGCTTCAGACAGTTGCATAGTACCACACAACAAATACACAGATTGGTGGAACATATCATTACAGGTTTTAACTTAACTGGCGCCAATGCACTGGGGCTGTTTTCCTAGACTTAGGCAGTGCATTTGACAAGGTTTGGCATTATGGCTTGCTATGCAAGCTTATATCATCCGGTGTTCCAATCGGAATCATTCAACTCATCAAGACGTACCTCTCCGATAGACGCATGCAAGTGAGATTAAGTGGAGTAGTGTCCTCACAGAAACACATCTTGGCTGGAGTTCCACAAGGGTCCTTACTAGCACCAATCCTATTCTCCTTATACCTGCATGATATACCACACAACCCATTATCTTCAATTAAAGCTCTTTACGCTGATGACACAGCGATATTGGCCAGATCATTAAAGCCTCACTTAGCCATCAAGAAACTGCAAGAAAACCTACTGCAAATTGAACAATATTTTGCCAAATGGCGATTCCAGGTGAATCCTCAGAAGAGCGTAGCCGTCTTATTCTCTAGAAGATCAGTTCTTCCCAAAGAAGATATTCTCCTCTTTAACACAAAAATTCAGTGAAAAACAGAGATCAAGTATCTCGGTGTAGTAATGGACAGTAAACTGACTTTCAACTCCCATATCAAGACTCTCTGTGCAAACACATCCAAAACCATAGCCCAGCTCTATCCGCTAATAAACAGAAACAGTAAACTGAGCACCAGAATCAAACTTCTCATATACAAACTGATGGTTCGTCCAATACTCACCTATGCCTCACCGGCCTGGAGCCATACTTCAAACTCAAATATCATTAAATTACAACGCATTCAGAACAAGTGTCTTAGAATGATCCTGGGCGCTCCATGGTTCATCCGAACTGTCCAACTGCACCGCGACACGGAGGTCCCTTGTATCTACACCTTCATGCAGACTATAGCAACCAAATTCTTTTCAAAGGCAAGTGTGCATCCTAACAGACTGATCCAACTGGCTGCTGACTATGATGCAACGGACTATTCTAAGCACAAAAGACCTAAAGCCATCCTAAACCCCCTCACTGAGGATTAATCTCCTAGCCCACTCAGAGCGAGCAATATAGCTCATAAACTCTTTCTACTCACAGTCTCTATTAAGATAGCCGGGAATACGAAAAGCTTTTGCTTCACCCGTTAAGCCAGTAATGTTACTAGTTACTATTATTAAGGAATTAGGAGGTTAGAGATTTATTAGAGAGAGAAGGATTGGCATTAGGTTGGAATCGGGTATTCGGCAATCACAGTGCGATAATAGCGAGTCGGCAAGTCACTCAAGCAAAATAAAGTCTACAATTTGAGAAGCAGTTAGCTAATAAGTTTCTGAATAAAGCAACGCAAGATAGCTGAGTGACTACTGAATGACTAGCGATATTTTAGTTGAGATTTATTTTCAAGGCCGACCTTTCAAGGACACACTGAAACGTGAAGCATAGTAAGAAGTAACTAGAGAATAAATAGAGGCAACAGGGTTGTCTTTAATGATAGCGGTGTTTAGAATTATAGTGCCTAAAGAATTATATGTATTGTGCCCGTAAATTAATTCAGTTAATGCTAGAAGAATTATTTTAATGAGTGCCGTTTACTGTTTAAAGTGTTTACAGTTATAAAAAGTGTATATGTATAAGTAGATGAAGATAGAAGATTATCGGTAAGATTATTCCAACCATTAATATTTCTATACAGAGAAGTGTGCGAGTTTCATCCTAGTATTTCCTTATATTAACAGTAACTATTGAGGAAGTTAGCTAAAGTGTAAATTTAAAAGTGATTGTTTGTGAAGAAGTGTTTCTGCAATTTTTGTTGTATTTGGAACTTAAGGAACTGCGAGAAGACTGTATTATAGAGAAAACAGATTTGCCATTGTATGAGTTGAATGACGGCTCAAATGACGGCTCTTCACTGCGTACCGCTTAATTTGTGATAGCCTTGGGCCATCTGTCTCTGATTGGGTACCAGTGGAGATTGAACTGCCCACTCAGTCTCCAAAAGTTAGATAGGGCTAAATGGCCTCGCCTACTCCCGTATATACGGGAATAAAAAATAAAAATAAAAAAATGATTGAATTTACCTGAGGAGTTAAAATGTTTGTGATATCTTAATTACTGATTTAAACTTAAATGTAAAATTTGTGATTTTAAAATTAAATGTTTGTATTTGTTAATGATAAGTTGTATTTTGCCTGAATTTCTTTTACTGCACCATTCATAAAATATTCGACCCAAAGCGGGTGAATTAAGTAAGTCAAATATACTCGGCCAGTATATATATTAAGGAGAAATAGTTGAGGGTTGATTGATGGTTGATTTATATCATTTCTTGAACTAATTCAGATATAGAGTGGCGCAGTCTATAAATATAAATTTTCTCTATATTTGTATTAGAAATCAACTAGCAACTTACTATTTTGTTTAAAAACATCACAGTGATTAAAAATGGGATCCAAGGTATAGATTAAGTCGAAGTAGGATCCAACAGTTGGATTAACGAGAGATTGGCAAAAAAAAGCGAGCTTAGGTTTAAAAAATCATTAAAACATCCATCTTCGTTAATTAAAGAGAACAGTTAAGTTGTAAATCACAAACCAATAGAACACTTAGTTGAATTTAAGTTTTAGTAATGTTTAATTTTCAGAATATATTTTCATGATAGTTATAATACTCTATGCAGTTCATTAAAATTTGTTTTATATATATTTTATTAATAGAGAGTATAATTAAAATATGCTATGAACAATTTGAGTTTTTATTAATTTGCCGGCCTGATTGGACGAATAGTTGACATACCTGCTCTTCAACCAAGGGATCGCAGGGTCGAATTCCGTCGTGGGCATGTACGTTTGTGAATGTTTTTCGTTGCGGAACGTATTTCATCGCTTGGTGTAAAACCACCACCGTTCTGCTTATTGTGGACCTGAAGTGGCTTAAAAAGTTTCCTGTTTGGTTTCTGTGTGAGATTTCGGTACTATGTAAAATATAAATTTAAAAAAATATATATATAAAAGTGAAAATATGAGAAAACATCCTTATCCCACCGACGGTACAAATGTATTATAATCGTACTAATAACCTTTCATGGGTGGGATTACCCCATAGAAATTGAGTGGACACCAAAAGGGTATAAGAAAGAAAAAAATACTAAAATGTGTAGCAATTTTTTGTGCAGCTCTACTTTAGTGGTGAAATGTATGCGAAACACTAATAAGTTGATTCAGCGCATCGAATTAGTTTTAAAGTTTACACTGCACTCCAATTCCCCTTTCTTAGATTTTATTAATAAACGTACTGATTAATATATTTAACTGTTATGCATTTAGCTTGGACACTATGGAGGGAGAGAATTCTCGCACGCGATTATTTGATTACTTACCCAGCAAGCACGCAGCCAGAATGAAAACGATCACTACTTTCATGATTTTCAACAGAAAAGATCTCACTGTTCTGAAATGTAAATGAAAATTATTTAAGAATCGTTCTACTTAACTCTAAAATGCTGTTTGCCTGATAACAATTCTTCTTGTTAATACATTCTGAAAAATACATCAAAATAAATTGCATATCATTATCATTGGCAAGTAATATTAATAATCAATCCAGATATAAGCTATTTTCTGCAAGAAAGTTCTCTTCTCATTGAGCTCAAAGATAAAATTCAGTCTTTATATAAGATTGTCTTTATATACTTTTCGAATTCTTCTATTTCTCTATTAAGTGTGTTCTATCAATCTTACCAGCTTTCTTCTTTCAACTCCAACCCACACTAGCCCATGAACAATTATAAGCATCTTCTTAAATTTAGTACTAGTCTGAATTACTTATCACAGAAAAGTGATTTGTAACCGCATTCTTTTCTTTGGATGTGTAAATCCAAAAAAGGAGATACCCTGTGGAGAATCTTTTTCTAACGTAAAGTTCATGCGATGATGAAGAAGGTTAATTTTATCTTTCTGGTTGTACGCATCCAAAGAAAAGAAGACGGTTCCATAGCCTCCTCTATCTTTCGCAAGCCTACATTCTCAGGTCGCTACATTCACAATTCTTCCGCTCATCATCCATCTCAGAAATCTGGCCTCACTCAACACGGAATTGAAACATCAAACCATAGGATCCATTGGGAAAAGTCAAAACGTTTACATAGATCTTTATATAAACATGAACGTTTATACAAAGAAAGTTCTGAAGCCCTACTACACAGACCAAACCTAAACCGCAACGACGTTCTTACTATTCCTAAAGTATGGGAAATTGACATACAAAATTATGTTAAATAATAATAATTGTTATTTTGTTCTTCTGTAACACGTTACACACGTATAATGAGATTCTATTGTAATCATGCGCCCTAACTGTATGTTAGTTATTCCTATTATTGTTTAAACTACTGTACTGATGATGTCCTAAGATACGTAGGATGAAATATTTACAAATAAATAATTTTATTTGTAAATATTATAAACAATAATATAAGTATCATGTATCACTCTTACCAGCTTTCTAATTTCAATTCCTATCCGCACTAGTACATGTACGATTACGTGATTATCGTAATCTAGTAAAGCCTATAAATAAACTTTTATGGATACTTTTTACTAGTGTGATTTACTAATCGATCTAAGTAGACTGAATTTCTAATTTTTTTTCCGAAACCTGAAATAAAATGTAAGATTTTCATAACAATCTCCTTCTTATTTTTAATAACAATCTCCATAACAGTCTCTGCAATCAACTTATTTTTTTAAGCCAAACAAAAGTCACTTTGGAACTTCAAGCACTTACCTATGAATCAGATCGCTTGGACAGATGAATTGTGAATATTATGATCGAATGGAATATATATAGCTTGAAATTACGAAAAACAACAAATATTTATCACCATAAAGTGTAACTCCAAACCTGATCGGAGAAATGCCGAACATACGAGATGAAGGAGGAGTCACCAGCACAGCTGTGTGGCTTCCTGTTATGCAGTACCGAATGATGTTTAATCTTCGTGGCGAATTTAACAAGTGTTATGGAAAATGTGGCTCATCTAGTTCCTACTGATTGCACCCCTACATACATGCATAACGGTTTTCTCCATTAAATGTATTTGTGCATGATGCAAAATAAGAAACCGCATCGGATATTTTATTGCAGCAATCACCTCTCTATACACTCAGAATATGCATGAAATCTTTTGGCTTTAATTAGAAATATCATTCTAATAACACAAACTGAATAACAAATAAATACTTTCCCACTTCCATTTCTATAAGCGAAATCCGACTGAATAATATTTAGATTCACTTGCCAGTGCACAACAACAACAACAACAACCCTACTGATAAAATGGAAGAAGCGTACGTTTTTCATATTCCCCTTTATCTGGGGAGAAAGTAATTTTGTTATGAGTAGTTTGTGAGCTTAAAGCTCGCAAATTTTAACATACCCCGTTTAAGATACCCTCATATATAGGGGGTATGTTAAAGCATGGGCTTTATCATACCCCTATATATGAGGTTAAGCGCAAGCTCTCAGATTAAGTGCAATTTCTCTCAAGTAATGTTTATTTCTTTTGCTGCGTCCGTTAATCATAGGGTAAGGTTAAGCAATTGATTTGGAGACTTTCGTACAGATGAGTAAGTCGTGACTAGTGGATCGCAGTCTTTTATTTAATTGTATACCTAGGTATTTTGTTTCTGATTGTCATGGGAATTTAGTATAAATAACTGAATATCTAATTTGGGGATGCTAGTCTCCTGGTGGTGATGATGACGGTACTGTTTGTGAGTATCTGCATATCGAACTGAGGTGTTCACCATAGGGTTTTGTGGGATATCTGATGTGTTGATCGAGAATAAAAGCGGAACCGATAAGAAGCCTTGTGGAACTCCAGATAATATTTTGAGCTGAGTAGAATTTATGCCACCAATATAGACCTGCAGTTTTTATCACTGAGCTATGATTTAATCAAACGTATCAAATATGAACTCAAATATGAGAGAACATCCGGAATTTAGAAAGATATCAGATCATGAAATCGTATTGCCATCTTCCGTACAATTCCAGTAACTCGAAATGCCGAAATTTATTAGCCCATCGACAATCATTCAATCATTCTATTATAGTAGGGAGATAAATTTCTCTATCCTATGTGAGATATATAAATACAATTTTTTCATTATGTGAGATAAAAAATTAATTAGTATATCTATTAAATACGAATGCGTGAAATAAACAGCAAATACAAATATACAGGTATATAGTTAAAACTTATTGTATACCTGTATACCATAAGTATACAGTTATATAATGAAAATAGAGGAAGACATATTTCATCTCATCTGATGCACACTAAAACCATCTTGACGCATTTCCTGGCAAACCGACTCCGAAATATAAACTCTATACTTCGAGCGAAAAGAAGAATTAGACGGAATTTTTAATGCATTGACGAAGATTTTGTAATAGTCCATGTATTTTCACACTTGTTAACAAAACAATTCTATACCTTCAACTTAAAAGAAGCATTAAAATCACGTATAATCACCCCCCCCCCCTAATCTCTCTCTCTCTCATAAATCGTACAACTATTGCGATTTTGTTACCGTAAAAACTGACACTTCTAGTTTGATCAGCGATAGTGTGAGTTCTGCCCCCGAACAAACTTTATAAAAACAGTAGAAACCATTCTACTGTCTTACGGCAGAGATCGATTGTTTCAATAATCTATTGAAAGAAAAAGGCCCTGAGAGTTTAAATAGGAAGAAGAGTCGTTGAATCCATTTCTTGAAAGAAACACAGCAAGTGCAATAAGGAGCGCGCCAAGGGTATTTGTCGCCCGGGCGTAAACTTGTATCGGTCGCCAATCTGACATCTAAAAGTAAGGGTTATTAATATTATATTAGTTAATGTCGTGTTAAAGTCAATGTTGTAAGGGGTGCACCCCTTACACACTCGGCTTGGCGCGGCCCGGAGTGCAATTACTTGCGGAAATATTCCTTGAAAAATTTAAAAGCTAAAATAGGCTTAACAGACCTTCCGCTCTCGTTTGATTAATATCGTGGCGAGTGCATGACGTCACAAACATGTTTCTAGACATAAAAACGTAGACATATTGAAATTCATTCATGGGCGATAATTGGACAACGCAATTCACTTGTATTTCTATTTAATTATTTGAGCTACTTTTTTATTTTTTTTTCTGGAGATGAATTATATCACGCGTGAGTAACTGCTTCACTTTGGAACTTCTGGCTACAAGTTTTTCCCACTTCAAAATATCGAACTGAGTCACATACATCTCTAGCTTGTATCTTGTGCAGTTTTTTATTCTTTTTTTTAACGTAGCGGAAAAAAAACTGCAGCTAAGATCTTCAAGTGCTAACTTCGAAGTCAGCTAAGCGAAAACCATAGTTCAGAGAATGGGTGTGTTTCGCGTGAGGTGTCAATCTCGCTGGGTTTCATCGGAAGAAGGAGGTGGAAAGAAAACTCAAGGAAGGTAATTCGATTAGGGGGAGACATCCCTCCCCCTTGTATGTGTCAATAGTGTTATAAAAACACCATCAGCAAAAATGTTTGCTTTTCTTTGTAGGTGAAGCGAATTTCTCAATAAAGAAGTCAAAGGCAAAGCGGAGAAAGCAGATGAAAGGCAAATTCGAGGGAACCCTCCAGGGATTCGAGATGTCACCCATGAAAGAAGCAGTAGTGGCTTCGGAAGTTTATTAGGTGGGTGATAGAGGATCTCTAGCACAGAATTGCAAACATAAATTTGTTTGCAACGTGAGAAATCTGTTTTCTGGTAACTTTTGGCGCTAAAAATGGCAGACTCAGTTTTGTCAATAATCCGATTTCTTTATTTCTGTAATTGGATGGTGACCTATGACGTCATAGGCATCTTTGTGAATACAAAATGAAGGTTGAAGAATAAAAGATGGAAGACTATCAATGTAAAAAATATAAACCTGCAGGGAAAAGAATATGGGAAAGACTAGGAAAACACTAAAGAAATAACTCTTTCTCTGTTGAAACAGGCTTCTAGCTAGAACTTGGAAGAGGCAGAAGAGAAAACGGATGTTTTTATTGTCTTAGATTTCGTAAGTGAAATAATTATGTCTCAGGCGAAACTGCCTCTTATTTAACCGATTTCTTTAACCGATTGAGGGTATTAATACTATCTTCCTATCTGCAATTTATCTTCACATTTCTCCAATCTCTCAGAACTCCAATATCGTCTTATATTGCCGTTCTTTTTAAGACTGTCCTACATCCACCTGCATCTTGGTCTTATTTTTGTTCTTTTCTGCTACCATTCTTGCAAAAAAAAAAAAAAGGCAACGAAATGTTTCGGTTCCTTTTCCTCACCCATTCTGTGTTTAAGCGGCCAAAGCAAGCACCTTCGATTAGCTCTGCTCAAACACTTTCTAGAATGCGGGTTGTGTCAAGTTTCTCCGTAATATCTTCAATGTGATAATATGAATAAATTGTATATTTATTCATGTTCATATACATATGTACATTTGTATATTTATATTTATTAAATAATATATAGATATATATATGAAGGCCTATGCTCTGCATGGTGTGAACCGGATTAGCCAGTAAATATTTATTTATTAAAGATGTTTCAGTATTATTTGTAAATATAAATAAAAAACATAAATAAAGAAGAAACTACGAATAAAAGAAAGGACAAAGACAAAAATGGCTTGGTGTTTTAATAATTTTTATTTCACGTATTAAACTATGCTGTTACAATATACGACAACAGACATGGCGTGCTTGTAATAAGAACAAAGTTGGATTGGAAATTCTTGATTACAAGTTTGAGGAGCTTTCAAACCCTCATCTTCGATGACATCTTAACTCGTCTCTGCATCCGTAATACAAGATTATCCACTTTGTCGGACCACCGTCTTTTTCACTAGGGAGGTCCTCGTAATACCACCAGTCGGCAGGTGACGAGTTATTCTGCTTCGTTGACCTCATTTTCGTAGCTTCTCGTAGACAGTTGAAGCATTTTTCAAATTACCGATTCTCACGTTGGCGGGAAGGAAACCCCGAGATTCCTGGGGGGAAAAACCCTGTCAACTGCAGATGGGAATCACCTATTTCACCCTTACTTGAAAAGTGCCTTCAGGGATGTTCTTCTCGTTCTTAGACGGGAATTGAACCCCCATGGGATTTTCCAAATGAAGGGAGGGCCTCGCTTCGGTGTCGATATTTAAATCAATTTCCAGTGAATCAAAGGCAGAAAGTGATTTCTAAGTCAACTGCTGCAAATAAGACCTGCACAAGAAATCTTGCCGATCTCCAAGATTAATTAAAGGAAAAAAAAAAAAAAAAAACGTCTTCATGTGATTGTAAAGAATTGTTTCAAGATATAGTTCAGTATACACACACAAATATAACCTCACTGTTGAATCCTATCCAAATATGGTTGAGTATAAAATAGGATAAAAATGTTGACTATTATACAGGGTGTCCCAAAATTCACGCAAGAAGTAATTTTGATAGAAAACACAGGTTTTTAATTAAAAATTGTAATTTCTTATTGATTCATAAAGTATACAGTATAGGGTTATGCATGGAATAGCATATCGAGTAAATGGCCTCTATGGCTTTGCTGGCACATACGCACTCTTTTGTCGAAATTTTCCATGACCGTTTTGCATAAATGTGGCTGAATTTCGTTGATACAGCGCTCAATTTCCTCCTTCAAGGCGTGGGTGGTCGTGGGCTTGTTGGCATAAACCTTAGACTTCAAAAAAAAAGTCCAACGGCGTTAAGTCACATGATCTGGGGGGCCAATTCTGATCACCGAAACGGGAAATTACACGACCAGGATGCAGTAATTGAATTGTTTCTCGGGCTGTTGAAACCACATGTCGTCCACATCCATATCTTGCAATTTAGGCACAAAAAACTGGATTATCGTGTCGCGATAGCGAGCACCATTAACTGTTATTGCCTTACCAGCCGCATTTTCGAAGAAGAATGGGCCGATGATGCCTCCAGCCCAAAATCCGCACCAAACAGTGACACGTTGTGGATGCATTTGTTTCTCAACAATCACTCGTGGATTTTCTGAACCCCAAATACGACAATGTTGTCGATTAACGAAGCCATCAAGATGAAAATGAGCCTCATCGCTGAAGATGATTTTGTTCGAAAAATAAGCATCCACTTGTTGTTGTTGTTCCATAATCCATTCAACGAACTGTTCTTTCGTGTAGCGCTCCATTTTTAATAACCCTGAACTGTCAGCTGTCACGCTGTCTTTTTTTTCTTGTTGGCAACACTTTACCGCACAAATGGCGCTAAATTTAAATCTTGCGCGAATTTTGGGACACCCTGTACAAATATATTTGTTAAACGTCTTATACTTAACAAGAGAAACTTATTCGCATATCTGTTTTCTACGAGTAAAATTCTAATTACCTTAGAAGTTTTATTTCAAAAACAATCTGAAAATATTATGCCCTTCGTATTTTAATCCCAAAGTCTTTCCACTCCTTCAATCTCTATGGACAAAGATGCAAACTCTTGCGAAAAGGAGATGTTCGAGTTAACAAGTGTACGTTGCAATTGCCAACACTGTGATGAGAAATATGTTAAAGCGTAGTCATCGTTTAAGTCTTCTTTGCTGCATTTGCCTCTTAGATTTCTAAAATAATTTCAAAATGAATTTTTCAAGTACATATGCGTCATGTTACCGCGCTTGTGCCTTCAGTGTCCGTAGAAATGGCTTCCACCATCCGTTCGTTCAGCTCCACTTCAAAATCCTCTTCCGCACCGCAAGACGGAGGCCCTCGAAAGGGTACCCCTGTCTCGCAGAGCTCAATGTGTCGCCGTGAACCCCGCGACCTCGCCTCGTGTCACGGTTAGAACAGGTGGATCACCCGAGTGGTTCCATTTCCACTGGGTTACTGCGCAGCTAATAGAAGGAAGGAGGGAGCATCGGAAGGGATGCAGACACACAGGGAACTCTTTCACTGGGGCAGTTCTTTCCCGTTTGTTAGAATTTAGCTCGAAGATAAATCTTTCTACCTGTTGGTCATGAGTGAAGTTCGCAACTTTTGCGCTTGACAAACCTTTGAAATAACCCTCATAAGACCGAACTGCACAGCGAAGCCAATTGACGTTGGACACTCCGACATGAGGTTTCGTAGGCAAAGCGCACCCAACACAGAAAGATGTGATGCATTCCATTTTGTCGCGCTTTCTTTGTTCACATGTAAACGAAGAAAATATTATTTCTATTGTGATTATCACTGAATATCTAAAAGCAGAACAAAAATATTTTTTGTAAGGTTTGTTGTTAGTAACTGATTGATTGTTGTATTTGAATTCTTGCGTCTCTCGGATTGGTTAAAAATTAAAGAACGCAAACTCGGTTCAATACAGAAATAAAAGATAAAAATAGGGTTTTTAATAATAATCTACTTATCTGTGTACGTGCCGAGTTTAAGTTTTGATTCTCATTTATAGAAGTTAAGGGTTTGAATTAAGAAAAAAAGATGTCAATACAACTGGAATTTGCGTAATATTCGAAAAGTCTAAATTCAACTCTTTTTTTTTTTTTTTTTAAAGACCCAAATTGTGTTAATAAAAGTAACTGAATTTAGCGTAAAATAAATATAAACAGTTAAGTGGATATTTTAGTGTAGAATTTTGGAATTGGAGGACCGAATGAGAGTATGAAGAAGAAAATATTTTTAAAATGAACTTGAATGAATTTATTGGTTTATAAATAAACAAACTCGAACAGATTAAATATTTTATTACGATAAAACTCTTATTTGATATTAATTATCTGAATAATTTACCTTGTTTTCTCAATTATTAGTATTATTATTTAATTTTTATTTTTATTTATTATTTATTTATTTATTTATTTTTGCACTCTGATCCAGACTAAAAGAGGTACTGGACCATCCGTAGAAGGACAATCGGTGATGTGTTTGTAATATTTCATTGATAGCTTGAAAATGCATTCAGAATTACGATTTACGTAGTTGCTGAAGTCAAAAAAAAAAAAAAAAAAAAAAAAAAAAAAAACGAGTTATCTTCAACGAACACGAAATCGATGAAATGTCCAGTTTAAGCATTAAAAACAATATTGTAAAACCAATAAGCATAAAACCTAATGAGAATGTTGCAAAAGGGATTTGCCTGCAATATAATATTACTTGGAACTTGGAACTTCTTTGGGAGATGGACCGAGTCTTCGACTCTTTATCTCTTCATCTGATTTTAGCTTGTGTATGAGAGGATTATTGTGGGTAAATTACCCGCTCATTGTGAGCTGTATTAGCTTTATCTTGCGATGGAGGATTTTGGTTTTTTATGTTTGAAATGATCTGAGGGTTTGTAGTCTGCTGCCTGTTGAATTAGCTGATTCGGGTGATTGTCTGTGAAGAATTTTTCTGCAATGCCTGTCATGTAGGTCTTGATATCTGGAAGGTTGGCTTCCTGGTGTAACTGGAGGTTTCTCATGAACCACGGCGCATTAAATGCCATTCTTAAGCATTTGTTCTGGATCGTCTGTAATCTGTTGATGTTGCTTTTAGCTGCGTGTCCCCAGGTTAGTGATGCGTAAGTGGGTTGTGGGCTTATTACAGATTTACAGAGGAGGATTTTGTTATTTATGTTTAGGAAGCTCTTCCTATTCAAAAGTGGATATAGTTGTGTTATTGTATGACTTGCTTTGGTGGAGATACTATTTATGTGTGTCTTGAAATTTAGGCGTTTGTCAAGATGAACTCCTAGATATTTGGTAGAGTTATGCCAAGGAATGATTTTTCTGTGTTCGGTTCTGCTTTACGTCTGGTGAAAAGTACTGCGGAGCTTTTTCCTGGATTGATGGCAATGCGCCATTTGGTGTACCAGTCCTCTAACTCGTTGACTGCTCTCTGTAGCTTGTTTGTGGCCAAATGTGACGGAGGGATCTGGCTATGATAATTGTGTCATCAGCATAGAGGTTAGTGATGGATGGGGACAACTTGGGGAGATCCGCCATGTATATGGAGAAGAGTAGGGGAGATAGCAGAGAGCCTTGTGGGACTCCTGCCATGACTCTCCTTTCTGTGGATCTGATTCCATTCAGTTTTACTTTAAATTTTCTCTTGCTGAGATATGATATAAGTAGAACTAGTGGTATTGGGATTCCTACCTAGTGTAGTTTAAAAATTAGACCATGATGCCAAATTCTGTCAAATGCTTGTGTTATATCCAAGAAGACTGCACCAGAATGTTGGTGCCATTCATACCCTTGGGTGACGCATTCAATGATTCTGTAAATTTGGAGGGTCGTAGAAGGCTATTTTCTGAATCCAAATTTCTCGTCTTGTATGCCTTGGTTGTTATCTGTTGCTTCTTGAATCCGTGTTAGTATAGCGCCTTCGGCTTTCTTGCCTACACATCATAGAAGGCTGATACGCCGATAGTTCTGTGGGAATTGTGCATTTTTCCCAGGTTTTGGAATTAGGAAGACCTCTGCAAGCTTCCATCGCTCTGGGAAATAATTTAGCCGAAGGATGGCATTAGTGATGGCTACAAGATGTATAACCCCTTTACGTGGGAGTAGCTTGAGCATCTTGTTCCTTATACCATCTGGACCCGGAGCCTTTTTTGTTGTTCAGTTTTCTTATGATGTCATATATTTCTGTTGGTGACACGGATTTGTTGTTGGATTGGAGTGAGGCGTTTTGAGTTATTTTACGCACTTGGGTGTGTATTTTTCTTGAGGCTTAAATCTACATTGGCATAATTGGGACTGCATTGTCTTTCTAAGTTGTCTGCAAATACTTCTGATACTTCTACCTTTTCCTCATCACTGTAGGCGATTCGATATTCTCCTTGGATTGGGGGAAGCATGTTACGTTTTGAATGAAGTGATCTCATCATTCTCCACTGCGAGTGATCCTCTGTGTTTAATTGGTGTATTTTGTTATTCCAGAGTTCGTTACGGTGATCCTTTAGGGCATACCGAACTTGGTTTTTTAGCTCTGTTAACTGCCTGCTTATCTGTCTGCCGGATCCAGTGTTCTGTGATATTTTCTTCTTAACGTTTTTCTCTCGTATAAGACATTTTATGTTCTCTGGGAGTTTATTTGGTGGTTTGCATTTGGTTGTATGTGTTACCTGTGACACTGCTGTTAGTAATTGCTTTTCAAAGTTTTTACAGCTTTTTCTATGTGTTCAGTGGACGTTATAGGTAGTACTGCGCCAAGAATTTCCTGGAAGACTGAGGGAAGTTGTTTCCAGTTTATAAAGGTGGAGGTATTTTCCGTTAAATCTTTTGTGGTACCTAGTTGCAATATGATGGGGTTGTGATCAGAACTTTATTCGTTGACTGCATGTATTTGATAGCTGTGCGCTATGTTTTTTTAATATAGCTATATGAAGTACATCAGGACGTCCGGTTGCTCCGTACGTGTGTGGGTTCTGTGGGTCCTATTACTGCTATGTTTCGTGAAGTAATATAAGAGTTGGGTGTTCTTCCGTTGATATTTGAGTTTCTGCTATTCCAGGCAAATCTCCAGTTATGATTACTGCTTTACCTTCATTTAGTATTTCGTCCAGATCTGATTCTAGGAGTTTTTTATTTGGGGGGATGTAGGCTGCAAACACCATGTGTATTTCAATTCCTGTTGTTTCCATGTGTTCTGTTTGAGGTGTGGCGATTGCGTTGTGTTTTATACTCCTTTTAATGAAGATGGCAGTTCCTCCTCCTCTTGCATAGATTCTGTCTGTGCGGTACATGGTGTAGTTGTTGATTCTTGTCTTGTCAGATGGACGCAAGTGTGTTTCATTTACTAAGATGATGTCTGCTTGGGTTTCTACTGCGAATTCTTGTAATTCTATTGCTTTGTTGGGTAGTCCGTTAGCATTCCAGCTGATGATCTGTAGAGTTGGGTTTTCTTTTGCTTTCTTCCATTAAGGATTGCAGAGAATGAAATATGTGTGTGTTTTAGAACGATGTCCTTGGCCTCTTATGTTGGGTCAGTTTGTCGGAGTTCTGCAAGCATCTCTCCTATGCAGCTTGTTATGTTGAGGAGATTGGTCTTGGTGGTTTGCTGTGGGTAGTTTGTTTTGGGTTTGGAGTCTTTGTGTTGGTCTTGCAACTTCTGCATATGTTCTTCCGTTTGTTGTGGAGGCTGTGATTTGTTGGGTGGGTCTGCTTTCTTGTATAGGCTTGCTGCTTTGGGGTTGTATCTTCTGGTTTTGGGGATGTGCTGTACACCCTCTGTAGTTGGCGGGTGTGGGCCCCCGCAGTTAGCACATTTCGCTGGCTGGGTGCGTCGTTTCTTGCATTCTACTGTGGCGTGTTTTCCTCCCCATTTCACGCATCGGAATTCTGCCTTGCAGCATCGCTGGGCATGACCGAACTTCTGACATCTGTGACATTGTGTTGTTGTGGATTTGCGTCTCAGAGATTCTACTTTTATAATTAGGTCGCAGATGGTTTGGAGGGCGTATATATCTTTCTGGTCTTTTGAGATTTCGACTAGGATCAAGGGGTAAGGAGTCTTGTCAGCTGTGTGCATTCGGCTTACTTTAATGGGGTTAAATCCTTTGTTATGTAGGTCTTTGGTGACTTGTGTTGATATTCTTTCTGTGATTCCTCTTAGTACTACTTTCAGATGTTTATCGCTGTTGAGTTGGAATGTGTGATACGGTAGGTTGTTGTCATCCAAGAATTTTATGTTGCTGTAGTCTGTCGATGTCTTAGTAGGTTGAATGCGTATTCCTTCTTCCGTGTTTGTTGCTTTTATAAAGGTGATTCCTGTTGTTTCAGAGCGGTGGCGGTGGATGTCCAGTGTTCCTTGGCTCTTAGGATGACTGGGGGTATTCTTTCCTTTGTTCCTTTGTCTGTTTCTCTTGTTTTAGGTATTTCTGTGGTGTTAGATATTTTTCTTTTCTTTTGTACTTTCTGGAGGTCTGTGTGCGATTCTTCTGTTTCGTAGACGTTGCAATGTGTTACTTATTCTTCTGATTGTGGCAAGAATGCTAAGTCTTGTTGAGGGTGTGTGTCGTCTTCGTTGTTTTGGGAGTCCATGATGTCGTCTGTGACTGCTGCGGGGGGGGGGGGGGAATGTGTCGTACAGTTTTACCTTCCCTGACCAGTTATCGTTTAAGAGTTTTCCTAATCTTAGGAACTCTCTGTAAACTTCTTCGAACGTTAGGGACTTTTCCATGGTCTTGGTATTACTAAGTTATAGAGGGAATTGGCTGCTACTTACCTTACTAGGCTTTTCTGAGTTCTGGCACTCAGAACTCCTGTAGTCCTTTTTGTAGTAAGGTTCCAATACTTTGAGAATAATTCTTCACTAAAACTACTGTCTCCTCACTTCACTATCTCGCTAACAACTCAATATCATCACTAATCAGGTCCAACGGTAATTATTTTCTCTCTCTCAAATTAATATATACCTTATGTTAGATTAAATAAGGTGTCTTGAGAATTCTTTGAAAAAAAAAAGTAATAATCATTATAAATATTAATTTTACTTAATATTTTTGATCTTAGTTACAATTTTAAAAATAGTTATGTAAGTTTTGTACGAGAGTAGAATATTCCTGTAAGGGTTGGATGGATTGTAATCAAAGCAGTTAAGGCAATGAGACTGTCTAGCGCAGGGGTCGACAAATTTTTTTAGAACCATTGACCCCGTCATGGAATCCTTGATCCCTCATCGACCCCCATCATGTTAAATAAATGAATAAATGTTAATAATAAATTTCTCAGTTTAAAAATAATAATTCCTTTACCTTTAATAGGCATAATAATAACAAAATAATAATTAAAATATTAAAAATAATAATTCCTTTAATTGGCATAATAATAAATAATAATAATAATAATAAAATAATAAAAATGTTTTTTTAAATTAAGTGGATATTGAATCCTGCATTATTTCTTATCCGAATAAGAAACTCTAAAATAGGAAATATAAGAGTTTCATGCCGAGTATAGAAACTATATAAAGTTTCGGCGAGTCCAAGCATAAGCCACCACCTGGTAGTACATTTAATTTTGCATCGCCGAAGTGAAGGCTGTTGGGTCTTTATCTCCATTATAATAAAAATATTTCACATAATATAGACACGCAGGCATTGTTTCATCGGTAAATGATGGTATAAATCCAAATTCTAAATAATCTTGCGAATCCTGTCGGCACTTCTTACTATCAGAGGCCACCATTATGGCACTATAACTTAAAAAAAATTCAAAGCTATCAGATCACCGAACACCACTCTAATAGCTATGGGCGATAAATGCGCATCAGCCCTCATTGTCTCTGTTCTAGATGACTTCATCGGGGAGAGCGTGCGCCTCTCCCTCGTTGGCTCAACCGATCAGCCAGTTGGCGATGCATGTTTACTAGGTGTTACTCAAAATCGGTTTAGGTTTATTGACCCCCCTTTTACCCTTAGACATTTATCGACCCCTTGGATAGCCACATCGATCCCCTTAAAATGAAAGAATTAACAGAAACATGTGAATATTTCGTACTCCATGGAGACATTTGAAACTCATTTGAATCTCAATCTTTGATTGCTGAGATGTCCTTTAAAGGCATCATTGTGTTTTGAGACTTCAAGTAGGTACAAATAAAGTGAAATGATCTCTGTGTGTCTGTTTAAATAAAATTTACGCCCATTGACATATCAAGCAGTACATTTAAATGAAATTCCTCCATTTCGATTTCGAAAATATGTGGGAAGAGAAAAGAATGTCGAGTGGGGTGTCGGCATATAATGAAACTCAACTGGAAGAAGAAAAAAAGACATTATGGCTACGATTAAAATAGATTCAACACAGCTCCCATATGACGAAACAAATACGTCCTCACCAAGTTTAGTTATATCAAGTAAAATGTTAATAACTATTCTTTTAATTTTTTTTTTCAACTGCTTGCGTTTTAAATTTCCGTTCCATTAAGAAAGCTTTATTCGGTTCATGTTCATCGACACCCGTCAATCGTATCGTAAACTGAGGTCGCAGTGTTAACATGTTCACCTAAAAACATTTTTCATGTCCTTCCACAGATCGAAATCTAATGACCGTCCAGTTCACTGACTTTGTCGTCATTCTACAAAAGTTTACGCCTTCGGATGGCGAGTTCGTGATGAAAGTAACCGTTCAACATGGATAAGCATCCCTGTCGGCAATGTTCGGATATGCGATGACTATTATGATTCAAAACCATTTTGGGGCTGTTGACCAATAATCGAGGTGATTTGCGCCCCCCCCCCACACAAACCACACTTAGTTCAAAGTGTCTAAACGGTATTATGTGAAATAAAGTAGTCTAATCTGCTTCTGTAGAAGGTATTTTTATGTTAAACCAGAAATTTACTCCGTTGGTTAAACTGATGTCCTCCACAGCTCTAAGGATGCCCCACGCTGCGAATATGGAGAGAAAATAACGCATCCAACTTCCTATTAGCCCGGAAACAGTCTCCCCTGGCAGGGGGAGAAATAATAAGAGTAATAATAAGATTAATTTTCCTTCTTACGGCTGTTTTTTTTTTCTAAAAATATTAAAGAAAATATTGAAAATTATAATAATGCCTGAAAAACGTTTTTTTTTTCCTTTCTCTGATTCGCTTTACGTTAAATATAGAAAAACTATTCAAGTTAATTTCATACTCTGAGAAAATTATAAATGAGTTTGTAAATCTAAATTTTGTATTTAAACTCAGACTGAAGGGAAAATGACAGAGATATTCAAAATTGAAGGTCGCGAAAATAAGGGAGAAAAAATACGCTACGGCGAAATACAAAATGGAGGAAAGAAGAGTGGATAATACGAAGAGAGAAATAGTTGAACACAAGATGATTCCAGATTAGGAAAAAGAAATCAAGATGCCGTCAATTCATCATTGGAATCACTTCCCCCTACATTATGAAAACATTGTATACAGGGGGGTTCAAAAGTCCACGTACAAACTTTGAGGGGAGGTACAGAACATCAAAATCAACCATACCATATTCACTTACGAAAGCATGAACGGAAACGCCACCCGAAAGTGATAGGTGGCGCTGTTCGCCAGCGCTCCAGGTGAGCAACTGGGTCTTCCTCATTCAAGCTTTCGACGTTCATACGAAGAACATGCGTCGTTTTACGAACGCTGAGATGGCAAACATGCACCTCGTTTACCATATTCAACTACTATTGAACTGTTCAGTTACGCTTAATAAAGGTTTTTACACTACTTACTGCCTCGTGTTATTTCTGTATCTTCGTGTCTCTGTTAGTTCCTTCCGGTGTCGTTTCCGGTCATGCTTTCCTATGTGAATAGGGTTGATTTTGATGTTCTCTACCTCCCTTCAAAGTTTGTACGTGGAATGTTGAACCACTCTGTATATACATACATATATTGATATCCAAAACAATGACGAACACGTTTTTGAAGATTACAACCACAAATTCATACGAATTCGTTCGTGTCAATTGGAATAACTGACCATTTCGAGTGGAAAGTGAGTCCACATTCAAATTTTCGAATCGCGTGCAAAGGAGTCATGTGATAGTACTCAACAGGCTAAAAGGCTGCGCTAACGAATTGTGTTTGAGGGAAGATCTTTTCGTGAATGAACAAAGTTGCAAACTTGGATGTCTTGTAACGTCTCAAAGACAAATCTATTGCGATGATTTCACACTGAGAAGAATTTTTGGAAAGCTTTAAGACGGCCTTAGAATTACTAATATTGCCAGAGAGTTTGAAATATCACATAGCAGTGTCTGCAGGCTCTGGGCTGCGTTTGAAACCAATGGAATGTGTTCCCGATGTTTGCTAAGAGGTCGTCCCCTCTTCACATCAAAGAGAAATGTTTGGTTTTAACAGCAAAATATATTCGACGCTTAACGGCAGGACTGCTTGCAAGTCAGCTCCATTGAAGCAAAAGTATGCGAATAACTCGACAAGCTGTGGCAAGATGTCAGCGACAATTAGGCCCATTCGCCAGAAGGGGCCTGTGTTCTGCTTCCCATTAATCCACATTTCATCATAGAGCACGTTTTGGTTGGTGTTGTATCCATAAAAATTGGACGAGACACCAATGAGCTAATACACTCTCTTGACAGATGAGAGGCGTTTTAGTCTTTCTTCCCACTCTAGAAGACAATTGACCTAGTGAAAGGGGTACTGTTCACCCTCGCCAGGATGTTCTTGAAAGGGATAGATACGGCGGTGATGGTGTGGGGAAGCATTATGATTAATGGACACACCGAGCTACAAGTACTGGGAAAAGGGACTATGGTTGTGGTGAACGATATTTCAACGAAGTTCTTCAACGTCATGTTCGACTGTTCCGTGGTGCTGTAGGCGAAAAATTCATTTTTATGTATGCCACACCACATCGCACACGAGCAGTGGAGATACCTCTAAAGGCCCGAGGATGTTAGTCGAATCTAGTGGCCAGCACACTCGCCAGATCTCAGGCTCCGTAGAACACGTTGGGAGGTAATAGAGAGATGCTTTGCCATTCCCCTCCAGAAAAACAAACACTGCCTTATCCTTGCTCTGAAGGAGGGGAGAGAGAGAGAGAGAGAGAGAGAGAGAGAGAGAGAGAGAGAGAGAGAGAGAGAGAGAGAGAGACCGGATATGAAAAAATCATCTACAGATTATGATTGTTTTACAAGCAGTGAATGACCATCAACGAACTAAAAATTACCGAATAAGAGCGAATCTTTTTTGATGGCTTTTCAACTGGGTTAGCCAGTCTCATACGGAGGTAAAGGGATTTTCTTCTTACGAAATAGAACCGTCCAGAAGAACCCACGCAGTTTTCAATCGGAATCCACTGGGCTCATGGCCGTAATTGCTCCGACCCAAAATCTAACAGCCAACCAACCAACCAACTGATAGACTGCGCATGCGTGGAATTTGTATAATCCCTTATTTTAAAAGCACTTCCTTTAAATGCCAAACACAATTTTGTACACTAAGTATGCACACTGGGGCTTTCGTAGCTCAGTGGTCAGAAAAACCTCAGTTAGATTCCCGTCAGTGACGTGAGAAACCTTTATGTGGTCTCTTTTGACTAATGGTGAGTTAGCCGGTCTCATTAGAGGGTTTTTCCACCTGGAAACTCGGGTTTTTCGTTCCCAAGAACAAGCAAACCGGCCCGTGAACACACATGGTTTTCAGTCATAAAATACATAATTAATCCCTCATTAGGAGGGCTCAACCAGTCCTAAGGGGTGGGCGAGGAACAGGGGGAACCCCACAAGACTAGAATAAATGGAAAGGGTGTAATTTAAACGCTCTTTTTATTGTCCAAAAGACTTCTGCACATTTAATGTGTCGGATCGGTAATTGGATCCAGATTGAATTCACAGGATATACGCAGGAACGCTGAAGGCGAAATGCGTTCAGAAAGCCAAAATAGTTCTTTTGCTGATTGAATACACTCACAAGAAAATAAAATGAAAAATTTATTTCTTCAAACCCCTGTCATACAGAGAATGATTCAGTCCTTCTCTCTCTCTCTCTCTCTCTCTCTCTCTCTGTTTTCTACTTTTCTGCTGTTTACTCCTTTGATGTTCCTGTCTGTGGGCAGCGTTTAGATCGACACATTTTAAACAGCAAACAGCTCGAGGGCTGCAAACTTCACTCTCTCTCAAGTGACTCACGAACACATCGACTGCACCTGTCGGGTTTTTATTGGACGCGGAAGAAAACGTCCCTCTGGGTGGTAAAATAACGAAATAAAATCAAGTGGACTTGACAAGTATTTGAAGATAACATTTCTTTCTTACTTTGCTTATGGTCCCTTTCAAAATACTGAGGGAAAGTTGCACTACACCGTGTTGATTCCAAATACTTTGGACGAGTTGTATCGTCCACATTTTTGTATCGCTTTATTGTAAGCGTAGATGTTCGGTGGTTATGAACAGAGTGGCTCGTTAGCAGATATCCTGCATTATACGCTGCCTATCCTACACTTTGCAAAAGGTTAAATAAAATATATCTCGATCCCTCGTCAAAGCTGGAAGATGCATCTTTTGTTCGTCCACGTTTTTACTTAACTTGCATTCAGATGGCGCCACCACCCAAAGACGGTCGCCCTCTGGGTTTCATCTTCTGCAATCTCCTACATTAATGAAGTTTTTTTTTTTACCAAAAGCTCTCACTCGTGTGCCTCAACGTAGCCTTTTTTCTGAAAAAAAATGAGAAGTCTGCATTATTAGAAACCAAGGAATCAGCTGGTTCTGATGGTACTTCCATCATGTTGCACGAAACTTTTATGCCCCAGAATTAACACCAATCCTACCGTGCCTTTTTATATCTGTTTTACCAAACTGGTATCCACTTACATCAGGGAAACAACCCTGTAGAAACGTTTTCCAATAAACGTGACAACAAAGTATTATTCAAATTATTTTATTTCAGTTCTCTCAAAAACTATGAGGAGGCCATCAACAGAATCCTCACTGCATGGTGGCCCACTTGTTAATCAGTGAACAAGTAATGCATTTTACCAATCTCGATCAACAGCTGCTCTGTTCGCCATCACCTTTTCACACAAGCCATGGCTTGGAGAAATTCAACATTTGACATTTTTGGCCATTTGATCAGATCTGGTAGAGAAACATATTCTGCAAACTGCTACCTTCCTTTGTGTTGATTATTAACTTGCTTTATTGATTGGACGATTCATCTGAGGAATCAGGGGCTGGGGCTAGTTCATCCGCAACAGATTCACGAATTGCAACAAGGAGTTCTGAGGATGGTTCACTAGATGCACAACGTGTAAGGTCTAGATCATCGTGTGGTTGGGGAGGGCGGAAATGACATCGGAAGTTGGATTATGAAATATTTGTACATTCCATTCAACGCAGTCTACAGTAGTTTGGGTTTTATTTTCAGTTTGTGTGTAGCAAGCAATGCAGCTTGCAGCATTCTGGCGACTTGGCTAATTCTCTTCATGTATGAGGTCCATTTTCTCCAATAGCAAAAAATTATTTCATCCTCTGAAAATAATGTTCTAGATTTCATAAACCTGTTAGGTATTTGATACCATAAAAGAGAGAAAAAAAAAAAACATTGTGTTATAGGGTAAGAAAGTTTCTTTTATGGTAAAATGGATCAATAAGAAACAGTGAAAGCTGCTCATGGAAGCCACTTTTCTTGTGTTTTGACTCTGTTTTTCAAGAATTATCATTATTAAAATTGTTTAATTATGGTCCTCCTTGGACCACGGTTAAAACTACGTCGCATGGTCACGTGTCTTTAAAATAATTGCGAATCCTAAAGAACGATGGTTTTCCAATTAAAATTTCTTTCTCTTCAGTTCATTTGGCAAACTTATAGAACCATTTATTTGTCTGTTTGTCTATCTCTGGTTCCCATTGTGGTCAACTCCTTTTTCCTTCTTTCCATCTCTAATATTCACTCAAAGCTGGGATGTCTACTTGGATCATGCAAATGCACTTCTCGAAACTGTCCTTGAGGCCACTCCAGAACATTAGTTGATGTCTTGGTGATGATTTGAGCCTTAAGATAATGCATACAATGGAAGAGAATTTAAAAAAAGCTCAAAAATCTTAGATTCCTCGAATAATTTAGCTGACCATTATAAAGTGAGTCGTTGAAAAAGACAGAAATATGAGATTTATCCATGAGAGTGTTTCGTAGGTGCTGATATTTGACGAGCTACAGGAACACTAGTGCGAAGGCATCAACAGAAAAGTTGGTTGTTATTGGCTAACTTAATTCTGCCCCTTAAACTCTTCTCCCTTTAAACTGCGTTTCTCCTTTCATAGCAAGAATGTACTTCAGCCCTTCTTTGATAGATAGTTTTCTTTTAATGTGGGAGGCTAGTACAATGACAAGCTGTACGTAAGTGTGCGTGAGTGGGTGTGAGAGAGAGGATCTCGTAGGTCGACTCTGGTAAAACTTTATTGATAACAAGAAATTTCCGAACGCTCAACAACAGTTAGGGAATATCATCAACGCCTCCTGAATGGACGAAGAATTACTGTGAGAGGAGAGGACGTCGGACGTCTTTCATGCTCTTGGTCTTCAGTAACAGAAGAACATTTCACAGAAAAGGACACAGTAGGCTGGAAAGCATCTTCAGTGATCATCAACAGAAACTCATCAAAAGTGTAGGGAAACATCAGGCCAGACTGATGAGTGCTTCAACAGACCTTCAACTTTGTTGAAATCGTGTCTGCCGATGAGAAAGAAAAACACAAGATGGCTTTGGCCAGTCTGCAAATATTGCCCGACTGCGCAAATGAAATCAGCTCTGTAGTTTAATACGACAGAGGAACGAACGATTCCAGCAATTTCCGTTTCCGATGAAGACATCACAAGAATTCTTTCAGACTTCAGTAGCTCTGAATCTCTCTCTCTCTCTCTGTCTGTATATGTATGGTTTGAAATGAAAGCTATTTTGCTTCCATTAATGTAATCACTCCTAACAATTCACTGCTATTTTTCTCGTGCTAATGGACTCATTGCAGCCGATGCCTGAAATCATCGAAGACTATGGTAATTGAATCCACATTAATAGCGACCGCAGAGTGTTCGGAATATTTTATTGAGTCCAAATCGTTAAGCGTAATAATGATGATGATCTAGAATGACACGGGATCGGTCCATTGACCTAAATTGTCCCATGAAGGGTTTATTAAAAGACAAACGTAATGAAGGAAGAATGTTTATTCAGTTTGTAAAGAGATCGGGGATTATTCTGTGGGAGAAAGTTCGAATGAATTGAGTAAGCTGAGTTTTAAGAAAAGATGTTGAAAAAAGTCTTTTGAGAAAGGTTTGGGGAAAGGAGGTCTGGAAATTTGTCTTCGAAATGTTTTCAATGCATTTCCTTGGGAACCAATTTCAAAAGGTTTCAGGCAGGAATTAAAAAAATTTAAGGCGTATTCAGTTAATGTTTTCAATGCTCAGTTTAAAAATTATTTTTAATAAAGAAAATAAGTTTATCTTTCAGGGCAGCGAATAAATTCTAAGAAAGAAAACTTGTAAGAGTTTAAAATAAACGAATCACAGGTTCGTGTTAAAAATTGTGCGGGACGTTTTTCTAAGCAAAAATAATGAAAATCTGGAAAAACCATATTGGTTTCTAACCCCTAATACCAAGCTTTAGAATCACGTGATTATTTTAATTTCTCAAAGAGCCATTGCTAAAGACTGTCCTGAGCGTGCTGTGGTCCTAAGCGTCTCCATGTTTTAGGAAACTATTTAAGAAAGCAGAGGTGGTCAATGGTCGTGAATACCGTTGATCGCAAAACAAAAGATCTTTGAGAGTAAAAGGGGCTTATTGTGGGGGCCCGTCTAGCTGGAGCCACGATTTTGAAAGCAGCAGAGCAGATTGCTTTCTCAAAAGGTATAAAAAGCTGTTTAATCAGTGTAAAAATAACTCATGTTGCTCCTCTAAGAGGAGTAACTGTGGTCCTTAGAAAGTCCATCAGGAACGAAATTGCTTTTCATCTGAGAAGGCTTGTACAGACAAACAGACCTTCCTGTGTGCAGCACTTCACCAAAGCATTTAATGAGCGATGTTCCCACATCTCACCGAAATATGGACAGGGAATTAAAGAGGGTCGGAATTGGCAGTCGGAAACCACTGTTTAAAACAAAAGTTTATAATTCGGTGACCGGTACGTGTAGAAGTGTATAAGCACGTTTTTGAGTGACACATTCTTATTGTCCGCTTTCCACATGAGCTGACAGCTGTCCAAATAACATCATTTGCAAATTTCATCGTGTAAGGACAGAAAAATATTTTAGGAATATGAGGTCCCCCAGATCTGAGACCAAATCCCGATTAACTAATCCTTAATCCTCCAATCGTCTACATTAAAGAAACACCTTATCTCGCTGTCCCCTTTGAACAGAAACTTACTCTAATAAATTACCCCTTTTCATAAGGAATAACGAAATCACCCCCCCAACACACACACACACACACACACACACACCCTTCTCTGCTCATCTTCCGCTTCTCTGTGCATCTTTCTGTGGGAGAAGATCATTACAGAAATTAATGTTTCCAATATTTTCCACTTCATTTGACTTGTTTAACGAATACCCGTTACGTTTGCCTAACGAATCCCACTGTCCGCAATAAAAGGGAACTGCTGGAGGCATAATGTACAATTTGGGCTCGTTATGATGACTGTTTACAGCTTCTGAACGGTGCCGAAACAACCCATGGCGGATATCCTGTTGGCTTCTAGCCGCTCGTTTTGCAGCAAATATTTGGCCTTTGAAATTGTCAAAGGTGTAACATCCAAGCATTGCGAAGACCAGGAAATGACAATAAAGACGAATCCCATCATGCAATCGCGCCACACACACACACCTAAGATCGATAAGGAGAGGAATTATCTTCATGAGGCTCGTTCGCACACTGCTTCGTTTGTTAAGTTTGGCGTTATTGACTCGACGAGTGAATTATATTCGACTAACTGTCTGCGCGTGCTACATCTTAGAACCCACCACTTATTTAGCATCGCAGCTTGATATCTGATTCTATGAACCCAACATCTTTCTCGGTAGTTCCAATTGGCTTAAAGACTCGTATTGGGACGATATCCTCCGAGTACAATATTAAAAAGAATGTTATCTCTCCCTTTCTTATTATAGCCAGATTCAAAGTTGTTATAGCCAGATCCAAATCCATTTCTTATTATAACCAGATTCAAACGGTCCTCAGAGTTTACGAGAATTTCACCACTGGCACACGATTTGTCTTCGTTTGCCAAAATGAAGCATTTTAGGAGGTTTTTTGCCGTTTTACGGTTCGTGCCTGGTCTCTGATGAGAACCAACTGTTGCCTAAGATTATATTCTCGTAAGGTCCGAGGAAACTTTGAGTCTGCCTGTAACTGAAAATATGTATAATATCCTTTCTATAAATAATATAAACAATTTATTTATATGCATCTCGTTTCCTGGGTGATTTCCAGGTTTAATTCCTCTCTTCAGCCCTAAATTTGCTGATCTATTCACGATATCTTTCTCGTGTGTGTTCATCTGGTGACTCGTTTCCAAGGAAGATTTTTTTAATGTCTCCGGTTATTAGAGTCTCTCGATGTTCTACGACACTAATGCGTGAAACTCACGCATTAGTGTCTGCTCACGTCTAGTTAATAGCATCTTAAACTGCGTGTTCGTTCGCTGTTGACTTAAATGATTGTGACAGAAGATGCACGCTGTCTTAGAACTCAACGTCAACTAAAGAAATGGCTTCTGAGTGTGGGTGTTAACAGACGGAACTAATTGTCTGCACTTTCCATTGCGGGGTAATAAATATTCCGGAGAAACACCTTGCGGAAGGGAAATTCTAAAACTATTGCCGAACTTCTTCACCAGGTGGCGCGAATTTCAAACCTCACATTCCACGAGGTTTTGATCTAAACATTTCTAATTTGCATAATTTTGAAAAAAGAAATTTATAATTGCAGTAACCGTTTCTAGCGTTTACGCCACCTGCCGGTAGACTATGAAAGTAATATCTAAAGCTAATATATCGCAACCTGTTCTGGTGCTTTCAGTGAGTATTTTTGTTCCACCGTTTGTGCATTCCCACATCAGAACCAGTCGAAGTTATGTCATCTTCGTGCGCGAGTCTCATTAAGACCAAAGGAGAGCAGCAGACGGTGCCTTGAGAATACTTCCCGCTGGCTCTTACGAGAAAGGCTACGGGATGGTAGGAAAGAAACAACTCGAAACCTTCCATGAGAGAATCAGCTTGCGAACGCTAACGATAAGAGGGGTTGGGGTTAGCGGGGGGGGGGTGTGCACTTGCACGAGCTTCACCTGCAGACATCCGATGGGAATTTGCTTCTCGCTGAAATCGAATGGAAACAGTTTCGGAGCCGCAATCGGCATCTCCGGTGGGGAGCAAAAGCGTTCCCTTCCCCCGCTCCCTACATTTCATCGACTCTCATCCCCGCAGTGGGAGGGTTGAAGTCACTTTCTCCAGATTGCGAGATGATTTTGTTTATGTTTCTTTCCACGAACCTTTTGGCTGAACTTATAAAGTGGAAACACTCTTAAAGCCCATCTTAAGAAAGATTTCTTAATTTCGTCCATTTAACGAATGAATTAAACTTCGAAATCGCATAAAACAAGAGCTGAAATACTTTTTCGAATATGCATTATCCAAAGTATGGGAGGGTCTGCTCCCGAACTTTTGATAAGGCAGTGTATGTGGCGAAGGGCTATTAAGTTATTTTATCCCACGGATAATTGTTGCATCTATTCTAGAAAATTCCTTAGAAAAGCAGCTCTTCTTTCTATACGCACATATTAAAAGACGTATGCAGCCCCTCTATGCACGCGCAATCATCCTACCTGCCATCACGTGTGCCACACACGACAAAAATGTCGCATCACGTCTATCTACCATTAAACCATGACGTGTAGTGACAATGACCTCTCTTTTTCGTCATCGTAATTTGCCGTACACCAATGGAACAGCACGCATGCGCACTGCCGCCCTTTCAATATTTCCCCAACTGGTATTTATTTGCTTGTCCTCTTCGTTCTTTGCGGTGTGTTTTTCTTAATGAAACTTGCACGGATGACAGTCTGTTCGGAGCTATTTGCAAGAAGTTGATGACACGTGGCATCGAACGCAACGCGAGACCTCGTTTAAATAATGATGCGTAGCCTAGCAACGAAGCTCGGCTGACTGGAAGATGGGGATTACCATTTTTTCTTCATTCCCCTGATAAATGGGTCTTCTTTATTCGGCGCGATATCGTATAAGATTTCCAAAAGGCGTTACACGTTGACGAATATTTATTTTCTCGACGATATTTATACTCTCTTAGGGAAAAAAAAAAGAAAGAAAGTTTAAGTGATATTTATTTGCGTGATGCGATGAAGGAGGTTGATGGACGTCTGGTCAAAGTAGCAGAGAGTTGAATACTCAAAAAGTGGTTGGAGATTTTTTTTTCTTTCTTGCTTTGTTTATACATGCGTGTGTTGATGCTAAAGAAATCTTTTATTTTTCTATTCTTTCTTTCATTTCTTTTCCTTTTTTTTTGAAATGTGGTAAATACAAGTTTACTGATGGTGCTAATAGCCAGATGTTTCAATGTTAGCTGATAATAAGAAACCATGTAAGATCGCACACATTAAAGATCTTGTAGCTGGTTTATTGCTGGTAAGATGGGCCCTGAAGACTGTGAGGAATTTCAGTTGTTTAATAATTAGAAGATAATTTTTTTTAACCGAAATCTCGTAAGGTTCTTCGGTGTACTTTAGGTCTGTAACAAAATGAAATAAAATAAAACAATATGAGATTCGAATGCTCCTTGATCGTGGTTTTTATTCTGAAAAAGCGTAAAGGGAATTTATTAAAAGAAAAAAAAGTTCTAAGTACTGGATAAGGGCTTGACTCATGCTGTTAGGTAGATGCTGGATACGACACCTGATATATAGACTATATTGCATGGGTGTTAGTTCTTGAGTGCAAGTTCTTAGTACAATTCCAACTGAAGGGTTACAATCTGGACTTCGGGAGACCTTTAGTATCAAGATAATCAAGTTTTCCTGATGTCCTTCTGGCGAAAGATCGCAGAAGAGAAATTGAGAATAAAGTGTGGAACAGTAGGAGGAAAAAATCTTCCAAGCGAAGCTGGAGGATTGATACCAAGCGGTGTTTTTCATCTTTGATGATGTCGTCACGGTGGGAAAGAGGTGGAAAGAAGGAAGGAGCAGAAGGTGCACTTTGACAACTTTAGTAAAGTGCCAAAAAGCTCTACTGGCATTTCAGCGGGAGAAAAGCTGATGGCGTTTGGCCGTTACGAAATCTGGTTGCTAATGATTTTCTTACACTTCTTTCTGGCTGAAGTGGAGTTCTTGACGTGCCATTGAATCTTTTTTTATCAGGGACTTGCAGAGGACGGAACATTTTAGAGAACCAGGACTTGGATGGAGGAGGAGGAGGAGAAGGAGATTTGCAGTGGAGTGAGAAATAAAAGTCCTCATTCCAAAAAGGATTACTGGGGTTACTTGGAATGCAAAGCAGGTGTTTGGGTTGAAAAAGTAATCAGACTATACCGTAGTCGTCCATTTACCAAAAGAATTTCGCACAACACCAATATTTTAGCATTCTCGAACACCATGATTAGCCAGTTGTCGTCTCCAATATACCATCAGAGATCAGCTTGACTGGTAAGCAGACTATTGGATATAAGGTTGCTCTTCTGAAGAATGCCCTTCTCATAGCAACACAGTTTCTTTTTGCTTGCATTGAGACGAAGTCCGTTTATCTTTTCCACGTCTGAATTCGTTCTTTTTTTTCTCTTGATGTAAAGACTTACTGCAACACAATTGCCGAAATATTTCTTGGTGGAATGAAGACCTTTATTCCTCATTCAAAACACTGCACCCACTGTCCAAATCCTCTTGTTGCAACAAGTAGGCCAAGGCAATTGTCGATCACACAATAGGGAGCTCATATTCTCCTCTTCGTGGGTATACAGCAGTAGAATGGTTCCGCACACTGGCGGCTCGATAGTACAAGGGACAGGACCTGATAGGAACGAATATCGGAGGAGCTCATGATCAGATACCCTACATCCTACTCTCACGTACTGTGGCAACTCTCTGAGGATGACCCGTATGGACAAGAGGCGGGATTCCTCTGTGTGGGTGGTGTTTTGCCAGTGTCTAACGCCCACCCCTATTGCATGGCCCTACTTCTTATTGATATTTTACTTCTGTCTGGGGCTGAGTGTTATAGATTGTGCGACCCCATAAGTGGGTCAGATAAATCTAAAAACTGATCCGCGAAAGAAAGCATTCGCAGCTACCTTGAAACGAAACTTTAACTTTCTATTTCCGTCAATGATGGAGTCGCATCATTGGCTAAAACTCATCGAGTGATCCAAATCTTATTTTGAGAAACTAAATCTCATGTTGTTTGAAGAGCAGTCGTGGCTGTGATTCAGGCATTCACGACACTTTCTTTGCGCGCTTTCACTGGGTTCGTTTCCAGTCCCTCAGAAGAACTCTTCGTATCGTGGTCATCGGTAGTTGGAAAGATTCGGTGAAAGCAATCACTGTTTCTTTCACTCTCTTTCCGAATTAGAATGCTTTGCCCTTGTTGTTAAAAATGATCTTCTCCGTTGTCAATATTTAGCATTTTCCCTTATACTGTTTCTCTATTTGTTTATTTTCTTTTTATTCCTGTTTTGAAATTTTTTTTAATTTGCCTAATTTAGAATTCCGCAGTCATTACTTTGCCTTTGGCAAAGAATTTCCTTTGGCAAAGAAATTCCTTTTGCCTAATTTGTCATCTCCACTTTTGACATCCTCAACTATACGAAGAACAAAATCTGCGAAATCACAGCAGCAAATTTTGACCTTCTTTGGCAACGTGAAGAGAGAGAGGGTATTGAAACCTCTCTCTCTCTCTCTCTCTCTCTGTAAATCACTGCAGTCCTGGTTAACAGGGAATACTGCTTTACCTTTCAATATTTGAAGTAATTTTAGTGGAATTGCTTTTCTATCATCGGGTTAATTCAGCATCGATTATTTTTTTCATTCCTTCCGTACGTTTAGTTCCTTTCAGTTGACTTTAGTTTCGGTTCTGTTAACCACCTTTGCTGCGAGATTGTTCAGAAGGGCTCATCTTCTTCCGCTGACATCGCAACGAAGGGTGATGCGAGCGAACGATGTCTTCTCTCTCCTCGAGCGTCATGTTTCGTAATGATCCGCAAAGATCTAACGATTCCTTTTCCATCGTTTGTCATGGAAATGCTGCCAGGAATTTGGATGGGGACAAGAACTGACTTAATTCTTACATGTGTAAACCCTCTAAAGGTGAACGTCCTCGGTAGCGATTGCTTACATACTTCAGTGAAGTCTTTCGGGCTTTGCAGAAAATCTAAAAGCGATAAATTTTATTTTTATACCTGGTGGGTGAGGGATGTACTCATTTTGTTGAACGTGGCTCGTGGGTGCCCTGGATTATACGGGCTAGTTAAAGAAAAAACTGTGAATTTACGAACTCGATTTGTTTAATTTTGTTTAATTTTTTGTTTTGTTTAATTTTGCTGGTCTCAAAATGGAGGGACAGGACCGGTTCATTTCGGGGTTAAATTCCCATTCTGATTTGTAGGACTTTGCATCGGACAACAGAGAATCAAATAACTCATCTGTCAATTACTAAGTGAGATACAGTCAGGATTGTTTACTAACATGGAAAAATGTGTGTGTGTGTGTGTGTGTGTGTGTGTGTGTGTGTGTGTGTGTGTGTGTGTGTGTGTGTGTGTGTGTGTGTGTGTGTGTGTGTGTGTGTGTGTGTGTGTGTGTGTGTGTGTTCCAACAGATCTTGTTTAACTGATTCAAATAACTTTTTCGAGCAACTTCAAGCAAATATAACAAATAATATTGTTCTAAAAATAATATGATATTTTCTCAATAGATGGCAGCAGTTCACCTAATGATCACATGTGAGAAAAAAAAGAGCACTAGCCTAAAATAAATTCTTTCTAAAATACTTTGAATCCATCCGTTGATCATTCTAAAAGAATTTGCATAAAATGTGTTAACGATCACAATTAAGTCCTTCTTGTTAATTAATTATCAAGGGTAAATGCAATTAAGTGTTAAGGTTGGTCGATGGGTAGAGCCTTTGCTACTAATGGCTCACGCAAAAAAGTTAAGCAATTTTTAGTAGGGTTAGTAGTTGGAAGGAGTAAAATCGTTTGATGCTGTTGGCATACTCTCCCTTGATGAGTGTTTGGACTCCCTGGAGGTTTCAAATAATAATAATAATAATAATAACATGTTAAAATACTCATTTCAGGAAGTTGGAAAACTTGTCAATAGATGGCAGCACAGGCCTTAGTGACGAGTTTTTCGAATTAAGGAAATAAAAATATAATAATATAATATAATATATATGATATATATTATATTATATATGATAAACAATGGAGAACGAAGTACGATAGGAATGCGTTTAATAATTGAAGTTCTCTCAGCTTGAATCATTTGAGCACCGCCAAAAGAAGAAGACGAACGAACTGAGCTCTCATTAGCAAAACTGGGAACGGAATTTGTAGGTGGTGACAGTAAATAAATCCTCTAAAGACTTTTATGACCGATGGAAGTAAACCCTCGTTGGTCATGGATGGTTGTGATTGTGTTCAGGTTTGAGTATCCGCACTCCAACCAACAGGACGGTTCCGATCCTGCCGTGGACATCCATGTTTGGGGTTGTCCTTAGGTGGAAGATGAACTTCACTTCCCGGTGTGAGACCACCGTCCAACTTATTGGAGGCCTGAAGTGGCTTGATAAAAGGGTCCATGTTTGGTCTACAGAGAAGTTTTCTGGACTTGTAAAAAATAAATAAAAAATACAAAAATATATAAAATTGATAAAAATAGGAAACAAAGGATTCCAAGTTAGTTACCTTGCCCGTGGAATGTCCGAAGTGACAGAAACAAATTCTGCTCTACTTTTGAAAGTAACGTGTGGTGTAACGTTGAAAATTGGAGTGAGTTGTCGTCGTAGAAGATGCCAGTTGAGTGTCATTAAGAATACCAGACTCGGTTTTTATGCATTCAGGTGAGGTGGAAGTCATTAGTCTTTAAGGTGAGATCCTGGATATTCACTGATTGAATGTAGAAGTTCTTCTGCAGGTCCTTGAGGTCTATTTTTATCGGTCTGTTCTTTATGAGTTTTTCTATTATCGTGAAACGTTGGAAAGTTCCACAAGTGTGGCATGCACCGAGGGTGAAACACTTGTGCACATCAGTCCCACATCCAGAGTGTCTTGATTCTACTGAAACCGTGGCCTTGGCAGCGTCCCCTTCGAGTTGCAAAACTCCGACCCCCCCCCCTGCACGAAATGGCAGCAGAACCGTTTGTCAGCTGGTTGGAAAGCTCCAGACGGTGAGGTTCTTGACCTGTGAAAGGAATTCACTGCTGGACCTTCAAATGGAGGCCTTCTTGATAGATGAATGAGAAAATCACATTCGACGACCGTACTCCAAAGACAAAACATGACGCTTCACGCCTCGAATATGAACAGCAGCGATGTTTAACTGAGCGATTAAGTCATCTACCACGGAGCGGTCTTGTTGGCATTTCCTCCATCTTTGCATGGCTGTAATAATAACCAACTGATGAACCAGAGCATGGTTTATGGAAACCTACCACATGCTTGTGGTAGGTTTCCATAAAACCACATAGTAGTAGATGGTACGAATATTAATTTACTAATAACGACCCTTCAAGTACATTTAAATTCTCTTATCACACCCTCAAATCAATTTGAATATGTTATACGTCTTGTAACTTCTCTTTGAGAAGCGAATATCATGTTAAAATAATATTATTGGTAATAGTGGTAGTGATGAAAGCTGCTAATAGATGGCAGTACATTCCACTCTCCTTAAAGAACGGAAAATTTTTTTTTCTATCGTATTTATCAATTTGAGAGGATAGTAAATGTTTTTAATTCGATCTAAGGAAGAATAGATTTGCGTTAAGAATTATAAACCTCAATATATTGACGAGTTTTAGGTGTTTACTGAGGCAGGTAATGTTTCCTTCTCTTTGTAGAAATTTAGGGTGTCGACATTCCTATTTTGGGTTCGCATCCCTTGTCCCGAGAACATTTACCGGGTCTTTTGGAATCGAGACGAGTTATTCTGTTTAATAGGAAATTAGCTGCGTTTTCCGTACTAGAAAACTCGAGTTTTTTTTGTGTCCCTCCGAATAGTCAAACCAGCCGATGAACACACCTCTGCTGATGGACATTATGCACTGACTTCATCTCATCACCTTACTTGCTTCGTCCTTCTGTTCAAACTTCTGAGAACAGCGGACAAAGGGTCGAGTATAAGGACGGCGTCGTTGCAAAGGTGTGTTCAATCCCGAATCGCTTTTAATCGTTTCCTTGAAGGAAAGTTATTACCTGAAGCAGCGAAGAGGATAGGAGTTGATGACGTCATTCGGCGGCGAGAGTTCGATGGTTACAGCGTCGACAATTTCGTATTCAATTCCTTTGATTTGTTAGTCTCGTTTAAATAGTTAACAAAAAATCTCTTTGGGGGTGGGGAAGAGGGGGGTCGCTTGTAAAGTTAGTTTTCAGTTGGCTTCGCAACGCTGAGGAGCCAATTAGGGGCATCGATGAGGTGAATTCATTGACTTTCGCTTAATTTTAAATAAACAAATAAAATGGCTTTGCGATAAGATCGCGTTTCTTTTTTCTTGCACTTCGAAGACGACTTTAATTAATCCTTAAAAACGTGTTAATCAAAGAGAATGCTGAAACTAATCCTTAACACTTTCCAATCTTATTTTTTATTTCCAGTTGAGGTTTTTTCGATTCCTTTCACTTGACAAAAAGCTCTTCGAATGCGTAGCACTCCCGTCCTTACTAGCAAGCTTTTAATTCGTTATTATTTTTTTTTTAATTTCTGAAGACTTCCTTCTAGAGAGCGTGGAAGACGACTGTCAGTTCAGGTTCCAAATAGCCTCCTTTCGACACGGGTCGCGTTGTGTTAACGAGCGAATTGGGAATTCCTGGGTGTTGGAGCGAGTTTCGGGAGGTGAAAAAAACTCAGGTGAAGATGACGAAATAGAGGGCGGGATTTCCTGGCTTTAATTTAATTTGATTCATGGTGGGGACGAGTATTTTATGAATCAAACAAATAAGGATATTAGAATAAAAAAAAAAGGTGTTTCGTAATACCTGATGAATGACAACACAATTTATATTCATTGAAAACATCCGGGGATTCAGTTGAATCCCCGGATGTTTTCAGTTCTTAGACATGATTTTGGTTTTAACAGTTCTTCCAATGAAACAATAGGATTGAATCCAAATCTGAATCACTTTCATATATTCCATATTCCAGTGCTGTCATTCTCAACTGCCAACTTTATTAAGGGATTTAGACACACTTTTCCTTTTGAAGCTACGCAGTTGAATTGCGTGGAAGGCATTGAAGAAAATGAAACTGGAACAAAACCATCCATCAAATCAAAAATTACGACTAAGCACGAAGTGCCTGACACTTAGCGATCTTACTGACAATTTCTGTCAGTAAACGCAGATAAAAGGAAGGAGGCAAGTGGATCCTCTAGAACTGAAGATTCTAGAAATTATTGGTGGCTTCTTGGACAAGCATATTCTTGATGACTGAGGGCTTATTAGACAAGCATAGAAGTAATCCTTGATGAGTGAGGGTTCAACTGCCCCTGTATGTTTTAAAATCCCTTTTTAGTAAATGCATTTGATCGCCCACTAAGGTGGATTGCAAAAGTTCAATGTTTGTATTACAAAGCAAGGGTTTCGGATTATCTGTCATTCCACTGACAGTAGAAATCCACTATGGATTAAGAAACTATCGAAACTTAAATTTGAATAAAAATCACGTCACTCTGGTTTATATCCTAAAGTAGTTCGTTTCTCTGGAACAATTTTTACTCAATTTTTCTCTCTCTCTCTCTCTCTGTAAGACAGAGAAAGCAAGAATCATATCTCAATGTGGGGATGGGGATCCCTTTATCAATGGACCAGCAATTATAAGAAATGGAAGTTGAAAATGTCCAAAATATTCAAACAAATTTGACTCTTGTGGGGAGTCAAATTTGTTGCTTAACAGACCTTTTCTAGATGGTTAATGGATTTGAATTCACTCCTGAATAATGGTGGTTCCTTGCTGTTAAAAGAAATAAAAGTAATCTGTTTTAAAAACCACAAACAACTGACGTTTTGACGCTGAGGTCCTTTGGTTGGAATTCTCCAAGAACTGATATAAACGAGTGTCCATGTAAGATGAGTCACTCCAGTTCACACAGAGGCGCAAGGTTCCATTCGTAGACACCCGAATTATGTTTTCCAGCAAACCACAGAGCACATACACAGTTCAGACACTGGTACACCCCGTGTGGCTTTGGCTGAATATAAAGCTTCAACCAACCAGCAGACATTCGCATATACAAAACACACACAGACATACAGTTAATTAATGTTCGTGTATTGTAGAAAGGATACACAACAACAGCGCTGTGTTGAGTTTGGACAAATGACTTTAATTCAAGAGAAGACAATTACAGTTCATGAGGAAGTCTTTGGAGATTCGTGGAGGGAATCCGTCCGTCCTCTAACCAGTTGTGCTGATGTAGCACACGCAAGCCGAAGGAAACTTGAAGCTCTCGGGGTAGGTCTTAACGTTTTCCTCGTCGAATATGAGCAGTTGATGCGTGACGTACTTTTGTGTGCACCACGTGGGCAACGAAGAATCGCAGCCGAGGATGCCTGAGCAGCTGCTATCCGGTTTGCTGTGGAAAAACGCAAAAATAAACACATTAATAATAAGCTGGTTTATGAAATGCTACAGCATTGCTTGCGAGTATGAATACAAATTGAATACAAACGAACAAAAACAAAAAAGAACACTCCAATACTTGGAAAGGTTTCATGAGATGGAGAGCTGACTGCATACATCTTCTCCAGCATGCAAAAGTACACTGTGATAACCCTGAAGAATGAGAGGCCTTTTTGCCTTACTGTGAGCAATTTTCATGGAAATTATGAAAGGCATTCTGCGAATTTCTTTCATAATTTTGAAAAAGTTGAAGGTCTTATCAAATGTTTTTTTTTTAGGAATCTAAGAAACGATATTATAGGAGGAGCTCCCCAAAAGTTCGGGAAATTTGACCGTAAAGAAAAATTACTTCTCCTAACTGCTAGTTTTCACCGTCTCCTTCGAAATACACCCTCTGTCCAAAAAGAAACCGAACTTTTCGAAAATAGAAGAGAAACTAGTGGCGCCACTTGTATCTTTTCGTTGTCGAAAACGGCAACCTTCATTAGAGTTGTGTCAACTGTTTATGACATTTGTTTCATTAGAAGCCGAGTTATAGTGCCAAAGGTGACAGTGTGTTTTAACGAACAGTCGGTCATCACGACATTCACTCTGGCGGTTTGTTTCGGGCCCATACTGAAAACACCACGTTTCGTCACCAGTAATGATCGTTTCGAGGACGTTTGAGTCCTCACGAGCGGTATTAATGAGGTCCTTGCAGTGTTCAATTCGATACACTTTTTGGTCGTCTGTCAACTTGTGGGGAACCAATCGCGAATTCAATTTACGAAGCCCAAACTATCGGTCAAAATGTTGTGCACAGTTGAGTTTGGAATCCCCAATTCATCTTCAATCAATCTCAAGGACGATTTCGGGTTTTCTTTGATAAAATCACGCACTTTCTAGTTGTTAACTTCGCTCAGTCCAGTTTTTGGACGGCCCGCTTTTCGTCGTCCTCAAGCGTCTCATGACCACATTGAAATCGCTTAACCCCCTCGTAAACTTGAGTACGGGATAAGCATTCATCACCGTATTCTTTTTGAAACATTTGCTGAGTTTCGGTAAAAGGTTTACCAAGTTTAACACAAAAGTCAATCGCAGCTCTCTGTTTGAAACTCATTTTCCGACCGTTCGTCAAAACACACTGTCACTCTTGGCACTGTAACTCGGCTTCTAATAAAACAAATGTCATAAAGTTGACACAACACTAAGGAAGGTTGCCGCTTTCGACAACAAAAAGATACAACAGGTGGCGTTCTAGTTTCTTCTATTTTCGAAAAGTTTGGTATCTTTTTGGACAGAGGATGTAGTCCCAGAGGGTATGAATACAGCCATTGCAACGATTTATTTCATGATTTCATGCATGAAATAAATCCTTTAGTGTGACTATGTTGGGCACCTCCTGAGATTCTACCTGGATCTCCTCGATCGTATCAAAAAGACCCTTTCAACCTGAATTTCACCTTGGGGAACAGAAACAATGTCGCAGGGGAGGTGAGAACAGGCGAACGGGGTGGATGAGGAATGATTGTCGTGTTTTGGAAGCCAGGGACTGTCGAACTACAAGTGATGTGTAAGTGGGTGGCATTTTGCAACAATGCGTCTCAAGTTCAAAACGTCCAACAAATTGCTTCGTACGATATCGTACGATAGTCCTTCGATCTCGAGCACATCATGAGTCGTTCGTCTACGACCTACAAAGATATCCTCGTACACTGTTGCGTGCTTTCCGCATTTTACTTGTCGACAGCTGTCCATCCTTGAAGCGTTTGCATCGCAAAAAACGCCAAGATTGAAGCAAATTCTTACCCTAGAATTGGCATCTCAGCTTGCCAGCTGTTGGCATGCTGATCGGTAAAGGTACTGCTAGCGCCTTCCAGCGGAAGAAGGCTGCACTACAATCGGTTCAAGGGCGCTATTGAAAGTCCTTGAACTTTTAGGGGTTGCATGGTATTACTTTTGTGCCTTTTATTTGGTTGCACGCCATCCTGGATATGGATGACACAATCCCAAGTCACTTCTTAAAATGGCGGTCCCACCCCATTGCGAACAGGTTGAACACCGCCAGCGATAGTGAAATCATTTTGTACAGTCGAACCAGAATGAAGAGAGTTTGACAGTATCATGTTGTCAAACGACACCTTTTGAGCGAAAAGCATCATTTTTGGGACAACGTAGGCTGCACACAATCGAAACAGAAGGAGCAGTTGCATTCTTGTGTGTGTTGCTGACAGGATTCTTTATCACGATCATTGAGCGCAAAGCCACACAGGAACTGTACACATCAATTGACATAATTTTACGTTTCTCATTTCGCTATCAACATGGCTCGAATGAAATACACCACATAATTTAATGCCAGATAAAAATAGATAAAAAAAAAAACAGATAAAATGAAATTGTTTTTTCAAATAAAAATGATTTAATCCTTAATATATAATCCATATCACAGCCTTGACACTAAATATACGATGTTTACAATTCTTTGGGCATTGGAATCGCATTTAAATACAGTAATTGTTTTTTTTTTTTTTTTTTTTTGCTTGTCCATAAACTTAAAAATTGCAATCCACCAGTGGCGACATACCACTCTTCGGTCTCTCACGTCCAGCAGAATAATGTGGGCAAGCTTATTTGCTTGCTAACCTGGAAGCTTCGTAAAGCATTACCATTAGGTTTGGTCCGGTATACTGTCTAGAATCTGCTCTCCGGCTAAGTGCTTCAAAGCTGCATAGTAGACAAGAAGAAATGGCGGATCGCTCCATGATATCTCACGTAATCCTACAGGTATTTCACAAATTTCACACTGGTAAAAATGGGGCACAGTATCCGGCAAAATAGGCAACCTGACTAGAAGAACAGCACACGTAGTTAACAGATCTCTCCTGACTTCACAGCCTTAGTTGATAGGCAGAAATTCCAAAGCACTTCAACCGAATCCGTCCTGGATAGGTTTCCGTAGTCTAATGGTTTAATGTTCGTGGGTTGTGGGATCTGTGTGTGTGCACAGACACTAACCAACCCTCCCCTAGAAGACGAATTTGGTTGCAGTGCACCTTCGTAAATGGCAGCAATTTAAGAACCAACCCAGATTGTGATGGTCGGACAGCGCTTTTGAACTTCCGAAGTTCAACTCAGACTGGAACACCAAAATTAATTCTTTGACTTTCTCAAGAAAAATATTTCATCCCCATCTAAGTGACCGGTTAATAAATAACTGAAAGACAAAATAAAATGATATAATAGAAAATATAAATATCATTCCGACTTATTTTAAAATTCCGTTACCAAAACAATAAAAATTAAAAACGTATCACGCGCTGTGAGAGCTTCCTCTTTCTTATCTTGAGACAAAGGAAGCGCTTTCTTCCTCTCGCGCTTCTCAAAGGAAGCTGAAACGTCTGACGCTTCCAATAACACGGTGGGAGGGCTTGGCTATTAGGGATGCAGATAGGTGTAGGGAACGACCTGCTCAAAGCGAGAATCGGAAAATCTTTAAATATTGAACAACTGGTGGAGTTTGAGGATATGTTTCAGAATTGACAAGGAAGGGAAGTTTTAATCACGCGATTTTAAGAGCCAGAAATTTTTTTGGAGGTGAAGTCAAAAGTTGTTAACAATACTTTAAGGACCATATTATCATTAAGTAAAGAATTTAAAACAAAATGATGATTGCTTATTTTAAAATCAATCAGTTCTAAGACACGATAATATTGCAGAATCCTCTCGTCCTGTGAGGAAGATTTCCACCTTCCTTTCTTCACCTAATCTCACTCAGGTTTCCAGGTGTATACGAGATCCACCTGTGTGCTTTGTCTTATTTTGGGCAATCCAACAGATCGCACAGTCGTCTGCAGTGAGGAACATAAACAATATATCGTATCATAAACCCGAGCAGTCTGGCCTATAAGAACATGCCATCGTGACTAAACATACTATTCTTTGGAAGTACACCCGCTGTCTATAAAGAAACCGAACTTTTCGAAAATAGAAGAAACTAGTGGCGCCACCTGTTTTATCTTTTTGTTGACGTAAGCGGCAACTTTCATTAGTGTTGTGTCAACTGTTTATGACATTTGTTTCATTAGAAGCCGAGTTATAGTGCCAAGAGTGACAGTGCTTTGACGAACGGTGGGTCGTGACATTTATGCCGTACGCGAAGAATTCTCGCTATCAATCGCTTCAAAACTTCGAGATAAAACTCACCACTGACCGTTTGGCCAGGCGGAACGAATTGTTTCTGGATAATACCCTTGGAATCGTAGAAACACACCAGCATTATCTTTACTTTTGACTTCTTCAAGCGACTTTTTTTCGGATGCTCCTCTTCTGGTGGTCTCCACTCAGCATTCGGGGATTTTTGTTTCGGGCTCGTACCCAAAACACCACGTTTCGTCACCAGTAACGATCGTTTCGAGGACGTTTGAGTCCTTAAGGGCGGTTTTAATGAGGTCCTTGCAGTGTTCAATTCGATACATTTTTTGGTCGTCAGTCAACTTGTGGGGAACAAATTGCGAATTCAATTTACGAAGGCCCAAACTCTCGCTCAAAATGTTGTGCAGAGTTGATTTTGGAATCCCCAACTCATCTTCAATCAATCTCACGGACGATTTCGGGTTTCCTTTGATGAAATCAAGCACGTTTTGGATGTTAACTTCACTCATTCCAAAATAGTTCGTCAGACGACTTCAAAGTGGTCGTGAGACGCTTGAAGGCGTCTCACGACCACTTTGAAGTCACTTAAACCATTCTTAAATTC